>NC_134418.1:53901014-54204044 GCF_030867145.1 Opisthocomus hoazin | reverse complement strand
AGGGGGGTCCAAGAGTGCTGGTCGCTCTTTAAACAACACTTCTTCCATGCACAGGAGCAATGCATCCCCCTGAGAAAGAAATCGAGCAAAGGAGGCAGGAGACCTGCATGGTTGAACAAGGAGCTTCTAGCGGAGATCAGGTGGAAGAGAAAGGTCCATGGAATGTGGAAAGAGGGGCAGGCCACTTGGGAAGAATACAGGAATGTGGTCAGAGCATGCAGAGATGCGATGAGGAAGGCCAAAACTCACCTGGAATTGAAGCTGGCAAGGGATGTCAAAAATAACAAGAAGAGCTTCTTCAACTACATCAGCAGCAAAAGGAAGGCTAGGGACAATGTGGGGCCGCTCCTGAATGAGGCAGGTGTCCTGGTGACGGAAGATGCGGAGAAGGCAGAGCTACTGAATGCCGCCTTTGCTTCAGTCTTCAGTGCCAAGGCAGGCCCTCAGGAATCCCAAGCCCCGGAGGTAAGAGAAGAAGCCTACAAAGAGGATGACTTTCCCATGGTCGAGGAGGACTGTGTGAGGGATCGCTTAAGCGATCTGGACGTCCACAAATCCATGGGCCCCGATGGAATGCACCCACGAGTGCTGAGGGATCTGGCGGATGGCATTGCTGAGCCACTCTCCATCATCTTTGAGAGGTCCTGGAGGACAGGAGAGGTGCTCGAGGACTGGAGAAAGGCCAATGTCACTCCAATCTTCAAAAGGGCAAGAAGGAGGACCCAGGGAACTACAGGCCGGTCAGCCTCACCTCCATCCCGAGAAAGGTGATGGAGCAGCTTATCCTGGAGGTCATCATCAAGCAAGTGGAGGAAAAGAAGGTTATCAGGAGTAGTCAGCATGGATTCACCAAGGGGAAATCATGCCTGACCAATCTGATAGCTTTCTATGATGACATGACTGGCTGGGTAGACGAACGGAGAGCCGTGGATGTTGTCTACCTAGACTTCAGCAAGGCTTTCGACACTGTCTCCCATAATATCCTCCTAGGGAAGCTCAGGAAGTATGGGCTGGATGAGTGGTCGGTGAAGTGGATTGAGAACTGGCTGAATGGCAGAACTCAGAGGGTTGTCATCAGCGGCGCTGAGTCTAGTTGGAGGCTGGTAACAAGTGGTGTCCCTCAGGGGTCAGTACTGGGCCCAGCCTTGTTTAACTTCTTCATCAACGACCTGGATGAAGAGTTGGAATGTACCCTCAGCAAGTTTGCTGATGACACCAAACCTGGAGGTGTGGTAGACACACCGGAAGGCTGTGCTGCCATTCAGCATGACCTGGATAGGCTGGAAAGTTGGGCAGAGAGGAACCTGATGAGGTTCAACAAAGGTAAATGCAGGGTCCTGCACCTGGGGAGGAACAACCCCATGCATCAGTACAGGCTTGGGGTGGACCTGCTGAAGCGCAGCTCTGTGGAGAGGGACCTGGGTGTCCTGGTGGACGACAGGTTGACCATGAGCCAGCAGTGTGCCCTGGCTGCCAAGAAAGCCAATGGGATCCTGGGGTGCATCAAGAAGAGTGCGGCCAGCAGGTCGAGGGAGGTTCTCCTTCCCCTCTACACTGCCCTGGTGAGGCCTCATCTGGAGTACTGTGTCCAGTTCTGGGCTCCCCAGTTCAAGAAAGATGAACAGCTACTGGAGAGAGTCCAGCGGAGGGCTACGAGGATGGTGAGGGGACTGGAACATCTCTCCTACGAGGAGAGGCTGAGGGAGCTGGGCTTGTTCAGCCTGAAGAAGAGAAGGCTGAGAGGGGACCTAATATATACTTACAAATATCTGCAGGGTGGGTGTCAGGAGGATGGGGCCAAGCTCTTTTCAGTGGTGCCCAGCGACAGGACAAGGGGCAATGGGCACAAACTGAAGCACAGGAAGTTCCGTCTGAACATGAGGAAGAACTTCTTCCCTCTGAGGGTGATGGAGCACTGGCACAGGCTGCCCAGGGAGGTTGTGGAGTCTCCTTCTCTGGAGATATTCAAGACCCGCCTGGACAAGGTCCTGTGCAGCCTGCTGTAGGTGACTCTGCTTCGGCAGGAGGGTTGGACTAGATGACCCACAGAGGTCCCTTCCAACCCCTACCATTTTGTGATTCTGTGATTCTGTATGTTAAAAAATGCAGTGACCAGGACAGAAAGATGGTAGGTAGCAGATAGTTTTTTTTTTTTTTTTTAATTTTTCACAACACATTGGATTGGTAAGTTTTTAAAAATAAAAGCTGTTAGTTCAACCTTACAAAATGAAACAGGTTCATTTTTAAGGAAAGAGACCACAAAATTAAAGGTAAAAATCACTGACAGAACTAAAAATTAGCAAAGTGGCAAAACTGAACCTGACATTTTTCGCTGTCTTTAAACGCTCCTTCACTTTTTTCCCCACCCTTTATAGCTGGGACTCCTGTTAATTCTGTTCATCAGGTATGTGCAGTGCTCTTTGAAATTACTGTTTGAAATAATGGCAGTAATTTTATTCTTGTATTCTCTGATTTTTATGTATTATGTGAAAAAGCTACGAAGCAAATACCAGCCTTAAATATCATTTACTGGTAAGGATTGCTCTCGTTGTCTTGAAGAACTGAACTGCTTTCTCCCTTTATCCCATGTTTCAGTCCAGCATTTCAGACTTACAGTGGCCTCTACTGGTTCTTTGAAATTTACCCACATCTTTCTTCTGTTCCTGTGTGTCACAAAAAAGCTGTGTAGCAGATGAGTACTTTCACCCCGATCCTGCCGAAGCGTAGCCCATGTTTGAACGAGCACGGGGTTGTCCAGCTGCTCTTAGTCTTTGTAACTAATTCAGCACAAAAGCTGCGTGCGTTGCTGGGCTGAGGTGTAAATCTTGAGGAAGACACGCAGGGTTGATGCAAGTCTGTTTGTTAGGGAGAGATCAATGCTAAAATAATGCAGTGGGTGCAAACCTGGGTCTTCTTGCCCCTAGAAGTTCCCCCAAACCCAATCAAGATAGAGAAAAGGCCTGCATTTTTATTTGTGTACTGTAGGATGCAGCAAGTTTGTTGTTTTGGTTTTTTTTGCCAAAGTTACAAATATTTTAAAATATGAGGTGACTGTTCTGTATACACCGTATGCAATTGTATTTTTCAGTTGTTGCTTGTGCAGTGGCATGAATACCTCCTGTTCCAGCTAACGTGCTAATGGTATCAAGAAAGATTTAAGCTCATCTCAATGACTGAAATGATTAGGGATAACGAAAGGGAAGGCAGGGTTTAAGTTGAAGGGAGATTAAACTGCGTTATGGGAAGGTGGCAGCGCTGGGATCCTGATCAGAGATCGGGAAACGGGAGAAACAATATTCATAGGAGGTGACGTTAGGTTGGCGGTGGAGGCAAGAGAGATGGTTGCTGCAGTTTACTTTCTGCTGGTTAAACCTCAACAAAAAACCCCAAAGGGAAGGTGTTTATGCAAGCCTGTATACCATGTTGGCACGGGAAGTACGTTGGTTTTGACCACTTTTTCCTGAATCTCTGCTCCTCCATGGCCTCGGATGCTCTCTGGCATTCTACAACCTCAGATTACGGCCGTGGATGCTCTCTAGGATTTTACAACTTGGCTCCCTCACCCCTTTTAACGAAATTTTGCTTATTTCTGAGGCAGGCAACGTTTTGCTGGCACTTTCCTGCAAGCTGTGGAGACAAGTTACCTCAGACGCAGGGCTCTGAAGCGCTCTGGATCATCTAAACCGGTAACACTTCTCCTTTTTTTTAACCGCATGCTGTGTTACTTTTTGGGCAGAAAGCCGTGGGTTTTTTAACGGCTTCAGCGTTGAGCACTACCACAGACGACGCCCGCCGCCATCTTGCGCCGGGCTACTGCCGCCCGCGGCGGGGAGGCGGGCCGGGGCGGGCGGCCTGCGCCCAGCCCCTCATGTCGGCGCAGGCGGAGAAGCGCAGCGGCACCGGCGCTGCCGTTTCCCACCCCTTTCCTGGCTCTTCCCCCGTTGCCGCCGGCAGCGCACAGGCCTCGATCGCAACGCCGGGCTGCCGCGGTGGTGAGAGCGAGCGGGCGGGCGGCGGCGTGGACGAGGAGGGGGCAGCTGAGGCGGGAGGCGGCGAGTCCAGGCTAGGCCGGCGCGACGGGTGGCGGTTCCGAGCGCCCCAGGAGCCGGGGCGTTGAGGTGGGGGGCTGAAGCCGGGTCTGGCTCTGCTGGGACGCGGATCGAGTCGGTTTCGACGCCGGTCGGCCCTGACTGGGTTCCCCGCTGTGGGTCCGAGTTGTGTTTTCCCCCCCCCGACCCCGGCTGGGCAGTGAACAGTGTGTCTGAGCGTCCTCTGTCTCTCTCCGCCGACTGAACAGGGAGCTTGCGTCGGCTGGGATCCGCCACTGGAAACCCTGGGTAGGTGGGATGAATCCGGGCCTCCCCGCCATCCCAGCCTGCTGAACAGCAAGTAATTAATACTGCTTCAGCCTGCGTGAACTCGGAGGTAAGAAACACTGTGAAACCAGCCCGCTGCTCCTGTGCCTTTACTGCTCTTTGGAGCATCTTAGGCCTTCTTGGTAACATGTTGCTTCGATTTGTCCCTGGGCTATGTCCCACAAGCAGATGAGGCTTTGAAAAATGAAGGACGTTACTTACACGGTTAAATGGAAGCCTGGTATCAAAACTGATAGCGTTGGCTTTTAAAAGGAAGCTGGAGAGCATATAAATGTTAAGCATCTGGTAGGAACTAGGACATAACATTAGAATGGCTTTCCTCCCTCCCTCCCCCTATATTCCGTGCCTTTCTTTGAGACAGATTCAATACTGGTTGAACTAAAATGGGAAATACAACCTGGAGGCAGGAATACATTAACAAAACTTTGTCCTAGAGCCACTTGACGATAGTACCACTAAATCCTCTTTTGGAAGGAGGTGTTTTTCTGTACCTGAGAGGTATGCTGGCAGCAGCTCAGTGCTGTAACGGGGAATGTAGGAGGAGAACTGGGAATTTATAAATATATTGGAAGAGCTGCTGTCGAACGGGTCTGTGTAATACAAGTGGAGAAGGTTCTCCTGTGGGTTGATCGCACAGCCTCATTGTTTACAAAAGGCTGTTTGGGAGGGCACACTGGTGGAGATGGCTGTCAGCAACCACAGCAGAGGAAGCTGGGTGTTTTTATACAGGGGTGGATCACCTTCCCCACCTTGGTACCACAGTCTGTTTATCTTGAGTGGTCCCAGAGTGCCTGTGCTGTTTGTGGAGGGTGATCGTGGAGGAGCAGAAAAACTCGGGGATGGTTGCTCTGGGCCATTATGAAATGGCACACTGGCTTGGTGTTAGGGGAACTTCCAGTATTGTGTCCCCGGCAGTGGCTGAAATGAAGGCTTTGACCTAAGCAGGGACTGAAGCCCATGACTCTCAGATGAGGTGTGTTGCTCTCTGGCCTGAGATCTGGGTCCTAGGATGATCTAGTAACGTTGGCATTCCTTGTCTTCAGCCGTTGTTGTGTGAGGGAACAGGAGCTGCACTGAAGTGGCTGGTGGTGTAGGTTGCAATGGAGGTGCCTCAGGTTGACTGTCTTGTGTGCTAGCTTACATGTAGGAGTTAGTATCCACACTGTGGAAGAGCTTAACTGGTGAGATTTGTGTCCTGCTTTCAATGTAACTCTGTCCCCTGCTGCGCTGCTTCAGTTCTTTTTAATTCAGCTGAAAAAATTAAAAGGACAAATTTCAGGTGAGAATGTTGTAGTCTCCAAGATGTGACAGGCTGCAGGTGCCGCACTTCAGAGATGTTAAAATGTTTGCCAAAACCATCTAGACAGTAAATAGGAGTTAATCTTAGTGTGTCTGGGCCTTTACTTTTCACAGTCTGTTAGGAGAAAGGTTGTCAGCCATGTCTAGTTTCCAAGGCAGTTTGTAGGGAGTTGAAATAAGGTGCGTCCCTTCCTAGCAGTGATGGCAACTGATGTTCTGGGTCAAACGTGGGGTCTGTTTTCCTCATCGTGTATTTGGTGGCAGTCACCTGCCAGGTCTAGGAAGCACCAGTTCCCAGCCAGCATAACAAGAAACAAGCTGCCCAGTGGCAGTTTGTTCCTAATCCTAGCGCTTAGTTATCACTAAGTTCACTTAACAATGGAAAAGTCTTCACAGATGACTGGAGGTCTTAATAGCACAAATCATGGTTTTTTCTTGAAGTCCTGTCAAACTGTTTAACTTGATGTCTTAGTTAAATGTTGCATTAATTCAGATCTTTGGGTATTGATTTCTTCAGTTAGCTAAAACAGTAACTTGTTTCCTAAGGATTTTCAGTTAACATAGAAGTAATGCAGCATAAATCACTATTCAGGCATCTCCTAACTTTTCTTAAAAAAAAGCACCAATCAGGTAGATGCAAATTAAACAGCTTGGAACTGTTAATATAAAATGAAATTGTACTTTTAGTAAATCTAACTGTGTCAAATACAAAAAGTGACTCTTGTGTCTCATCGGTGGGTAATTTAATATGTCTGTCTGTATTTTGAAATCGTTTATTGAAGGTTTGGGGTGTTGTCTTCCGGATCCTGTGCATGTTTAATTACCTAGGTGCTGTGGTGGTGTAGAGGCTCCGTAATGTTCAAAGTGATTCCTGTGTAACATCACTTTTTGTGGTTTTCAGTTCTGTTAAAGAATTGGATGGGGTGGGAAGGGGAGGCCAACTGTGAAATTGCATCAGTGTAACCAGGTTATTTCTTTTTTGTAACCCTTCTAGTGTAAACAAATCACATTGCATCATGGCTGCAGACTCTATGGAAATTGATGATGCTTTGTATAGGTAAGAATATTTGATTTTTAAGCATTGCTATTGACTTTTCAGCAATAGTTATGTTTACATGCAATAATGTGAAAGACAAGACTTGAAAACAGTGCTGCTGCTTAGGTAAAGGTGTGTGTGCTTGTGCTGCTGTGTCCCTCCTTTTGTAAGGCAAAAACCCCAAAGTGTTCAGCAAGTGAAACAGAACCCACTTCCTGCAAAGTTAGCAGTGAGAACTCGTTGGTTTAAAGATAGAGTCCATCTTTCTGTAAAACTGTTTCTTTACTGGTCTCATAACAGATGTCTCCTGACCATTATTAGTATATGACCAGTAAAAAGCATAGGTAAAAACTATGGAGTTGTGCAAAGTTCCAATAGTAACAATAATGTGTGCTTTTTAGAAAACAGGAATAATACTTCTCATATTTATAATATGTATTTTTATTCTGTCTTTAGCTTCTTTCCCCTTTGACAAAGTAGATATTTCTCTCTTTCTTGTCGTCATTTTCTTTCACTACCTTCTTTTGGCCTTCCTTTTTGACATTATGTGATTTATCTCCTTCGTAATTTCGTCTGTTCCTCGGTCTTTGTCATACTTCTCTGTTGTGATGAACGTCATCCGTATCTCTGTTGCCCTCCAGACTCAGGGTGTTGGGTTTGGGGTTTTTTTTGGTAATAATAATTTAAAAATTATATTATTATTATTATTACTACTACTACTATTTTAATTTGTTAGCTGGGAGTGGCTTGAGATCACTTGGCATGCCAATAGTTCGGAGAGCCTGTATTGGAATAAATGGTATCCCTGGAAAAATGTCATGGGATGAAAAGCTTCTTTATATATTAAGAAAAACCAACACATGTATGCTGAACAACTGAGGTTTCTTTTTAATTCAGTGCAATGCTTCCTGTGTTGTATGTGTCATTTTACTTTTTGGCACTAGTCTTACAAAAGTCGTACTTTTCCTTGGTGGAAAAGGTCTTATTTCGAATGGTTTAAGTTTAATTGTATAGCTGGAAACTAAGTCTTTCAGAGCTCAGGATCTGACTACAGAAGCTGCTGCACCCTCTGATTTGATGATTTCTGATAACAAAGAAATTCTTTGGTTAGCTTATGTTTTCAGTAGTAAATTCCAAAAACCTACTGTCCTGAATAGGTTTTACACTGATCTAAAATGAAAAGTTATTTTTCTTCTCTAAAACCTGACACTGAAAAGGTCTGTACTAAATGCATTTCACTATTTGGATTGTGAGTGCAAATATTACATTTGATATTCATGTATTTCCTGAAGCGCTGTACAATTCAAGTACATGCATGTTATGTCCTCAGGTCCTTTTTGAACGGAGGGCTGGTAAATAGGAACTGTGCACATGTTGCTAGTGACACACACTCCTCTGCAGAACTTGGTACTGCGGATTAGAAGGTGGTTGGGATGATAGAATAACTGAAAATATTTGGACTTTTATGGAAATGATTGGGAATTCTTGACCTCCTTTTATGTGCTCTTGATTTTGTTTGTATGTTGTTTTGATCTGAATCGATCTTTGCCGTAGTCGCCAGAGGTATGTTCTTGGAGACATGGCAATGCAGAAGATGGCTCAGTCCCACGTATTCCTGAGTGGTATGGGTGGTCTTGGTGTGGAGATTGGTAAGTTAGGTAACATTTGTTTAAGCAGACGCATGTGTATGTAAACATTCTGTTGCAGAGTACTTGTAAAGCTTATTTTAGATGTAATAAGCATGTCTGAAATATCTGAGTGAATTTCTGTGTGCATGATGTGTATGAATAACACAGCAGATGCAGGAAAGATCCTGGCCATTTCTTCAGTAAGCTTTTTACTAGAACAGCATTTCAAATTTTACTTTAAAGTGTGCTTCCATGGGCCAGATCACTTTAGCCAAAATCTGGTGTCTTGGGTGAAGGTTGAGGGTGGATAATCCAAGTTAATCCTTTAGGCATCAGTATCAGTGAATGTAATGCAGGAACAGCTATAGCCCAAATTATCCCCGTGTAGGAAATGGGGGGGGTGGGAGGTAGGAGAACAGGTGCAATTTGGTGAAAAATGCATAACTGCCCTGGTGCAAGAGACTTCTTAACAATTTCCCTTTCTCTTTATGAGCAAGGCTTGTCTTCACTGGTTCTTACCTGGCGTATTACCCTTTCAGTTAGCTGTAAGGGTACTCTGCACCAGATGCCAGAACAGAGTCATGGAGTTTTGCAGTTTATTGTCATTAGTGTCTCTGTAATCACGCTTGTGGGGTGAAGAGGTGACAAATGTAGAGAGCCTTTTTAACCTTGCTCGTACTATTTTGCTTTCAGTGATGCTGTAGAGTGCTTGAGCCTAATGTAGAATAGAACAAACTCTTAAGCTGTGAGGTTCTTAGCAATGACATACTGTTGTTATCCACCCACATAACTATTCAATTACAAATTTGCAAGAAACCATCAACAGTCCCTCTCTGTTTCTGTTTTTTTTTTCAGCCAAAAATATAATTCTGGCTGGGGTAAAGGTATGTAAGACAGTTCTGTTGTTGGGTATTCTTGGGTAGGCAGGAGAAAAAGGGACAGCGCTACTAGCTAGCTCATCTTAGGTTTCTGAAACTGTCTTTTGGTAGAAGGATTGCAAAACATTTGAGGACCTGGAGGTGAAAGCTTTTAATAATCTGGATGTTCTAGTAGTACGGTCCAAGTCTCACACTAATGTCCACTGCACTCTGAAATACCTCATGTAGTATTTTAGTCAACTGCTGATAAGACATTGAATCCTTTTGTACAAAATGGCCTCTCCTAAATGGAGTGGTATGAACTCAAAAGCCAAACTATTCAAAATATGTTGTCCTGTTCTGTCATCTGTTGAAATCCTTTTGTGTAGACGTTAGAATGGTTGGATATTTTAACCTGACAACTGCTTTTGTGCTGCTGGGATTAATTTTATTAGAGAGAAGCCTTTTAAACCTCTTTCTTCCAATCAAAAAAACCTTTTTATAATTTTGGGAGTCCGTTAATTTACAGATCACAACTGCCCCTTAATTGCAGTGTGGCAAAAATCATCCTCGGTATTTAAATGCTGTAAGCTGGGAGAAAAGTGCTTCATGAATGCATATTGCAGATGCGTTTCTGTCTCTCAAATAGTCAGAGATTTCTTGGAAAAGAAGTTGGAGGAGCTTGTAGTTATATGTGGTACAACTAAATCTTCTCCACTGCTGGTCCTCCAGCATTTTATGTGGGGCTTAATCCATCCTTTTGGGTGCTATGTCCATATACTCTTCTTCCAGTAAATGCTTTTTCCCAAACTTTCTTAGGCTCTTACCGTTCATGACACCAAGCAGTGCATGAAATGGGATTTGGGGATCAACTTCTTCATCCATGAAGATGATATTACCAGTCAAAGGAACAGGTTGGTGAAGTCTTTGGAGTGAGGGAGGACTGAACTTGAGTAGCAGTAACAGTTTCATCAGCATCAAAAATAACAGTTTACTGTCCAAGAGTTGCTAATACGTATCAAATACTTGTTAAACCCTTTCTCTGGAGTTACTGGCTTCGAGTGCAGTGCCCAGATAGGTATTAGGGGAAGTCTAGGCTGGGACTGGAATTCTGTCTAAGCCAAACATCTCACTTCTTGCAGTTGGGAGCTTGAAATGTAAACTTAATAGTGGGGGCCAGGGTGCATTTATTCCTTGGGCTTGCTCACCTGCCTGTGTGACACTAGAAGACAGCCATGACACCAGACCATCCATGAGTCCTGCTGTATATTGGACAGAGCTGTTTTCCTCAGACCTGCTAGGAATTAAAGTGTGAATAAATGAGTTGGTGATTGTTGCCAGACTTCCTAAAGGACTCTTGTAGGGCATGTGTGGTATGAAATTCTGAACTGAAAATACAGTTTTGTAGGTGCATAAAAAATTTGAAAGTTGCTGTTCTTTCAGGGCTGAGGCCACACTTCATCATATTGCAGAACTTAATCCATATGTCCAAGTAGCAGCATCAACTGTGCCGCTAGATGAAACCACAGATCTGTCTTTTCTAAAGCAGTACCAGGTATGTCACTCTTAAAGCAGTTGTATGTGGTATTTCGCTCAGAGCAAACGACTTGGAATTTTTTTATATCAGTAAATACAGTTAAAACAAACTTCAAAGTACATTTTGAGAGGATGTAAAGAAAGAAGTAGGTTGTGTATTTGGACAAATGAAATGGTTGTGCTTGGTTTTTTTCAAGGCCAAAACAGTGGGTTTGTGTTCCTAATACTTTTTACAACACTTACTATTATATTTACTATGACAATAAATAGCTAAGTGAGATTGCCATACAATTTTTTTTGTTGTTGTTTGAAGGTGAAGCTGTGACTTTTTTATGCAGCTACATAGCGCAGGTGTTCTACGTATGTTTTGTGTCCTGTATTCCAGGCGGTAGAAACTCAGGCTATAATTAGAAAGATCGTTTATGTATGTATCTAATGAAACATAAGCTCCTCTGTCATGGAATGAGGATGTTTTCAGTTGTTCAGCCAGCTGTCTCCTGCCTGTGTGCATGGCTCAGTTTGAGTTGGGAACTTTTACTGTGTGGCGGTCAGTTATACCCAAGCTCACCAAGTTTCTGAATGTCCCTGTCGTGTGTAACTGAATGGGACGCAGTGCATATGCTTTGTAACTCATATCTTAAACTTTAAATGAATGCTTGCAGAAATTGTACATCTGCCATTTGATGAGCACCAGTACTTGAAGCTTCTGCAGACTTCTGGATGTGCACTAATGAGTATAATTTGTGTTAGTTTTGCTAACTTTAATCCTGAAATTCAAGATCTATATTTGCTCTGAGATTATTTGTAACTGTTTTCATAAGTATTCGAATTAGGTTTTGAGTTTCACAACTGCAGTAAAAAGCAGCGAGAATTTGCTGTTCTTGCTCTTGCTCAACTTGTTTCCAGAACTTGTGGAGCAGTAACCCTTCTGTTCTAGTGTGTAATGAGAAAACTGACTCAAGACTGCTTTCTCTTATGTGTGGGGGAAAGGAATCGGGACACCTGAGTAACTTACTGTTAGTACTACTTTTTCCATAGTCTGAAGATGTTGATTGCTTTTGGTGTCTTCAGTTTATTTCTGGTTTTGTTCACAGTGTGTCATATTGACTGAAGTAAGTCTGTTGCTGCAGAAGAAGATTAATTACTTCTGTCATGCTCAGCAGCCACCTATTAAGGTAAGACAAAAATTAAACACGTGAATAATCTGTACAGTGAGCATTCTGGACCTCCAACGTGTTCTGTCCAGAAATGGAGAAAGCTGGTTATGATGTATATAGATCTATGGCAATAGCATGTTGATGGAGCAATGTGAGTTTTGGGAGTACGATGCTGCTGCTGTACGTGTACATGTGTCTGGTGTTATCTAGATACCAGCCCAGATAACCATAGCTCAGTTCTTAAAAAAAAAAAAAAAAAAAAAAAAAAAAAAAAAAAAAAAAAAAAATCTGTTAGAGGTAGTTGTCACTGTTAACTCATAATTGTTCTGAAAGAATGTGCTGAGACTGAATGTAACAGTTTTGGTACGATTCCTGTTTTTTGTGTAGGGGTTCCGAAATGCTCATGCAGGTTCAAAGTCTGTCATGAACGACATGCTATATAGTCAGTGGCCTGGGTGCACATGACAGGTTTCCACCATAGAAGTTAAACCTGCTAGCCTTGGACAAGGTTGAACGTGAGAGGTCATTCCTTTGGCTTGTGCTGTTTTAGGGATACTCATGACACTTACTTTCTTTTGTAGTTCATCAGTGCAGACGTATATGGAATATGTTCACGTTTGTTTTGTGACTTCGGTGATGAATTTGAAGTGCTGGATACCACAGGAGAGGAACCAAAGGAGATTTTCATTTCAAATATAACACAAGTAAGGGATAGAAGTCATTGTGCTGCTTGAATTTTTTTTTATAATGGCTTGTTATTGGCTACGTGACCAAGCAGAGTGTTTCACTTCAGCAGCCTGCTAAGAAGTTGAAAATTGGCAGTATAGTAGAGGCAAAGAAAGTTACTTCATTCTTGTGTCTCTATCAAAACCAGTCAGTGATAACATGCTAACACCGTAGAGCATACTGATGCTTCCTGGTCATTACTTACAAAGTAATATCACAATGTTGAGTTTTTTTGAGTTTTTTTGTTTTTTGAGAGAGAGAGAAGAAGACGTAGCCTAAGTGTGGGAATAGGTTTAATCTTCTAAGGAAGCCCTGAAATAGGCATGAAAATAGCCCCTTTTTAATGAGAAACTGTAGCACATGTAGAGGAGGACTACTGGAATGATCAAGGGGATTGAGAGCCTGTTTTGAAAGGGAATTTAAGGGTTTGTTTTAACCTACCAAAGCAGCGGTGACAAGAATACTGTAGTATTGATAATACTTCCAGTGCAGAATGTTAGAGAGGATGTCCATTTGATCTTGTATTATTGTTTTATAAATGGAAACAACTTTAGCCGCTTCTCTCAACTCTGGAAGTGCAGACTATAACCTCGCTCATCTAGTAGCAAATCTTTTGTCATATCTCAAGTCTAGATGTAATACTAACCAAACTAGAGAAAGATTTGTATAGCAAGTTGGGTTTGAACTGAATTAAAGCTCATGGTATGGTGGTTTGGGTAGCCTGTTCTTTGATATCTTTAAAAGTGAACAGATGATTATTCTGGTTAATTACATAAAGGGTACACAGTTATGTTTCGTGGCTTGTGCTGATTGCCTGCCAAGTCAAGGAATGAATATATATCTGTATATATATATACTGTGATTCATAATCTGATACTTGACCTTAGTTGTATCTTGCTTCCACTATCTGAAGTGTAAAACTGATCAGAATTGCAACTCAATACCAAAACCACCATCAAGTGGCTGTTCTTGTCCTGTGGACAGGGTTGAGGTGGCATTCTGTCCCTAAATCATGGAAGAATTTTCTCTGGTCAACTCATTTGTCATTCTCCATGCCACAGAGAATGTAGTCCACTGTAATTAGATTTTATGCTAATTAACTGAAATCTTTCTAATATTGGGAGCTCAGGAAGGGAAGACAGGAGACTTTACAGGCCAGGCTTGCTTGCAAATCCACTATGTTTACAGCCTGAGCTGCACCACAAGGTCTTGATGAGCTGTCGTCAAACTGAGGAGGGATCTCTGTGTGCATGGGAGGTTGGCATGACATCCTGTAACAGGATTAGATGTTGTCAGAGATTCCTGCAAGTATAAGCTTGCTTGTTTGTGATCCGCTTGAGACTGGCTTTCCTGTATTTAAGGATGTCCAGCTTTGTAAACTTCCTAACTTTCAAGAAAGAGTTTAGGGTGTCCTTTTTAAGGAGATCAGATGGAAAGGAAGCATGGAGTTATAAGGACCATTCACAAGACTTTATTTCTTAATGTCTGTGAAAATTTCTTAGTTGTTATTTTTAGTTTGGAAAAAGGACATAAATTTGCAACTACTTCAAAGCAGTCAAATTCCTTGTTCTCTTTTGAACTAACAAATGCAGTTTGCTAACATTCTGAGAACTGTAAAAGGTAAAAATGGGAAAGTCTGGGTTATGAAACCACTGTTAAACTGAAAATAACAGGACTGAAAAAGTTATCATCCATACCTCCCTTGTTATGGAAGAACTGAGGTGCTATAAGTATTAGAGGCTGCAGTTTCAAGAGGCAAAAAGCGATGTGTCTATGATAAAGCGTGACTCCTTTACACAAGATGCTTTCCTCCTTGCTAACTTTGGCCTTTTCACTTTCAGTCAAATCCTGGTATTGTCACTTGCCTTGAAAATCATCCACACAGGCTTGAAACAGGACAGTTTTTAACCTTTCGGGAAGTGAATGGAATGTCATGCTTAAATGGATCCACACACCAAATAACAGGTAAACTGTTGCTGACCCATTTGCAAGATATTTATTTTTTGGCCTGTCTTAGCTCGCTGTGGTGTTAGTTACTGTAGCCAGAGGAGTGCTGGGTTGTGCAGACCTCCAGTGAGCTTGCACAAAAAACATAGCTATCTGGTGCAAAGGTCTTCCTAATGTTATCCTGACTCCATTTCCATTTGGTAAAGTCTTTCCAAACTCATCTTGCTGATTAAGGAACAGTGGAAGCTTTCAGCTAGTAGAAACTAGTTGGCAGCCTCTGAAGTTACTGTCATTAGTTTGCTTACAAAACCCGTTTGTTTTCTGGAGGGTCCCATAATGCCTGTGCTTCGGTCATGTTTTGGACTAAATTAACACTGTTTTGTATGTCACTGTTTGCCTTGTAGTTTTTTGGGTGAAAATTTAAGTGTTCAGGGATACATTGACTACACTCTGTTTCTAAGCATGCTTTCGAAGTGATTCTCGTGATTTGGAATCAGAATAGCTGGGGTTGGTAGGGACCTCTAAAGGTCACCGATTCCACGCCCCCTGGCGGTGAGCAGGGGCATCTTCAACTAGATCAGGTTGCTCCGAGCCCCTTCCAGTCTGACATTGGATGTTTCCAGGGACGGGGCATCTGCCTCCTCTCTGGGCAACCTGTTCCAGTGTTTCACCACCCTCATTGTGAAAAATTTCTTATATCCAGCCTAAATCTACCCTCTTAGTTTAAAACCATTACCCCTTGTCTTACGAGTCATAGGGTAAGGTAGAGACACCAAGATGTGCTCCCCTGCAGCCTTCTCCAAGCTGAAAAACCCCAACTCTTTCAGCCTTTCTTCGTAGGAGAGGTGTTCTAGCCCTCTGATCATCTTTGTGGCCCTCCTCTGGATCCACTCCAACAGCTCCAGGTCTTTCCTGGGCTGGGGGCTCTAAGGCTGGACACAGGACTCCAGGTGGGGTCTCACCAGAGCTGAGCAGAAGGGCAGAGCCACCTCCGTCGACCTGCTGGCCATGCTTCTTTTGATGCAGCCTGGGATATGGTTGGCCTTCTGGGCTGCGAGTGGAAATTGCCAGCTCATGTCCAGGTTCTCATCAACCAGCGCCCCCAAGTACTTCTTGGCAGGGCTGCTCTCAATCACTCCATTCCCCAGCCTGTATTGATAGCGGGGGTTGCCTCGACCCACAAGAAGGACCCTGCACTTGCCTTGTTGAACCTCATGAAGTTCACATGGGTCCACGTCTCCAGCTTGTCCAGGTCCCTCTGGATGGCATTTGATCCCTCAGGCGTGTCAACTGTACCACTCAGCTTGGTGTCATCTGCCAACTTGCTGAGGGTGCACTCGATCCCGCTTTCTGTATCATTGATGAAAATATTAAATGGTACTGGTCCCCATACTGACCCCTGAAGGACACCACTTGTTGCCAGTCTCCGTCTGGACATTGAGCCATTGACCAATTCCTCATCCACCGAACAGTCCATCCATCAAACTCATATCTCCGCAATTTAGAGAGAAGGATTTTGTGAGGGACTGTGTCAAAGGCCTTATAGAAGTCCAGACAGACGACATCTGTAGCTTTTCCCTTGTGCACTGAAGTGATCACTCCATTGTAGAAGGCCACTAGGTTGGTCAGGCAGGACCTGCCCTTGGTGAAGCCATGCTGGCTGTCTCGAATTGCTTCCCTGTCTTTAGCATGGCTTCTGGGAGGATCTGTTCCATGATCTTCCCAGGCACAGAGGTGAGGCTGAGAGGTGGGTAGTTCCCAGGGCCCTCCTTCCTACCCTTTTAAAAAATGGGTGCAATGTTTCCCTTTTTCCAGTCACCAGGGACTTCGCCTGACTGCTGTGACTTTTCAAATGTGCTGGAGAGTGGCTTGGCAACTACATTGGCCAATTCCCTCAGGACTCTGGGATGCATCTCTTCAGGTCCCACAGACTTATGTATGTTCTGTTTCCTCAGACAGTCACAAACCTGATCTTCTCTTAGAGTGGGAGGGACGTTGCTCCCCCAGTCCCTGTCTTGTGGTCCATCCACTTGAGAGGTGTGGGAAGAGAGGTTGCCAGTGAAGACTGAGGCGAAAAAGCTGTTGAGTACCTCAGCCTTCTCCTCGTCCACTGTTACCGGTTTTCCAGTCGTGTTCAATGGGGGAGTTCACTTTTTTGACCTTCCTTTTCTAGCTGACTTACCTGTAGAAGCCCTTATTGTTATTCTTTGCATCCCTTGCCAAGTTCAGCTCCAGCTTCGCCGTGGCCTTCCTGACATTATCCCCGCATGACCGGGCAGTGTCCCTATACTCTTCCCAGGATACCTGTCTCTGCTTCCCATGTCTGTGCATTTCCTTCTTGCCCTTTAGTTTGACCAGGAGGCCTCAACTCAGCCATGCTGGTCTCTTGCCTTCCTTGCCTGATTTCTTACACCTGGCGTCTGAGAGCTCTTGTGCTCTGTGGAAAGCATCCTTAAAGATCTGCCAGCTCTGTTCTGCTGCCTTGTCCCTGAGGGCAGTTTCCCAGGGGGTCCTATTGCCTAATTCCTTGAACAGCTGGAATTTGGCTTTCCTAAAATTCAGGGTCTGGACTTTACTCTTTTCCTGACCCTCAGGACTGCGAACTCCACCAGTGCGTGATCACTGCAGCCCAGGCTGCCTCCAGCCTTGACCTGTGTGATTAGCTCACTTGTGTTGATGACCATCAGGCCCAATATCGCACCCGTAGGGTAGGGCTGTCTATTAATTGGCTTAAGAAATTGTCATCAGTGAACTCCAGGAGTCTTCTGGATTGCCTACAGCTGGCTGTGCTGCTTTGCCAGCAGATGTTGGAGCACTTGAATTTGTGTTTACACTGCTTTGCTCTGCATCATGCATGTCTCAAGGCATACTACTTGGTTCCTTTTGAATGCTGGGGAATTGTCCACTTCCCAGATCTGAATGCCTGTTTGGAGCAGAAGAGAGAGCAGGTGGGTGTGGGATGGTTGTTTGTTTTTAGCTATTTTGTGGTCTGAGACAAAAACGGTAGCCTTGAAACACGTGGTTGAGTTAGTTTGTTTTCTCTGCACCCTTTTGTTTTGCTAGCGCTGATGCTGTGTTCAGTTGCTTCTGCTTAATCATGACCCAGCTTTTGGTTTCAGTTTTCCATGAATTAACAATTTTTGTGTCTTCTTGCTTTATCTGAATGATGCTCAAGGTGGTATGAGAGGAAAGATGTGACTTAAATGCTCGAACTGCCCTTCTTTATTGCCTATTGTGCTAGTCATGGGACTAAAATCCTACTCAGAGCAGTATACTGGACACTGCTGTACACAGTCTCTAAATAAAGCTGAGAGTGATTTCATTTTTGTTACAGAGCTGTGGTCATCAGAATTCTTGTTAAATCTGCTGCCACTTTGAAAAGCTTATTTCATAATAGATCATGTGAAACTAACACTTTAGCCTAGACACTGGCAGAGAGGGACAATCCTGTTAGCAGGATCAGCTGTGTTTATGCTTTCAGAGCAAGGTTGCATACTACAAAATTACAGCATAAAAGACATTGACAAAACACCCCTTTGTTGTATACAGAATTGTAGCATCCAGTGACACTTTTAATTATCAGTCATTGTTTATTCTCTTCTGTTTTCAGTGGTGTCACCTTATTCCTTCAGCATTGGCGACACGTCAGATATGGAGCCTTACTTACATGGAGGTATAGCTGTCCAAGTGAAGACGCCCAAGATGTTTTACTTTGTAAGTGTGTGCTTGACCTAACCAGGTTTTTGAGTATTAGTGGTCTGAGCACTGGAAGCAGAGTTCGGCAGACACATGATTTGATTACCCGTGATTTGGGTTTACATTGATTTTATTGGGTAAGAATAGTGATAGCTATTTACTAAACCACAGAGAATAGGAAATAATTCAAAGTTACCTGCCAGTGTAGAGACAAAAAATGTGGGCAGCCTGTCTCTGTACTGCTGGGCACTCCATGAAGGTCTACGAATATGTGGTCTCTTGGCAGCCTTCTGAGAAGAGGCAGTTTGAGTTTTTATAAGAGGGGTTGCAAGCTACATAGTGCTGTGCACCTGTTTGGGCCCACAGAAGGTAGATCCTGACTACCCTCAAACATTCTTCTAAAAAGCTGGGAGCAAGAACCAGCTGCTCGCCCACTCTCTGATCTGAGAATGCACAGCTCCATGTCTTGTCTTTGTAAAGCAGTAGCTTCCTATTCTTCCTGAGTGGGGAAGTTCTACGAGCAAACAGGTAAGTTGCCTATAAAATCTCTGGCAGCCGACCTCAGAGCAGTTTAAGAGATGAGTCTTGCCACTAGGATGTGAAACATCTTTCTGACTTTTTAAGTGAGGAAATTTGCAGTAGATAATTACTTTATGCATCTTTTGTGGTATTAATAATGGAGAGAGTAATAGCAATGCTAGTAAGAAAGGATACTTGGTTCTTAGTCTCTCCAGGAAGAGTATTGTTTTGTCAGGTAGCAGTGACTGTCATGCCCTTAAGTGGGTGTGTTGTTACCATGAATTCTATTTTTCCAGGAACAGTTGGAGAAGCAGATAACTAATCCACTATACCTTGTTGCGGATTTTAGCAAGCCTGAGGTAATTAGCCTGTGGGGATTTGGGCGTAAGTGCTTTAATGTTAAAACTACATGGAATGTAATCTGCAGCTTTATGTGTTGAACAATATAATTTCCTAACTCTATTCTGTAGTAGTTAAATATGAGTTTGAAGTATGAAATAAGAGTGAGGTATCATTTTGCATGGTCACACAGAATATACATTACGGTTTAGATCGCGGTAGAGGCTTGTTATCCATGATTTGCACCAAGTGTATTGTAAATGCATAGCTCAACCACCTCTGCTGTTTAAAATCTCAGTTTTTAATAAGTGTTTAATTCACGTACTGTAAATTTTGCAGGCGATGCAATGATTTTTTTTTTCCCTGTATTTAATGAAGTTTTGTTGATAAAAATCACACTGGCATCAAAGCTGGGATAATCAGAAAAAGGTGATCACTTTTTTTCTTTGAAAAAATGGTTCAGAGATATTCTTAAAATCTGAGAGGAAGCTAGCTGTATTTGCCTCTAACACAACTTTAGTTAAGTATTATGGACATGCAAGGCATGTAAGTCTCGGGCTCATTAGAATCTTAAACTAAAAAATACGGATCTAGTGATTTTTTTGTTTGTTTGATAACGTAAAGTCTGACTTGCTTGTTCAGATTTTCTGCTTTTGACCCTTAATGCTGGGCTTTGGTATTGAAGTTTGGCAAAATGCAATGCATTATAATGTTTAGTTAAAGAAAGATTGCTGCATCTTCCAATTTCAGCACTAAATTCTGTTGGGAGCTCTTTAGTTGGACTTAGTTGAGGTGGGTGCTGAATGTATGTGAAGGATATTGCATTATTACTATTTATAATCCCAGTTTGTAAAAAAAAAAAAAAAATTAGTGTAAGGTATTTCAAATTCACTTTTTAATTCTATTTAGAAACTTTTTTTGAGTAGTATGGTTAAGAGACAAGGAAGTGAAATGATAACTGAAGAATTCAAATAGTTGCTTTTGTTTCCTTCAATGTTTTCAAGTTTGTAACTGATCAGTTGCTATTGTCTTAACAGGCGCCTTTGCAGATCCATGTTGCCATGCTTGCCTTGAACCACTTCCAGGAGAACTTTGGTCGCGGACCAAACATTGGGTAATGTAGTAGTCTTGTGTTTGCTAAGCCTTGAATCAGAAAGATCTCTCCGTTTACTGTAGTTACTGGTCCGATGTGCAGCAGGTACCTTGTCTCTGTGGTACTTAATAGACAACATAGAAATGATAAGTTGAAATCTAGATGAGAAACGTTATGTAATGTATGGCTGGGTTTGTAACAGGGCTTTCCCAGTATCGCAGTGGCACTTTCTGGGCCCAGGTGGATAGAAAATGCTTCTGGAGGAAGTCCTCCTCTGTTTCAGTTTTTTCACATTGTGGGGTTAATATGGAAAAGTTGTTCAGTGGTTATCCTGTAGCTTATGACATTTTTTTTTTTAATAAAAATGGTCCAAGGATTTGTATTTCATGCTCAATTTGTTTTTTTCAGCTGTAGTTCTTGATGTGCGTAATTTTGAGTTAAACTACTTACAAAGTATAAATCTTAAGACTGGACTTGCACATGAGCTTCTCCACTGAGACTCCTGTTCTTGAGCTAACCATATCATTTAGAAGTGCATCTTTAATGTTCACTTCCAGACTTCCTACTGTATCCAGTGCTTTTCTCTCCATTGATTGTGTTTCTAGAAGGACTCTGGAATGTTTGTCATCATTGTTGTTTCTACCCTGGTGTCTAGATGCCTTCAAGATGCTGAGGAAATGCTGAAAATAGCCATGTCTATAAGTGAAACACTGGAAAACAAAGTGAGTAGGGAATCATCGTCATTCTGAGTCATTTTTGATATGCTCATTTACTTGCCTAAAGGTCATGCTTTAGTTGTTGGTCCTTGTTCTGGTCTTCGTATCCATCTTTAGATGGATCAGCTGGATTTCTAAAGGCCATGCAAGGATACAGAATGGTGTTTCAGCACTGGTTCAACCAAACGTTCACCTGACATGAACGTTGAATCCTGTGGCTATATGAGTCCAGATTTTAGATAAATGCATATTACAAGTACAGGGTATACAGTGGGTCTGTCTTGGCTGGACGCCTTTTTGCTAGTCAGAGTGAAATAATTTGTCTATCTTTTACTGAAGAACAATAATCTATGAAACTGTCAAGCACTGACTTGCTTGACTGAAGGGATAAATCTGTTGTTATTTTTATTATTTATCTGTCTGATTTTTCAGCCTCAGGTGAACGGAGATGTAGTGAAATGGTTGTCTAGGACTGCTCAGGGATTTCTAGCTCCTCTGGCTGCAGTATTGGGTGGTGTTGCTAGCCAGGAAGTCTTGAAAGCAGTAACAGGAAAATTTTCTCCGTTACAGCAGTGGGTAAGGATGTTTTTGGTTTTGGATCTTTATTTTGACAGTCATGTTACAAACGTGTGTTTGTGTGTAAATGTTTTATGATCAAAATAGCCTGAACAACTTCTATAACAGGAAAAAAAAAAAAGACTTGAGACTGAATTTAGCAAAAAAACCATGTTTCTATGTAAACAATAAAAATGCAACCAGTTTTAGTCAAGCTTTTCATATTTTGGGGTTCAGACATCGCATTCTTTTGTTTCCACAAGCAAGGAGAGCATTGGCCTGTCAGTGCATGGCTGCAAAGGTGTAATATAGTCCAGCGGCCAACTTAAGCTACTGTACTCAAGAGCAGGGCTTTCAGAGTCTCAGTGTATGTGTCAGGATAAAGTTAGATTTTAAAACTTCACGGTCTAATTTGGAAGGGTAACATGTTTCAATGAGTTTTTCTTTCCCTCTGTGCTTTTTCCTGTCCACTAACATTGTGAGGTGAACTGTAGGGAACAGAATGCTGTATAGTCTTCCACTGACACTAAAAACTTGGTGCTTCTATATTTCTAAGCTGTTGTACATAGAAAGCATTTACTTTATTTTATAAAGGAAAATAACGTGAAAGTTTTTCACAGGTTTTTATTGGTTTTTTTACTTTTTTACAGCTATATATCGACATGTTAGACATTGTAACACCTCTAGAAAAGAGGGGCTCTGAAGAATTTCTCCCACGGTAAATATAACTACAATCTACTGTTTTATGTACTGTTCACGTCTGAGTCTCAGGCAGGCACAGAAGATGTCTTTTAAAGTTAATTCAGTACCATTTGCTGGAGAGACAGGTTTGGGGTTGAGAACATGTGTCCTATTTGAGCGTGGGATAAATAGGAATTATAGGGGACTCAGTCTGATTTTCTTAGTTTGTGTCAAAGTGCAGTTTGGCATCAATGATACGACCGTTATAAATGGCAACTTACTAGTCTTCTGTTTCTGTCCCCTATGCCTGCATAGGGGAGATAGGTATGATGCCTTGAGGGCTTGTATTGGAGACTCTCTGTGCCAGAAGCTGCATGATTTGAATGTTTTCTTGGTGAGTTTGACTGATACTGTTACGCTTTTTGCAAATGCTTTGTCGATACAGCTAACATCCACTGCCTTCAAAATAATGACAGCAGCCCTGATGATGTGTGCCACTGCAGAATAAATGGTCCAAAATTGTAACGGGACTTGTCTTCATGGTTTTCACTTACATTTCTGTCTCTAACAATGTTGTTTTCTTTAGGTTGGCTGTGGAGCGATAGGCTGTGAAATGCTAAAAAACTTCGCACTTCTTGGTGTCGGTACTGGGCAAGACAAAGGCTTGGTAAGTCACCTGTTAACTTCACTTTGTTTATTAAAAAGTAATGTGACAAGGACTAATTATTTAATTAGACTACTTAAAATTGTTAAAAAGTCTAAGCGTTATTTCAGGCTGATCTCTGTGCCGAGGGTAAAATGACCTGAGCATAGAAATAGTGTGCAATTAGAAGCAGAACACACTTGGAGCAGTCTTGCTGTATTTTTATTTTAAAAGAAAATTTAATCAGTCAGTATAGGCAGAGCTATTAGCCACAGCGGGTGCCAACAGGAGTACTTTGTTTTGACAAGTTTCTGTAGAGTTTTCATCAAGATTATTGCTTAGTGCTGCTCTTAAATTGTAACTTCAGCTGTTGCTTTTGCCCCTTCTGACTTAGGTTACAATTACAGATCCAGACTTGATAGAGAAATCCAACCTGAACAGGCAGTTTCTTTTTCGACCTCATCACATACAGGTAGGCTTTCTTGTTCAATAAACTTTCTGTTTCCCTGTCCCGTGTCCTCACCGAGAGTTGAACTTGTGAGTGTATGTATTTCTGTCCAGAAAAGACTTAAAGGCTGTAATGAAATCCAGTATCTTTTAAAACAATACTTAGAACTATGTTGGCATCCCACTTATCACTATTACCAGTTGAGTGAAATTGGCTGGTCTGATCTTAATTTGTGCTGACTTAATTGTGGTGTCTGACTAAGGGAATCTCTCAAGCTTGAGAATCAGATGAGGAACACTGTTTTGCATAAGAAGCTGCAATGGGTTAATATGCCAGAAATGCTTTACTATGCTATGGAAATTCATGGAGAATAGGACAAAAGAACAAAAAATAGACAGCACTGGCAGAAGTGTTCTCAATAGAAGAGCTACTTCTAATGGAACTTGACCAAAGTTGCTGTCTTCTGACTTAATTCAGTCTTCATTAAGCTGGTAAATAGCGTGGCAAAAAGCCATGTATATTTAGTAAATATGTGATATTCCTTAGAAGCAGAGAGAATATCCCTGTACTTGAAACACAGCACAAAATAGAAAAGGTGGCTCAGATCTTGACAGCAATGGGGAAAAGGGATTCCCCTGCCCAAAACCCAGCAGCTGAATTTTCTGCCTCCGGTTTGTGTCTGGCAAATCTGGGAACAGATTACATTTTGGATGGCTAGATAAATGGAAGGTGAATCTGCAAGCTTTCAGAAGCCACACTGTCTCGAGTTGCGCTGTTCTGAGTTCTGATCCCTAGATAATTGAATGTAGTATGGCTAGAAGTGTCAGGTAGGTTAAGAACTCTGTTTCAGTTTAGCTTCTGAAATTGGCTTTGTGTGGGAAGCCTTGCAGTAATGTGATTATTCACAGATGTTTGATGTCTGTACTGCGTAGACATAGTCACAGTAACTAATGGGTTTATCCTCTGACAGTCATGAACTGCTCCTTATGGCATTTTGAGAGCATGAGGCGCAGCACGTGGCATCAGTTTCAGTTACTTGATACAATTCTGCTGCACCAT
This sequence comes from Opisthocomus hoazin, assembly GCF_030867145.1. Taxonomy (NCBI): domain Eukaryota; kingdom Metazoa; phylum Chordata; class Aves; order Opisthocomiformes; family Opisthocomidae; genus Opisthocomus; species Opisthocomus hoazin. The sequence goes on along the minus strand of NC_134418.1, from coordinate 54,179,733 downwards.
TTAAGCACTTTCACCTTATGGTGTCTGACACACTACTTTAAATAAAACTAAAAACCCCCTAGATTAATAATGTATTTATTAGTGAGGGAGGTATATGATTAAAGAATTTCCTTTATTATATGTTTTGCATACTAACATTTCTGTTGGTGAATTGCTGTCTGATCAGCAAATGAAGTCGATACTTCTGTCCCCCAGATGTTCTTTTTCTGAATGTTGTTCTTATATATACGTATTTATACTTTCAGAAACCCAAAAGCTATACTGCAGCAGAAGCAACTCTGAACATCAATCCTTACTTAAAGATTGACTCATATATTAATAAAGTTTGTCCAGCCACTGAGAACACTTACAGTGATGAATTCTATACCAAGCAAGATGTGATTGTGACTGCTTTGGACAATGTTGAGGCAAGGAGATACATTGATAGGTAGGTTGTGGAAAGGAAGCAAGGGCTGCTTTTCATGTTCTTATGTGAACTCTGCTTTTCTATTCGTAATATTCCTGATCTGCAACTGCTTATAAGATCTGATAGCAAATAGTTCAGATGTGTCTTGCTCCTCTATAGAGATGTTGGCTGGGGGGAGGAAGGGGTTTATACTTGCAGTGGAAACCAGCTCTCCTGTTGTGCAGCTGCTACTGGTCACATGGCAGAGAGCTTTGGAGTGAGTTCTTGAAAATTAATAGCTCTCAAGATCTGATGCGGGGGAGAATGCAGTGGCAGTCTTAAGGCTGAATTATTTATGCATAAGAATATGTATTTAAATTTATAAGTAGGGATGTTTACATTTAAAAATAATTACTAATGCTCCTAATCCAGGTAGGATCAGGTTTATTGTATCCTGATCTAACCTGAAATGGCTCTTATTTAATCTTTTCTTTTCCCAAGTTTGGTGTAAGCTTTCCACTCTTTCAAAAGTGCCTAGAGTCAATTCTGATTACACTCCGGTAACGTCTGCAAGGCAAGAGTGCAGTGATTGTGCTGTGTTCTGATAGTCTGTGTCTTTCCATGTCAGTCGTTGTGTAGCAAACCTGCGTCCTCTTATAGACTCTGGAACTATGGGAACGAAAGGACACACGGAAGTTATTGTGCCCCATCTAACAGAGTCCTATAATAGTCACGTAAGTGTTTTCAGACTGTCACCCTCCGTAGGTAGTCCCTTAATGCCCTCCAATTCTTTAATCGTTTGTGTATCTATTTGAGTTGCTGAGGATCAGTACTATTAGGAGATCATGAGTTCCTTGGTTTCTGATGAAAAGCTCACAGAAAATATAATTTGAGCAGACTGGAGATATGTCTGCTACCTAGCTGATGATCACACCTAGACCAATAATTAAAAGCAACTGCTATATGAACCATGAAACGCAAGCTTTGGAGAAAGCCCTCATTCTGAAGCGTTTCCAAGGGACTGACTTATTTTTTCCCCCTTGAAAACTCACTTCTAAGTAAGAATCTATTCCTGCAAGGACACTGCAAACTGGTTTTGTACTTGTGGGTTTCTTTCTTAGAACTGCTTTCTTCCTGCTCATTCTGTTCTTGGTGACTATCACCTCCACAGGCAGGCAGGAGAAACACAAGCCTCTGGAGTAGGAATTAGTCTGCCAGTTTCTACAAGCATACACAACTGTTCTGTTTGAATGGGGAAGGGGGAAATGAACCTTCAGACTCTTGCAGTGTTCCTCTGTTTAAGTGCTTGTGAAACTGCCTTTACAAGATAGAAATTCAGTGGTTGAGAACATGATGAAATGGTGCCATGTGGACACAGAGACAGGATTTTGAGCATCCTAACGGTCTTGCTAGGGTCCATAAAGAAAGAATTCTTTCTGGCTTTAAGTGAAAGGGTGTATTTCATGTTGAGAGTGCATGTGAATGCAAACTGCGCATCTTGGAAAAGCTGGCTGGCAATTTCTTCTGTTTGTGTTTTAGAGTTAGGTTTTGCTTTCCAGTGTTGAGTTTAGATTATTCTCCATAAACAGGAAGGGATATGTTAGTGTTCATAAAACAAATTTTGTTCTAAACGTAAATAAGGCACCTTGCATTTTATAACAGTGGAGTTTTAAACTTATATAGTCTAGAAATTCTTGGTGTTATTATTAGCAATAAACTTTAATAAGCCTAAATTTAAATGCAACTCTCCTTAATTACAGCGGGATCCACCAGAAGAAGAAATACCTTTTTGCACCTTGAAGTCTTTCCCAGCTGCCATTGAGCATACGATACAGTGGGCAAGAGATAAGGTAAGGGAATAAGCTTGCTGGTGTTTAGCATAACTTAATGTGTATTTGAAAAGGTGGGGGATCTTACATACTTCTTGCAAAATGCCATATTTGTTCTTTTTATTTTCTAGTTTGAAAGTTCATTTTCTCACAAGCCTTCATTGTTTAACAAATTCTGGCAAACCTATCCATCCGCAGAAGAAGTTCTACAGGTAGGGGAATGATGCCAGGGTAAAATACAGAGTTAAAACTAATGCTTTATGGATTTTATTTCTATTTAAGTTCAGTGAAATTTGGGTTATTTTCTGACTTTATTCAGGAAACCTGAAGACTTATTTGAAATACTGAGGCACTGCTAGCAAGTGTATAGCAGATGTCACACTGATGTGCAACTAGCTGGGAAAAATGAAGGGAAGGCTTAGTTAAATTAGACTCAATTGCTTACTGTCTTTTCTTGTGAGTCTGTAATGGCCTATGGTCTATAGGGCTGGGTGGAAATAAATAAAGTAGGTCACAGCACCTGGGGAAAAACCTGATGGAGAAAATTGGATGAAGGATAATAATTCACAAAGTGACCATCTGTTTCCTTTTGCCTAAAACTTACTAAAAACATATTTACTGCTTGACTGGATTGGCAATAATCTTGACTGTTTTACTGTTTTCATATTTCCTTCCCTATCTAGAGAATAAAATCAGGGGAGAGCTTAGAAGGCTGCTTTCATGTTATTAAAACGCTCAGTAGAAGACCCCGAAGTTGGACACAGTGTGTGGAACTAGCAAGAGTAAAATTTGAGAAGTATTTTAGCCATAAGGTAGGTATGGCCTGGAAATGAGGTGGCTCTAGACTGATGAGGATTTTAGAAATCTTGGTAGCCCTAATAACTAGGTGTCCAAGTCTTTGCACTCGCTTCCATCTCTTCTTCGTAAATAATGAACTGTACTTGAAACTTAAAAATGCTGCATCCCTTCCTCTTTCTGCTGTAGAGCTTTTAAGTCTGATTTATTAACTTACTCCTAGTGGCTCTGTTCAGTAGTCTCCGTGCAGTTTTCTTGGCATTTTTCCAGCTGACTACATACTGTGTTTTTCCAGAGCAGCAGGATTATTGGATGTCTTTTACTAGAGGACAGTGGCTTTTTGTTTCCTCCACTAAACTTTTGTCACTGAACTCATCTTCATATCCCTGATTTTCTCAAAGATATCACAGAAAGGTTGGCTGAAATAAGTGTCAGTCATTCTGAGAATCTGGTCCATAGTGTTACTTAAAGTATGTGTGTGTGATTTTGTAGGAAAGGTGTGATCATGATGTTGTATATTAATAAACATAATGTGTATCTGTGCGTATGAAAGCCCTGGTGGTAGTTGTCACAGTGAGAAAACATTGCATTCCCAGTTGTGAATCGGTATGCAAGAATCCTAAAGGGACAACGGGGTGGGGGGAACGCTGTGCTTTTTGGATTAAGTGTCTTGCTTGGACTGTGTACAGATGAGGTGACATTGTCCTCTTTGTCCTGTGAATGAATGGGGAAGTCTGTCTTGTAGTACAGCTCTCTAAGCTCTCTGTCTTGACATGGGCATCTTAGATTTTCTTAACTCTTTAAATTACTTCAGCTACGTCTTGGAGTGTCTTAAAAGCTGTGTCAAGATTTCACATCATTAGTAAAAAGAAGGCTTGATTTAGTGTGGTTGTGTCAGTCTGTATATGACAAATTACTAAAGCTGCTCTGGGTTTTCCTCTAGGCTCTTCAGCTCCTCCATTCATTTCCCCTTGATACACGATTAAAAGACGGAAGTAAGTACAAGTGCCCCTTTGTGCCTGCTGTGAATTCATGGCATACATCATGCGTTGCTTTTCCTGATTCCTTAGGATTTCATCTGATGCCTGTCTTACCAGGTTTGTTCTGGCAGTCACCAAAGAGGCCACCTTTCCCAGTGAAGTTTGAATTGAATGATCCTTTGTAAGTATGATACTGCTACTGAGGTGTTTTATATCATCCTATAAAACTCGCCCTACAGCAGAAAGTGCAAGGCAGTGGCTTTATAGCACTAGTGGTTGGACTGGTACTTGATAGGTACTACTAGTGCATCGTCTTACGCTGTGGCAGATTTGGTGAGCTGTATCATACTTCCACTGCAGGTAATCTAACTTTCACTGGCATGGGATTGGAGGGTGCTGTGGGAAGTTCTGACGATGTCTAATGTGAGGTGGCTTAGAACAATCCATTTCATTTATTGTGTGACTACGGAATTACTGAGTTGTTGCTGTCATACCCTCCGGCCCCCATTGTGAAACACAGGATGTGCCAAGTTAAATTGGCTACCTAAAATGACCTGGTGGAGGGACCCTTTTTCTTCTTCATCACAATTTGGGTCTGATCTAGATGGCTTGGCTATTACAGATAATTTTAAAAGTTGATGTGGTTGAAGGATTGTAAAGCCTTTATCCGCTGCATATCTACACCTACATTGAAATACTGTCTGGATCGCCCTTTTTAGTTTGGGTGAAAACTGAGATCATGCCAAATATCAAACTATTTCTGAGGTTAAGCTTTTTATTATCATACTGATGTCATGTGAGCATTTGTAGTTGTTTTCTTGACTGCAGAGGTTATGGAAATATGGTTTTTATTAAATAACTCTTCACTCATCAAAGTTTGCTTAATTTTGGGGATGACTTCTGAGTCCCTCAAAATCTGTCATCTGTTTTGGACTGTGTGCACTGAAGGGTGGAATTTCTGTTTCTCTGTGTGTTTTCAAGACCTTGTTCAATATGATTGCAAACCTTTGGGCAACTCAAATAAAAAAAACAACCAAACAAAAATAATTATCTTCCTCTTTTCTTCAGGCACTACAGTTTCATTGTGAGCGCAGCAAAACTGTTCGCAACAGTGTACTGTGTTCCTTTCACAGAAAAGGTAATCCATACTGCAACAGTGTTCCCATCGCATAACTTGGATGTACATGTTCAGTTTTGGCCTGATGTCCAGTTGCCAATTCTTTCCAGCAACTGATTAAAGTGATTCTTAAAGTAGTCTATCCTTCAGCACTGGCTGTTCAGCAACTGCTTATATTTAGTTGTTTTTTTTTTTTTTTTTTTTTTAATCCCTAACCTGGAGAAGAACTAAGTAGTGTATTGGGTATTTTCAGTAAGCACTGAACTCAGGAATTCTTATTTTGATGGACCTATTTCCTGTGCAATATAATAATTAAACAGAAACGAGATCTCTTTAAGGCATTTTTTTCATCAAGTGATTTAGCTGTGGTCTGGGAGTTTTACTTTTTGCTACTCACAGCCTCTGTGTTGCTTATCCTTTGTTTTTGTTGTTACCCTTTTTCTTTTCTAATTCATTTTTCCTGTAAGTCATGTTAACATTTCAGTTCTGTTCATTTTTGAAGTGCTAGGCCCTTCACACCACTCTGGTTCACTGTGGCAACTGAAATGTTGCTTGGTCTTTCAGTGATGATGTTTCACTGAAACATCATTGACTATTTGTGGGATTTTTTGGCTTTGGTATTCTTTGAAATGCTACTGGATGTACAGTCTTTTTGTGGAGGCCTTTTTGAGTTGATGTGAATTTAAATCATTTTTCTTCAAAACCATAACAGGATTTGTCAGAGGAAACTATTTTGAAGATTATTTCAGCTGTGAAGGTACCAGAGTTCAGACCTTCAAACAAAGTAAGTGTGATATTTAAAGAAAAAAAATAAATCCACAAGCAGTGTCTCACATCGCCAACTACTTCTTGCACTGATGTTGATGAGAAATAAACACAAATTAAAATGTGTTTTGGGGAAACGAGTGTGGCATACGGGACTACTTCAACTTGATATAGCTAAGATATCTATGTACCAGGTGCTAAATGCAGGATGTGGGGATTTTTTGCCTTTTGCAATTGATTTGTTGTAGCATTGTTTTCCAAGCATGAGTGTAAGTCTGCAGGCTTATCTAAATAGTAAAATTTACTCATAAACAACTTCAAAGCAATCCAAGACTAGTGTCAATTTCTTACTTTTTCCTAGGTAATATGAAGGAAGCATCATTACTTTTATGTTTATTTTTGAAGTGTTAACTTCAAAACAGTTTAAGCATTATTGTGCAGTGATTAGCATTTATCATCATTTAAAATTAGCAAATATTCCAGGGTGTTTTCATATTTTTCCTGCCCACTGTTAACACTTGTCTCATGAATGCTTGCCTTATGAGACAAGACCGATATTTTGACTTGAAATCACACAATGAATGAGGTTGGAAGGGACCTCCGGAGATCGCCTGGTCCAATTCCCTTGCTGAAGCAGGGGCAGCTAGAGCAGGCCATCAAGGACTGCGTCCCATTGGGTTTTGAATCTCTGGGGTTGGAGACTCCACAGCCTCTCTCTGCTGCCTGTGCCAGTGTTCAAACATCCTCACAGTTTTTGTTGGGTGTTTTTTTTGTTCTTTAAAATATTTCCTTATGTTTCTCATGCAATTTTATGCACTTCAATTTGTGCCTGTACCCCCTTGTCCTGTCACTGGGCACCAGTGAAAAGTGTCTGGCTCTGTCTTCTGTACTTTCCCCCTGCATCAGATAATTATACACGCTAATAAGATCCCACAGAGCCTTCTCTTCTCCAGGCTGAACTGTCCCAGCTCTCTCAGCTTCTCCTTGTGTAAGAGATGCTCCAGTTCTTTAATGATCTTTGTGGCCCTTGGCTGGACTTGCTCCAGCAAGTCTATGTCTCTCTTGAACTGGGGAGGAAAGACTGCAGGGAAGCCAGGAAATCTAGTACGCTTCACACTTGCGCTGTACAAATTTCGTGTATTTTATTACTCAAGCACTGCACACACTTGCAGGTTGTACAGACTGATGAAACTGCAAGAAAACCAGATCATATTCCAGTCAGCAGTGAGGATGAAAGAAATGCTATTTTCCAGCTGGAGAAGTCTATACTATCCAATGAAGCTCTGGAAAGTGAGTAGTGCAAACTAGCTTTATAGCCTAGTAACATCTTGCAATTGCACTGCCAGTAGCAGGACGTTCAAGTCTTTGGATAAAGCAGTTCTGTAATTCTGCAAGAAGCAGATAGCTGGTATCTAAAGCTTTCTGAAGTGCCATGCCGATAACTGACCGTATTGCTTGACATTACCCTATGCTTCTGTATTTCTGAGATTCCTGCAAGTTTTAGGGTTCTCTGTTATACTTGCATATAAGTACAACCTTGATGACAGCGAGCAGGCAGCAGGGAATTGAACTCTAGGGAGGGAAAGGGTGCTGGCTAGATCCCAGATGGACTGAAAGTGATTCTGGTATGAGGAGGCTGAGAGTTACTACTGACAGGCATCAATCTGAAATTATCCTAAATTGTGAAGGCTGTTAGACTCTTCTTCACCATCTTCTAGATATGTTGAAATGAGGATGCTTGAATCCTGTTCTTGTGCCTGGCCACATGAAGAGGTCATTGGGCAACAATTACATGCATGCATTTTTAGTCCATGACCACAGGGGAAGAAGATTAGCTTAGCTCTAACCCATCCGTGGAGTGTCAACCTGAACCTCCGTCTCCTGTGCTACTGAGTCCATAGTGAAATGCTTACAGACAGACAAAGCTTATAGAGGGAATTCACACAGGATGGAGCTCTACTGAGGTGGGGTGTATAAGAAACATCCATAGGACTGTCCAAAATCTATTCCTGGTGTTGCAAGCAAAATAAAATTACGGAGCTCTGCTGATATTTCTTTCATTACTTGCTTTTAACGACTGGTATTGATGGGGGCATTTCTTCTTCTAGCATGGGAACGCAGGTTATAAGTAAGGCACCAAGCTCCAGAATGTGAAATTTTTAATTTGTTAAGGTTCTACTTCCCTATAACTTATGTCTAGAACATCTTCAGTTTTCTAATAATGATTTTTGCTCTTTTTTATTTTTCATGAGCAGATGACTTGCAAATGAAGCCCATCTCTTTTGAAAAAGATGACGATAGTAATGGGCATATAGATTTCATAACAGCAGCATCAAACTTGCGAGCCAAGATGTACAACATCGAACCAGCAGATCGGTTCAAAACAAAGCGCATTGCTGGAAAGATAATTCCTGCAATTGCAACAGCTACAGCTGCAGTATCGGGGCTAGTGAGTATGCTTTTTAAAAGGCTTAAAATGCATATTTCTTTGTCTACTGTTCCTTGCCTAAAACCACTGTTGTCTGGATATTGATTAACACTACCCTGACAGAACCGCATTAAAGAAAATGTTTATTTCAAGCCCAATAATCTTTTTTTCTTATGTACCAGTACAAAAGGACTCTCTGGGTTCTAGATGTGGTAAGCCTTTGGTGCTTTTATTTCTGATTTGCTGACCAGAAAGCGGAGTTGGAGATCAGCATTTTTGTTGTTTTCTGCAATTAATATGAGCTTCCATCAGAGTGCCACTGCCAAGAGTGGAAAGGATCTGTTCTGTAGTAGTTCACATCCATGCAACTCAACAGAACTGCATGCTTTGTGGAGGTGTCTTGAATTAAATAGTTGTGGAAGAGTCCTACATTAGGAACACTTTTGAACATTTTAAATATATCCATTAGAAGCAACAGAATTGATTTCTGTAGCATACTTGGTTGTATCTCCAGATGTGGTTTACTCTGCTGGTTGGACAAAAGCTGATCTCATTAACCACTTACTCTGTAGCTGCTGCCCTCTTAACTAAACCAGTATTGATAACACAGTACCTAAAGCCTGCGTTTGGTCTCACGGAAGTATGGGATTCTCATTTACTGCAGGTTGCACTGGAACTCATCAAAGTTGTGGGTGGCTACCCAGCTGATGCATACAAGAACTGTTTTCTGAACCTAGCCATTCCTATAATGGTCTTTACAGAAACTGCTGAAGTAAGAAGAACGGAAATCAGGTAGGAAGGACAATGGCAGAAACCTGGTAATTGATGCTTAGAACTTGGTGACCCATTACAACAAGTACGAAGTTTGTACAGTTATTAAATCCAGATAACCAGATTAAGTCCTTATGTACTCGCATAGCAGGACTATGATGGAAGCACAGTTCATGGTCTTACTCCCATTAAACATAATAGATATTTAAGGTCTTTTTTTTTTTGTTATTTAAACTTGGAAGATCATGAATCAGAGCACGCTATCAAACTCTATTACGCATTTACTATGTACTGCTAAAGGTGTAAGTGATATTTTTAGTACCACCAAGGGTGTCCCATAATGCATTGCTCAAGAACTTCCTGTTTGGAAAATGCAGCACATACTCTTCTGTGCTAATTTAAAAACAGTGGTTTTAAGGGCTTAGTTTTATTTTCAGTGGAAGCTGTTGCTAGTGGGGCTTTAAAAATCTAGATGAGTTAGGTGCCTGTCATGGTTATTAATAAACATCCTGTCTGCACAGACGGGACACGTTTCTGCATCTTAGTCAATACAGGAGCTGTTTTTCAGTAGGTCTGAAAACTCTGTAAGTTCATTGCCAGGTACTGTGTTTACTCGGGAGTTCCTACTGTGTCTTGTGCTTAGCCAGGTCAAAGGGCTGGAGAAATAACAACAGAGAGGGAAGAGATTTTTGCTCAAGATAAACCAGCAAGTCGCTAGGAGAGATAGCAGTTCTTTAGTACATGTTTAAAGGAAGTGCCTGAGTTCACTTGCTAAAGTAACAAACAGCCTTTCTCTTTTTAAAACAGAAATGGGATATCATTTACAATCTGGGACAGGTGGACAATTTATGGGAAAGAGGATTTTACTCTCTTGGACTTCATAAATGCTGTCAGAGTAAGTTATCTATTGTACTGAGTTAATACAAGATGAGAGGAAAGGGTTTTCTTGTTTTGGGTTGTTGATTTGGGTGGTTTTATTGTTTGGTTTGTTGGGGGTTTTTTTATTTTATCAAGTTATTGTTCAAACCAGAGTCATTCTAGAAAGAATTTATGTCAACGGGAATGTCTCTTAGTAAACACGTCCAAGCCTATTTTCAAATTCTTTGTTAATTCGATTGGCTCAAATGTATTTTAATAAAACTCCTGTCAGCGTCCATGCATTAGTAAGTGTTCTGGTTGGAATCCTATGGTTTTCAATAATTAGTTGTAGTATTAGCAGCAGTAGTATCTGCTGGCTTATGCAGCTGTCCTAGTCCTTTAATAAGTTTTAATTTTTGAATTCCAGGAGAAATATGGAATTGAACCAACTATGGTTGTACAGGGAGTCAAAATGCTGTATGTTCCTGTGATGCCAGGTCATATTAAAAGATTAAAGCTGACGTAAGTATAACCAGAAAATGGATCAAAGGATGTGAGTGCACATACAAATCTTGTTCATTGGTTGTATCATAAGGATGTGTGTCTGACAGCAATGTTTTCTCTCAAAGTGGTTGCTAGTCATTAATATTTGGGAAAGAAAAAAGATAATTTCTTCCTTTTGGAAAAAAAAGAAGAAAGGGAAAGTGCATTAACTTCTATGGTGAGAGCAGGAGACTTGCAAAATGCTACTCTAACTGATGAATGCCAGAATGAGAAACCCAAAGAAGTTTGACAGTTTTTTGGGGAAAGAATGTACGTTGCTTCAAGCAGAAGATGACTGATCAGACCTTTTTAAACTGGCTTAAAATTAGTGGTGATATTTAGCAACTTAGCTCTGAAAGAATGCGAACACTTATTCAGGAAGGAGTTAATGTATTGGTTGCAGATTGAGATTTCTGGAAGTCTGTTCAGTTCATAGTAATTCCTTGAGATTCTAGCTCATTCTAGCCCTTTGAAAAGCGAAGACATTCACAAGGCTTTGTAGTGCCGTTCTGACAGAAAAATGGGGTTTAACAAACTGGAAGGGAGAGTGTGAGGGCAGGGCATTGGTTTTTGACTGATAGGCCTTTGCAAAGTAACAGCCAGATCTCACCCAGGTTTAGTTCTATGTTATATGTTGGCTGAACTTCTTTAGCTCAAAGTCTGTTCCTCTCAGCTCCTGTGATGTGTGTGCTGGTCAGTGCTCACAGACTTTGCTAGAGAAGTAGATGCATGGATCAGTACTGTTTCAAAGGTTTGCCAGTAGGTAACATCAGGCAAAGTAGTATGTGTTATGGGCAAGCTACTTCAGACTTCCAGGGAGAGAAGAGCCTCTAAGCTGGTACTGCCGTTAGAGCGCCTGGCATAATAAGATGTGAATTTACAGCCTATCTCAAAGTAAGTTGTTTGTATTCCTTCTCCTACAGCTGTATAAATCATTTTGAATGAGTGAGGTGTGTAATGAAGTCAAAGGCGTGGTGTGGTGCTGCGTTCTTGTGAATGTCAGGCTTTCTTATTACCCTGAGACTTGGTTCAAGCTTTCCATGTAGTTACAGCAACTTGGGGTTCTGTTACAAACAGTCCAAAAAGCTTTGAAAGAGATTTCAACAGCAAACTATAATCTTGCTTGTGTGTTTGGTTTTTCTTAAGGTGTTTAAAATCTTTCTGTCACTGTAATATGACAAGCATTGCAAGACTGTCTTCATTTCAGAATTGCAGCATTGACTGGTACCATACTCCTTAAAAGCAAGTTTTAGAGACACAGTTGTCTGCCTTGCTCTGTAGCTTGGGGCTTCTTCCTCATGCAAATGGATATGACCTCAACGTCTCTGCTGAGAAGAGGCTAATGCTTTGTGTTCTTGCAAGAGAACAAATACTTTGGGGAAAGCAGTTTTCTGACCTGCGTGCTAAAGCATAGCCAGAAGGCAAATCCTTCAAGTGACCTGTAAGGAATAGAAATGAGTGACTGTATTCCCCCAGCCTCCTAGCATTCGAGCTGGCCTCATGAACAAGTGCTCCGAGTTGGCAAGGAAATAATTTTGAGACGTCCAAAAATGTAATGAAAGTGAGGTTGATTGACCTGCTACTTCAGTGTTTTATTGTGCAACTCCCAAGCGATAGCTGTAGCTTTTGAGAATGCGGAGAGCAAAGGGAGGAAGTTGCACTGAGACATAACATCCTTACCTAGTTTAAAACTCACATTGTGGTCATGAAGGAAGAAGTCTCAGATCTTGGGTGGTTTTCCCCCCTCATTGCTATTCGCCTTTGAAATTCAAGGACTTAGCAAGTCTTCACTCCAGTGGAATTACTTTCCATCAGAACTGTGTATCTAGTGTCTGCACTGGAGTGGTTCTCCCTAATAATGTATTACAATCAGCCATTATTGGTGGACCGAGAACTTGCTCCTCCTCATTGACCAAAATCTTGCACAGAAAGCTAAATTTCCCTTGTGCCTCAGTAGAACGCAAAAGAGAAATCATGTGGGTAAGGAATCCGATATGAAACTGGCCATTTTCACTTCTGTTTTGTAGCAAGAACTCGTTAGTGAACAATGTAATAGCTCACTAATGGGCTAAGTCTATGAAGAAAATGGAATACCTTTCGCTATACCTCAGGTGGAGGAACAGCTTGTGTATCAGAATTAAAAGGCAGCTTATTCTCCATTTTAATCTGGTTTCTAGTATGTTGGGCTTCATTGTTGGCAGTGAAATTCATCCTAGTCTGGCCCTGAATTCCAACTGCCAGTCCTCCTCCTCCTGTGTTAACAAGCTGTTCTTCGTTTCCTTCTAGGATGCAAAAGCTTGTGAAACCATCAGCTGATAAGAAGTATGTGGATTTGACAGTATCGTTTGCTCCAGAGACTGATGGGGAGGAAGACTTGCCAGGGCCACCAGTGAGATACTACTTTGTTCAGGAAGACAATTGATGGTAGAGACACAAAAGTCACTCCTGGACCATTTGTTCTGAAAGGATTGTGCTAATTTTCAGCTATTAAAGATGGTACTAGATATTTTTTTTTTGGTGAAGCCTTAATTAAAACAAATGGTGAAAATCAGTGGCTTTGCACTGAAGACGTACTGGATTTGTGTTTCATCTGCTTCTGTTTTCTTCAAACCTGTTTGCTCAAAGCAGGATTGGTCACTGCATGAGGTGGAATGTCCAGTACAGTCCTTACCTTAAGGACAAGATTTGTATTAATTTGTGGGGAGCTGAAGAAAGGAAGAAGAATGCTGAACCTAACAAATGGTCCCCATGTGCAAATTAGGTGCTGCTTAGAGAAGAGTGCAACAAATGGGGAAACTGCCATTTTAGAACTCCAGGTGTTCTAAGAACATCTGAAATCCATTGCATATATTAATTAATTCTCAAACAAGAATTTCATTCTTGCCATCTGCACATGAGATTTAATCCATCCAAAAGGTTTCAACTCCCACTTAAAAGCAGGTGAACTGCTTTATTGTGTTGTTGGTGCTCTCTTCCAAACAGTTAGCGATGCTGTCTGTCAGAGCAGCTATCTTACGTCAGTCTCAACATGGAAACATAGGGAGGCAGCTCTTGAATAGGTGTAAATTGTCACAGTTCCCCTGAAGTCAAGAGAGCTGGAGTTGCTGATTAGCTGCACTAGGACTGTTCTTTGGGGAATACTTCAGTATGGGGAAAGTGGAAAGCTGTTGAAGAGCTGAGTTAATACTTTCAACAATAAAACTTCGTCTTCAAGAAAGAGAAAACATTTGGTGTGGTTGAGCCTTTCTGCCCTCACCAAATTAAAAACACTGTAGCAAATGATGACTTTGAAAGGAGGAGAAGGCAAATGGCTCTGGACGTTTGTCATGGCAAACACTCTTTCCTCCGCGGCTCGTTTTAGAGACTAGTTATGCTGTACACCTGTGCACACCATGAGTCTGAGTTGCACTGAATGCTGAGGTTCTTATCATAATCAGTCAGTTACTAGGATATCTTCATATAAATCTGCTTAATCGGAAATAATTAGGGACTAGCTTTTCTGCTGTGGTGAGGCAGAGGTGCGTTACAGAAACATCTGTGACACCACCTTATTTTCTCTATCATTTAAACATTGGATAGTTGAGCTGGTAGTTCTTTTTTTCTCCCAATGATGATAGAGTGAAGTGAGGTTAAAATAAAAGCCTATGAACTGGAAAACCTTTTAATGTGTTTAAGCTTTAGAGATTGTGATTGCACATGATCTCCTGCAGCTGTTGCAAAAGCTATTGACTACTTAGCCATTTATCCTTGATTACAATTTATTAAGCTTTAGGGAAATCTTCACATTTAATGGACATTATTGGTCAGGAATTTTACTTCTCATTTTTTCCATTCTTAGTTGTAGTCAGGAATAACAGCTATTTGGCTGGGAACTTCAGCACCAAGCTACATGAAACTGAATAGCTGGAATCAACGCAATTATTCCAATATTTAGGATTTAGTCTTACGTGCGGGGTATCTTCTGGAAGGTGTATATAGTTTTACAGTCAGTCCAGTTTATAGATATAATTTTCTAGATTAATAATACTTTTTAAACTACCTAATTTATTTCATTTTTTTTAAGAACTTATTTCACTTCTTTTTAAGAACTTCTTTTGGAGAAACTTTTTGAAGCAGGAGCAAAGATGACTACATTTACAATGCAGAGAGGGCACAAGCAGAGAGTAAGTTTCCACTTCTAAGTAACAGCTAAAATGTATTTCACTGTAGCAGTATTAGAATCTGAACTCTTAACTGAAATGACTAATTAGTGCTAAGGATCACTTAAAGGTTTAGGTCAAGTCGAAAGCACTGTCATCTCTCAGTTGAAGACTGGGAAACAAATGAAATTGAGTAAGTACACTCTGGCACCTTAGTGTAGTGTTAACATCATGCTTATGCTTTCGAAGTAAGCAGCATATAAAACTAGTGAAGTCTCAGTACTGTGCTAGAATGCCATCTGACGGTCCTCAGGGACAGGTTTCAAGTAAATTTTCAAATACACCTAATGGAATGGCTTTTATTAATGACAATGCATACAGCTTTGTAAGACCCTTTCCCAAAAGGTCGAGGTTGGCAGGGACTGGGGACATCATTTGCAGACATGGCTGTGTCTCTATACTGCTTTTACTGTATGTATCTGTGGGATGGGTTCTGCTCAGTTAAACAGTTGCTGGTGGGAAAACTGAAAATATGCAATGGCTCTAGATATTTCTTAGCAGACCTTTAAAATTTTTTGGATATAAGTTAATCTAGGTACAAGTAATAACCTAAAGAGGACTTTATATGAAAGAACTGTGCATGTGAATTGGCTCATTAAAATTGTTTTTCATGTTTTAAAACTTTCTGAATTGCTGATATCGAGAGTGAATGTATTTACACTGACAGTTGTGCAGAGTGGAGTGAGCTGATTCAGTGTGAATTTGTGTTTGATACAGCCCATTTCTCAATCTGCTGCTGTTTTTTACCAAAAGTCTTGACAAGTGTTCAGCACGATCACATTAACAGGGCTCAGTCAAACTGGGTAAGTGAATTTCGGGGAGCTGGTCTTCCAGATCTCCAGCGTTGTCACTACCAGTGCTAAGTGCGCAGAGGCTTGTAGCACTACCTGGAATCTGAGAACTGCTTTTGTTTGGTGTTTTTTAGGTTTTTTTCACTGTAATGAAAGCTTGTGTGTGTCTAGGGCTGTTTGCTGCTCTATTCCTATGGAGCAGCTACAGCTAGCCGTCTCCCTGCAGCAGTGAAGAACTGTCATTCCACTAGAACACTTCGAATAGCTTTGCTTCAAAGTGTTATTCCTTGAAAAAGCAGTTGACTTGCAGAGATGGAGTTTTAAATAAGTATTGAAGATCTCTCTCTCAAATGCTTTTTTACAGAGTTTGCTCATATTTACACTAGCTTTCCCTTAATTTCTCACATTCTGAATAGTTGCAGGAATATTTGTGCAACAAAAACATGAGGCATTTAGCACCCAGCTCAACTGTTCTCTGTAGTTAATCTCCAGTGTTTCTTTAATGCTAGGAGTGGTGAGGATTCCATGAAGATCATGCTGCTGTTAACAAGACTGTTTTGGTGGATCTGATGAATTTAGGACTGTATTTACCTATACAAGGAGTAAAAAGCACACATTTTCAGCTTTTTTCCCACCCTTATGTATGGTGAAAATGTGAATGCCTATTTAAAAAAAAAAGGTGCTATTCAAGAATAATGAATGCATATAAAGAACAACTCTGGCACCAGCTGGGCCTCTGTGAATGCAGAAACCCCATCACCTCATCACAGCCTGATGAAATCGTGCGTTTGAGCTAGGCAGAGAGTTTGTATATCTGTCTGACTCATATCAAACTTAAGTAAAGGCTTTAGATAAGTTCATGTTCTTAATTTTTCCTTCTGTCTTTGCAACAATGTGGCTGTGGGCCAGTTCTTTGAAGAAAGGAACTTAATATCAGCCAAATGCAACTGGCTTATTAGCTTGAAAGGTTTATCCATCCCTGTTAATTATCTTGGGTCTGCAATTATATAAAGCATACCCTGCTGCAGCACAGTGCAGCAGCCTAAACCTTTGTCCAAAGCTGGGTAAGTTTTGACCAGATAGCTTTGAGAGTTTATTTTAGTAAATGTCTTCTGGTGTCTTTTGTGTGGTCGATGAAGTAACTAGCGTGGGTGTTTATCCATGCTGCAGAAAGCTTATTGAGGCTCAAGCTTAAAGGTGTCATCGGTTGCAGCATTGATAACACCAGCAGAGCTGTCTTTCTAGTACGTGAATCATTTTGCATGGCAAAATGAGATACAGTGAAGAAGTATTAAGTTCCTATTTCTCACAGCAACACCCAAGTTTCAGTTTCATACTGAGGAAAAGCTGCAACTCTAACCTCATGGATACTGAGCAGCACCATCTTCACAAAGTGATCTTAAGTATATTCATGAAAAGAAAGCGCTAATGTCTCATGTTATGTTGTACTTTTATAAATACAGTGATTGTGCCTTCATACAGTCACACATAACCTATTATTTAGAAACTCATGGGCACTCTTTTAAAACAAGCCTTGACTTCTATAATCCTTGAAACAAGTAATCATTAATTTGTAATTCCTTGCTCATATCAAAGGATATTATGATCAGTCTTTGTCTGGAAATAAGAGCAACTCTACCTAGAGCACTCCCTGTGCGTGTAGTGAAGGCACTAGCTGCTTTGGTATCTCGATCATAGCTGTCTTCAGCTGAGCTGTGTGAATGCTCCCCCACCACTGTCAGAGAAGAGGTGCAGTTCATTTGGCTGGGGCTCCTTTAAAGAAGAAAGCCAGGCTCTGGAGCTAGTTATCTCCACTCACTATGAAGGAGTGTAGCTCAGCAGTGGGTACCCATCCCGTAAGCACTTTGTTCAGTCCAGCTGCCTGGCAGAAATTAGAGGCTAAAAATACTAAACTTGCGTCTTACTGCTGATCACCTAAGTTGCTTCTTTGGAAGGCTGGATCCCCACTTTCCCAGAAGATGGATGCTGTGCCTAAGGCTCAGTGGGGTTCCACAGCTGTGGAGTATGATCAACAGGGCTCTCGCATGCCCTGCTGCCTTCCCTCATTACCAGCTGTGCAGTTTTGTCCTCCTTGTGGGCTTGCTGGGGCTTGTCTCAGCCCATGGAGACGGTAGTTCAGAGAGCCTAACCAACAGGGATGCTGACTTATTTAGTTTCCTGAAGTAGCTCATGGCACAGTCTGATGAACACTACCGCTGGCATGTAGAAGGGGTGGGAATGTTCAGTTGGGCAGGAGATGTCTCGGTTTTCTTGAATTTATGAGCTCCTTCAGTTGCACAACATGGGCAACGCCCCAGCCACCTTACTTTGGGTGTTCCAGGTCCTGTAAGGGTTGCATGACTTTACAGAGAACCAGGAAGCCCCAGTTTAAGCTACCCAGACTTGTATTTTCTGCTTTTTTTCTCTGTATTGCACCTCTCTGGCAGTGCTCAAAGGCCCAGCAGAGATGAGGCATTCCTGCTGTCTCTGTGGGATGTCATAAATGGCACTGATACTGTCACAAGTGAGTAGACAAGAAGCGGGCTCTGTAACACGAGGAGTTTATTGCACTGTGAGCTGGTGACAGAACTGATCCCACAAACACTGTCTGTCTCATTTCAATACCATGTTTTTCCATTGCAATTTGCAGGGGTGATGTGTCCTCTCTTTCCCACTCTTTTCTTTTTCCACATTTAATCTTCTACAGGAATTGGGGTTATTAGCCCTCCCCAAATCTCAGAAGTTTCTCTGGGAGAAGCTGTGTCACATTCTTGGTTTAGGGCCAACAGAGTTGCTCTAGAAATTGAGTAGCCTGGGGAATGCCTTCTGTTTATCTTCAATAGCATGGAGTTCCTGCGCTGCTTCTCATGCCTGTTTTTTTTAGCAGCACCATTCCTGTGTGTGCCTTCAGCAACCAGCTTGTTTTCAGCACACTGGGTCCTCTGCAGTGTGCGTCTGTATGACAAAGGGCTTCAGGTTCCCTCGGGTTTGAGTCACAAAGTAACTGACAACATCCTGAAGGCTTGGGAGCGTCACCTGTTTCACCAAAACAAACAAAACACCAAACCAACAAAAAAACCCCGCCATCAGATACAACATGCTACCTGTGTTGAGAACACAATGTTTTCAAAAACATGCCGGCAGGCTGGGATCCCTAGCAATGCTTCTCAAACAACTGATACTGGATTTACATCCAGCATTTGGATGCAGTGAGGTCTAGGACAGCCCTCTGCAACCTATGATAATGTTTTGACCCTTTAACATGTAACTCCTTCCCTTCCATCAAATGAGTAAACAGACCAAAAAAGAGAGCGCTCTCCGTACTGCTGTGCTCTTCAAAGACTGCTGATGGTTTTTCAGGAGATGGTATAACACCAGATGCTTTTTTCAAACCAATAAGATGTTTCTAGGGCTATGAATTAAACATGTCTTAAGTGGAAGAAAATTTTTTAACCAAATAACAGGGTTCATACAGCCTTACTCACGCTTCAACTAAGTTAATTTTATTTCTCAGAGTTACTTGGAGTGCATTTTGAACTTCCTGTAGCTGCAATGAGAGCTCAGTTTTCAGAATTAATACTGAAGCCTGAGTTGGAAAAAAAAAATTGGGCAATCATGGGTGTTTTGTGAGTGGTTTCATGCTCATGTTGGGTGGTTTTCCTTACTTTCCTAGTTTTTAAAAGATAACTTGTTCTTTGAGATTAGGTTAGTTGGACTAACAAGAGAGGTGAACTTTCTGCCTACTTTACTTTGACTCACAAATTACAGTTAGGAATTTACTAGAGCTTTTCTAATTTTTTTGCAAGGTTCAAGTTCTTACACCTGCTTAAGAATCTTCAGCAAGGGAATTGCTCACTTACCTGTCTTTCCAATTCAATAACATAACTTGTTCCTTTGGACATCACTTTGTAGTGCTTTAAGCGTGGGGCACTGAAAGAAAATGAAAGTTGATACACTGCCGGAAATGAAATACTTTTTGATGTATCGTTGTCATTATGAACACCTTTGCAGGAGCAATGGGTGTGCTCCCCAGAGCTTACTGAAGGTGTGTGGCAGAGTTTGCTTTTTCCCCATTTTAGTTCAGAAACACTGAGAATTGCAAATGTCATTCCTGGTGTCTCAGATGCCTCTTGTTCTGAAGCTCTACAAAAGCTAAAACATGGCAATTCAGCTGAAATGTGGTGTGTTTTTTAGACTAAGTCTCTCATTTTTTTGTTGTTTATTTTACAAAGGGGTACAGCTTGTTCCATTTTCATTCTGCATGAAGATTTCTTAAACTGAGTACGGTTTCATGGCAAACAAGGGACGCCCATTTACCCAAGGAAATAGGCTACTGCTGTCTGACCTTTATTGCTTGTTTAATCTGCCTGGCTTTGGAGGAGGAGAGAACCAAGAAACTGATCCCAGGCCTGCCCCTGCTGCCTCATTTGCTTTTCACAGAATAGCCTCAAGGCAAGGCATATGTTTCACATGTCAACTCCGGGTATTAAGAATTCAGCTTTGAATACAGTGCAAACTAGTTAAGAATGGGATAATGTATTGTGGAATCAACCTACTCCAGCTCGTGTCGGACAGTGATTGCGTAGTTCTTGCTGTCGCTTCCGGGACGCAGGATCAAATTCCCACATGAAGGGTTCTTTTGTAACATCTCTGTCGCTTCTTGCCGAGATACTGCATAGAAGCACCTGCATAGAAGGGAGGAGAGGAACGGCATGAATGCGAGTTACGCTGGCAAAGCTCACTCTGAGCTGCGTGAAGAGACGCAGTCTACCGGGCTAACACCTCTTCACAATGCTAGGCTTATCCACGGTAACTAGCCATGGCTGCCAAGAGGCATGACATTTGAAGGACTTCTGCTGATTAATGCTACTATAGGAGCATAATTCAGGACAGCAGTGCTTCGGTGTTCTTAAGAGAAAGTGAAGCTTTCATACAGGTATGACACTGTCTGGACCCCTGGTAAGATGTGAGAAGAGTAACCTGGACTTAGCTTGAATTTCTCAATGGTAATCAGCATTTTTTCAGAAGGGCTGATACAACAGCCCAATGTGTGCCTTTCTGAAGTTTTTTGAGCATAGCAATATGCTGCAGTCAGCCTTTTCAAAACAAAAGGCATTGTAGGAAAGCTGCAGGAGTAATCTTTCCCTTAGGAAATCTCTATAAAGGCCTTCAGGTAGGTTTTTTTCACTGAGTATTATACAACCCTAGTACAACAGCTGAATTGTGAACGTCTGTATGGAAATAATACTTTGAAAGAAGAAGGGAAGGCTCTTTAGTCAGGTTGGGGTTCACACAGTCCAGTCAGAGCTTACACTGGCATGGTGGTCAGTGCAGTGCTGGGAGGGTTTTTTCTGTTTGGGGATGTGCTGCAACAGTTGTTAAGTGTAATCCTTCTTTTCTTTTCCTTCTCTAGCACTTCATGCATTCTTGTAAGTTGCCCAGGTAGTAATGACTCAGCTGGTGGAAGTGACAGCTGAAAATGAACAGTGAAATTGAAAATAAAATGAAATAGTGGACAAACATTGTGAGCAGTCATTTCTGTGTGCGCATCAGCTCATCTCTGAGCACAGCTGCTGTGCAGAAATCTTTCTTACCTGCTTGCTTTAAGCAGCTGTAATAATCTGGAAGGTTTGGATATGCCTCTGCTTTAACTAAAATGCTGCACATGTTTTTGTTAGAATAGTGAAAGAAGGATATCTCTGTCCTGATTTAGAAGAAATGTGCATTGGCAGAAGTGGGAATGTTGTAAGAATCCACGAAGATATTTTGCAGTTTCTATACTGCAAAAGGCTGTGTAAATGTAATTTAACCTATTTCAGCCATCCTCAGCTTTTTAAATGATTCAGCTAGGCAGTCATTTGTGAGCAAACATTTATTTTTCCACTGGTCTTTCAAAGAGGGTCTTGCTATTTTCAAAGTGCATTTAGCCAAGAATAGTAGAATAAAACACAGGGCTGAGGTGGTCTCTCAGGTGTGCATTTTGGCCACTTCTGTGCTTATGTCTTTATCCCATGATAAAGACCTAGACAGTTGTCTCTCTCAGAGCAGGCTCCCTTTTTCACAGCTGCAAGGGATGGACTTGTGCTAGAAGTGCAGAGAGTGGATTGGGAACTATGTCTGACTGGATGCTACGGCAGAGTGTGCACTGCAGATGAGCTGGGGTTAAATCAGCCTCAATTTTGCTCTCCTCGGGAAAAAAAAGAAAACAACAAAACCCCTCAACAGTTCAGTATGTGCAAACACTTTAGAAGCGAGGCTTTGTGCCTGTGGAAGACAGCTTCTGGCATGTGTCAAGACAAAACCCCCATACTGACATCGACATGAAGTGAGATACAAAACTCTTCCATACCTTTGTTACGGTGAGAATAAAACCCTTCCATTCTTTCCCACATTCACAGTCATTAGCCTGAGGGAACAGAAAATCATGGTGTAAGAACAACTACAGCAACAACAACAAAAAGTATGGTTTTTCATGTGGAAGCCTCAAATAACTCTCACCCTTTTAGAAGTACCATGCCTGGAAATGAGCTCCCTGCCAAGCTGCATCACACCTCGAAACCCTGCACCTTCCCAGTACTCCATGTTCAAATAGAGGGAGAGGACAGAGGTGGGAACGTAAAAAAATCGTATGCTATATTGGAGTAAAAGGAGGTTATGTGGATCCAAGAAGACACTGTGCTAAGGAGACAGGTGAGTCTCAAGTATAAAACCTAGTCCTTGAGCACTCCAGTCTGTGTGGCTTCCGACTGGTGGGGTGGTCAGATATTTGGTCCCCTTCCTGGTTTTACAGGTGATGTGGGCCTGCCGGTGTGGGACTTCCTGGTTTCTCTTGCGTATTTTCTTGTTCAATTCTTTGCTCATTTCGTATTCCCAGATACTCCTGAGAAAAACTTCGAATGCCTTGATGGGGAGTTTCCCTGGTGTTAGTTTCCTTTCCCTGCCTCCCTCTCTGACAGCCTTTTGGTGCTGCCTGGCTGCAGGCTGTACACCTGGATGTCAGAAGGCAGCTCTACTCCTGCACCAAAATGGAGCTCTGAATATCTGTGGGAGATGGAGTCAAGTACAGAGTGGCTTACAAATCACAGCTTTTCTCTTTTTACCTTCAGTTCTAGTTCCCCGTTTGACAGCATCAGGATGAACTGTGCGGAGCCATTTTCATCTGGATAAACATTGGTTGCTGAGGTCAAAGTTGATATATCTAATTTCTGTGAGTACTAAGCAGGAGGGAAAAGAGAAATACCACAAGTTGTAATTTTCACCAAAAATCTAGCTGATGGCTGAAGGAATTCACTTAGAAGAAAACAGATAGAAACTTTTTTTTTCTAGAACGTGGGTTAAGTTTAACTGACAGACGTGCCAAAGCTCAGTCCTTTGCTTCTGCTTACAGAAGCTCTTCTCACCAACAACATACCTTCTGGATTTTTCCCATCCTAATCTTCATAATCACAAACAGATTAAATCAACGAGACCTCCCTGAGTATTTGCTTTGTGACTCCAACTAAACCCTCAGCCAGAGTACACCATAATGATACGAAGCGCTTTTTCCTCAGCTGCATAAAGGAAAGTCATGTTACACACCATGATAATTTTACCCTTGTGCACAGCTGAGGAAAAATCACTTGGTAAAATTATGGAGCAATGTGGATACATTTGTAGCTCAGGTGCCAAAAAAGTACTCCTTTTTTGTTTTGGTGAGGCAAATTAATATGCTACAGTTTGTTTCAGTCTGGCTTTTCTGATCTCTGCCTTTCTGTTACAATGTACAGTACTATTTTTTTGGACTATGCAGATAAGAGAGGAAAGGGTGCTGAGAGGTGTCTGGAGCACATATGGATGACGATGAAAATAACTGATGCACTCAATCAGATGGGTAGTTACAAAGATAGCACATTACTCACTGTTGGAGCTTTCTTATCATCATAAAAGAAGAGCATAGTTCCTCTGAGTTCTGTCCAATACATTCTAAATTCCTGCTGGAAAGGAGGAAGTGTCAGTTTGTGAGGGCGATCTTTTTAGTTCCCACAAAATGCTGAAAGTGAAAGAACTGCTAAGAAAAAACTGTGTCGTCGCACGTTAGTTTTCAGTGTTTTAAAGATCATTAAAGAGCAAGTATGTATTTTGCAGGCAGTTTATGCAAAAAATGTTCAGTAAATAATTTTTTATAGGCAAATAGATATATAGGCTCTAGGCTTTGTTTGCTAGTGTCCTAATCTAGCATGGAACTAGAAAACTACTTTTAACTAATTTAAATGTTTTAAACATTTGTCAAGAATTTGTCAAACAATTTAAAGGGGGTACGTAATGGAAAGAAAATAAAAACAATTTAAAGGGGGTTATGTAATGGAAGGAAAATACATTTTAAATGCCACTTTAAAATCCTGCTCTCCCTAAAAGGTATTGAAGTGGAAAATAGTGTGAGATGAACATGTGTAAAGACTCCAGTCTTCTGAACATCATTGTCTTGCAGTGCCTATTTGCATTGAATTTTGACCCTGCTAGTTTACTTGCTGTAGGGAGAAGATCATGGAGCTTGACGGTAGCGTGACCTATTAACTGGACTTCTTCCATTTGAAATGGTATTTTACATGCTTTGTCTTTAAATTACGTGTAGTAGTATTCGTAAATCAACACATGCCAAGGTAAATACAACTGGCAGACTCTTCGTTCCCTAATGCAGTCATGCCAGAGCGATGGGAACGGTTCTTCTGTTTTCATGTGCCCCTGATACCCTGAGAACTATTGCTGTTAGGGGAGACTGAATTGGGAAGGCAACTTCTTTAAAATGGAAACTCTATTCTAGTTTTCAGTTTATTTACTTATTTGTGTTTATTGTTTGGTGTTTGGGTGGGTTTTTTGTTGGGTTGGTTTTTTTGAGGCAAGGGTTTAAAACAGAGTCACAAAAATTGAGAAAAGAAATAACTTGTGAAGTCTGATAGGTCATACAAATTAGGGTGAGCAACATTCCCTACAGTATCCTGCCAGTGATCCTTGCTCTTTATCCTGCTAGCTCCTAACTAGTCTTTCTGGTGGTTTCTGTCAAATTACTAGTGTAAAATTTCTATAGCATTCAGCCTCTGGACCCCAACCTCTGAGCACTGAAGTGTTGTGTTAAGGTAAGTGTCCTCATTAAACCATCTGTCCCTGCAAGTTAATGAAGGCTGGCAATGCTTGCTGTGGTCTGGGTCTGGATGTCATGGGAAATTTTTGAACTGCATCTTCTGAACTGGGTTTTCTGCTCTATGGAAATGCAGTATTAGTAGGTGCCCAGGAGCACATACTGTTTCACAGCCATGAGTATGTTTTTCTCTCAGCATCTGGTCTCTCAAAAGTAATAATACATCTCATCAGTCCCACATAAGTCTCTTCAGATTGGCTGCATATTATTGCTCTGCCCTGTTAGTTTTTGTTATTCCAGTATGGTAGTTACTGAATTTCAGAAAGAGGGATTGTTCAGAGGGGAAAAAAAGGTTTTACATAAAAGGTTATAAATCAAGGAATGAAACAGGGAGCTTTATTAAACCTGCAGGTGTTCTCCTGCTAGATTCAACAGAGCAATGCGTTGAATAATTTCCAGTACTACAGAAGAATTAATAGTAAGATTATTAGTCTACTTTTCATTTCTTGGAGCTCCTGGTTTCTGTGGTACCTGGTTGTTCTGTGTTTGTGAATCATGATGCTATTTTGGTCTTTTCATTATAGCTACCTTTAGCACTGTGTGAGTCTCATTTTCTCTGCTGTGTCTGTGCTTCTGCATCTACACAGATGTGAGCGTAGGTAGGGTAAAGATGACTTTGTAACCCTAAGTACAGGGATTGTCATTATCAAGCACGAAAAAAAGGCAATCGGCTCGATGAGGGACATGCTCTGACCATACATGCTATTGTAACATACACAAGCATGTAGGCATTTACAGATTTACATCTTAAATAGTTACCCTGGGTCAAAAAAAGCACTCTTATTTTCACAGTTAGTCCACGTATGTTAAATCATCAGCCCTTACTAACAGGAGAAAAAAAAAAGTAAAGCATCTCACATATACTTCAGGTGGTGTGTCACTGAAGACTTCAGGATGGCTTCTCCAGTAAATAGAGGATGTGTCAGAGCAATATAAACATGTCAAACTGTGCTCTTGGTATTAAAAATACTGCATTAGCTGTTCACCGTGGTGGTAGCTATGAAATCAGCCAAACTCAATCCAAATTTCAGTAGGTAATACTAAATTATAATGGGATCCTGGAGATACTGATGGTTACCTTAGATAATGTATTTTACTATTTACCCCCCCCCCCCCAGTAACATGAACAGAAATAACTAAATACCATTATTTCAGTGCAACCATTTGTGTCAGCCAGTGCTGAGAAACATTCCCCCCCGACCTGTAGCTCCTGGCAACACATTTTTGAAGAAATATTTTGACGCATCCACTTCCTGGAACTGTGCACCTTACCTGGCATCTTGAGCGCCGGACAGAGAGGTAACCTTGGAAGTACAAAGGCAAACCCGTGATCCTCTGCCTCTCCTGGAAGATTCGCCGGGGGGCCGGCTGAGGATTTTCCTTGGGCTGTTCCCCAGTGCCTCTCAGCATCCTTTGGATATCTCAGCAGGGTATCTGGATATCCTCTGTTGCTGTGCTTTTTTTCCCCCCCCCCCTACTCCTGTTCTTGGTCTGCTTCGTATCAGCGTCAGCCAGAGAACTCGCCCCGGTGAGAGGGTGGAAGAAGCAGCACCTCGCAGAGGAAGTCTCTGTATTCACTTTTAGGTCAGCGCATACCGCTGACTCTTTGCTTGGTGTATGGTCATGGGGGGAACCAGGCTGAATGGCTTAAAAGGATCTTTTCCTTTTAGAGTGTGTGCCTTGGGTTTGCTGGAGGGGAGACATTCAAACGATGAGCATGCTGGCACAAAATTTTGTGCATCATTACTGCGATGGGTGTCACCTGGAGGTCATGGCAGAAAAGCCTGCTTTTTATGGCTTACAGCACAGGACTCTTCACGGGCTGCTGCTGGCGGGGAGACTGCTCTCAGCTGTCTCTGAAATAATACTTGCATTTTTCATTGGGAGTGTGGATTAACTATAAGACTATCAGAGTTGAACTTTCTTTAGCAGATGGCTAGAGGGATTACAGGACACTAAAAGTAATACTGGAAATAAATCTACCTATGGTTGTTTGTAACTGGCAAACATAAATCAACTTTGCGACATGCATGTAGGAAGAAGACTTTCATTGTGAAACAGCCAATATACCAAAGCCTGTAAAGAAACTGTGAAGGGAGATGATAGTTCGGGAATGAAATGTTGGTCCTGATGAAATGAGGTGGTGAAATTTCCATCAGTTTCACAGAACCATGATGTTTAACTTCGTTTCTGGCCTTCCTCTTAGTGATCAGAAAGAACAGTGATAACAAGACTTGGTGGTTCACTGCTGGTTTCTACTAAATGCAAAGCAACCATGATTTAAAGAAAGAAAAAAAGGCTTGTTTTTTGTTGAACGTTTTCATGGCCTTTTCTGTTTCTCGGCTCAATGTAAGATGAGTACGTAATTTGTCAGCAAGGTGCCCAGGGAGGTTGCGGATTCTCCTTCTCTGGAGATATTCAAGACCTGCCTGGACAAGGTCCTGTGCAGCCTGCTGTAGGTGGCCCTGCTTCAGCAGGAGGGTTGGACTAGATGACCCACAGAGGTCCCCTCCAACCCCGACCATTCTGTGATCTGTGATAGATCAGACAGCTGCCAACCAACTCTAGCAGAAGAGGGATTCAGCGCTACGTGCAAAAGTAAATTCTCCATGTCATCTCTAAGTAGGGCTGGGGATGGATTTTGGCAAAATTGCTGAGTTTTGTACGTGTAGTCTATTGATAGTGTTTAAATAGCAGAATTTGACTATACTGTTCCATGTTGCAGAAAAGCTAATAAATGGGGGTACCTGCACCTTTGCTTGGCACGGCTGCTGCTCCTGAGCCAGCGCTTAGTTCACTGCTTGGCAGCGCGTGATAAAAACCAGCACCTAAAATTGTATTTTGGGGCTGTCTGTTGCAGGTACTGTCAGATAGTGTGGTGGTACGTTCTCAAGCAGTTGTTTTCGCTTATTGTTGAGTTCTTCACTAATGCTTTAAAGAAAAAACTGCTGCCACCTCTGGTGACTGTAGATGCGTGGCAGCGTTTAGAAAACCGACGGCCTGAACGGGCGCTTCCCATGAGGGAAAAAGCCCGGTCGCAGCCGCCCCTCAGGCCGTACACGGGCCGGCGGAGCCGCTCCCTCCTGCGCAGGCGCGACAACGGCCTGCCGGGGGGCGCGCGCAACGCAACCGCCCTCCTTGGCGCGCAACCGCCGCCGCCCAATGGGGCGAGGGGAAGGGGGCGTGGCCGATGCACTCCCTGGCGCCAGCACGCGCGCGCAGCGGGAAGGCGCCCGAGGTTTGAAAGAGGCGGGGGCGGGAGCCGGGACCTGGGCCTGGGCCTGGCCGGGTCCCGCGGCCGGGCTGTGTTCGTCCGCGTTGCGGCCGCCCGGGATGGCGGAGACCTTGGTGAGAGAGCGCGGGCGAAGCGGCGGGAGGAGGTGGGGGGTGTGCGTTGGGGGCAGCGGCCGCTCCGTGCCGTAACAGTCGGGGCGCGGCTCTCTCCTCGCTGCGCTACTGAGGGGCGGGCGGGCCCGAGGGCCCGTCCTTCCCCCCCCTGACGGCGCCGGGAGGGTCCCCTGCTTCCCGTGAGAAACGCGGGGTCGGTGTTAGTGCTCTGCCCTCCCTTCTGGCCCCGGCTGCTGGCACAGGCGCTGCTGCTGTGAGGGGTTGTCCGTTGGGAGCCCGGTTTCCCTTAGGCTGCCTGCAGCTGCGCCAGTCGCTCGTCTCTGGAGGGCTCTTCCTTTCGCTTGTTAGCCTGTAAACAACCAGTGGCACTTGTCTGGACATGACAGAGACGTACTTATCTTCCTCCTGCCGTCCTCTGTCAGAGGTACGCGGGGAACTGAAGTTTTAAAAGCTCTTTGTGTGTAGAGAGGTATGAACATAACAATAAAGAAACTGCTAAAAGCTCTTTTAGATCTGTTACAGGAATTTTTCATTTTCTTATATGAAAGGTTGCTTGCCAGTTAATTATACTGCCCTCCGCTGCAAGGGGAAGAAATTTAAGCCTGAGTGACTGATTTGCTGTGGAATATGGTTCTGCACTGTTTCTGAAGTGGTGGCTTTTGGTCAGATGTTTTCCCGTGTGACCTAGATTTTCCTCCTGCCAGTTTAAGCTGATCTTGAAAAGTTGCAGTGGAATAAATCCTTATGTGGTTTTGGTTATTTTTATTGTCAGGACTGATATGCAAAGAGGAATCACAATAAAGTGCAAAGTAATGTCGGTATGACAAACTTAGGAAAAATGTGCGGAATTCTTTTGTATTAGGACTAGATAATGTCCATACTGCACATACGCTCTATTCCAGTTTACACAAATAAAGAAGAGGTCATAATTGTTTTTCAGGTGAATGTTTGGATTTTTTTTTTTTTGAGACATTTTCTTGTCACGTTGGCGAAAACCTGAACTCTGCTTAGCTCTTTAATTTTTCTTGGCTTGCCCTTCCTTCCCGTTTATATTCTCTACAGTCTTTGCCTGTTCCCAGCTCAGTAGGCTTTGTTTCATTAGTTGGCATAGAAAGTAACCCCGATAATATACTGTTGTTCGAATTATTACTACTCTAGTTGTGGTAATAGATGACTGGAGTCATGTCTGTTATTCGAATGACTTTGATTATACTCAGGGTTCAAGTGTATGATAAAGTGCTTGGAGTTAATCAAGACTTTAGTTTTGCCATGGAACAGCTGATGTGCTCTTGCTGCTTGTCGATGGTGGTCTTGCCTGTGATAAACACAGGGTAAGAATCTCCATGTGAGCAGTTCTCACAGAGTAGCAGGTGTGTTCTGAGGTTATGTCCTAGCTTGCTTTGTGGTAGTTCATTCCTCTTCCTTACTTAAAAGATTATTTATGTAGTCATCACACAAATGTTAACCAAATCCTGAGGTCCTCTGTGATTGCTGTCATGTACGTCTCCTGTAAGTCGCTCTGACTTTAAATGCAACAGATCCTTGATGGTTCTTGAGGAAAGCCGAGTTTCTGGCAGTTGTTACAGAAGTGGTAGCTACTGCAGCATTACAAGAAAAAACAGCGCTTCAGTAACTAGTTACAGAGAATCCTCGAGACTTGCTTACACAAGAAGCAGGAGATTGGTCATTTATTTTGCCGTGGAGTGTCACCGCACTTAATAAAAATTGATTTCTTATTTCTTCACAGAATCTTTTTAAGAAAGGATACAGAGCAAGATTCTGCCATGGAGGAGGGTAATTTACATGTAAAATTTTATTCTTAGATACATTGTTTGGAAAACTTACATTGATTTTTGTCTGAGAGCTTAATGTCAAAACTGTTGGGTGTATCTTATTAAACTGATCATATGATGTTGCCCGAACTTCTTGTATTTCTTAGTGGTGGGAGGAGCAAACTGTGCTGGGGGATGAAGCGCCAAGGATTTCCTTTGTATTCCTCTGTGGAGGCAGCAGGCTGTGGAGTAGCTATACCTAAGCTACACCTAACTAGGCCGCCTGAGCGTGGAAGCAGTAGTCTGTGCAAACGTTTTGCCTTTTGTGAGGCAGAGAAATGAAGCCCACGCAGAGTTCTGGCTTATTTGGCCTTTGCTGGTAAATGTTGGAGATGAGTTTGAGTAGCTGCAGTGCTGTAGTTTTCTTTAAAGGCATGTCAGAAGTCCATGAGCTTTTTGTTACTAGAATCCATTTTTAGCCATGCATTTCATGAACTTACCATATCTACCAAATTACCTGTTTTTGAAGGCATATAATAATCATTATGGGAGAAATACTCCATGGCTTTTCTTGTGTTATTTTGGTTTTGATTAACATGGTCTGGCTGGTGGATCACTTCTGCCCATTTCATTTGTCCTGGGGAGGTTTGCAGTAGTAATCCAAGTAGCCGAGCTGTTCGCTTCCTTATGGATTTGATACCTCAAGCCAATTCTTACTGTT
This sequence comes from Opisthocomus hoazin, assembly GCF_030867145.1. Lineage (NCBI taxonomy): Eukaryota > Metazoa > Chordata > Aves > Opisthocomiformes > Opisthocomidae > Opisthocomus > Opisthocomus hoazin. The sequence goes on along the minus strand of NC_134418.1, from coordinate 54,149,256 downwards.
GAAGCTTTTGTAGAAGCACAGAATAACTGTGGATAAACGGTAGAAAGAGAAGCAGAGGAAGACTCCTTGTATGAAGCAAGAGATGTGCGGCCTAGACATCTCACTTCTGGGTCTGCTGAGACTGGATCACTGTGCAGGCGACATATTACTCGAGGACTGATTTTTAAAGAATTTATGTATTTCACACGAGAATCTGTATCCATCCCAAAGCTCTTTTACCTGAAGGCTATCGCAGTACTTTTATGTTTTCTTTTATTAAGAGAGATTTCTTCATTCTTGTCATACTCTGTGACAGTGGGGCTTTTTGTCCTGGAATCCGCATTTAGACAAGTTTCTTTGCAGGTATCTGTGCATAGAAATGGTAGGTAAAATATATTAAAGTTGGGACTAGTGGAAATAATAATCTAAGATACTAAGTAGCAAGAACTTTACTACTTTTATATTGCTGGGATAGAAGCATTTAGTATTTTTGATTGAATTTTTTTTTTCCCCCCCTCTTCTTTCTAGAAATAAGATTGATATACAACCAGGTCAAAATGTCCTGAAACTCATACGGGATTGTTTCGAAAGTAAGCTTTTATCTGGTGTTTTGCTTAATTTGTTGGTTAAAGAAAAAAATAATTTCTTTCTTGTATTGTATTTAGTGGTAAATAAATAGAAATAAAAAATAGAGATAAAATGGATAAAAATAAAGTCTTTCTGACAGGCTTTAAAAGCACCCCATTCCTAGCCACTTCGAACTGTGTCTTAGCTGTCTTACAAAGGTAATCTCCTTCCCAAATATCTGTTTTCTTTCTTGTTTGAATTTATGTGACCTTAACTAGCCTTAGCAGCTTGTTAAAATAAATGAAACCCGGACGATTCCAAGCATCCCCTATTTAATAGTTTTTTCTTTATAGATTGTGGCAGTGATCTTACAATAAACTCTCCGAGTGCAACCTGTTGCTCAACTCCTGTTGTCGGAAACGAGAAGAGGACTTCGATACAGAGTCAAAGGGTAAGTTAGTTACGGCAGTGTCACAGTGTAGCATTGGGTACAGTTTCACGGGGTACAAGTTTAATTCTGAAGGATTTAGTTCTGTATGAGTGTTCAATGAATAAGCTCCATATGTCGCTTGTATTAGTATATAGGCTATAATTTAACTTTCTGTAATAGTTGTTGGTAATGTTTTTTTCTTAGTTGGTTGTGCTCTAATAGTAAATATTCTGTAACTAGATTTATTTAATAGCTTATTTTCTTGGGTTTTTGCTAATGAAAGCTTTTTCAGCTTTTGACCAGGGTAGATAAATTTCTCATGGTCTCAGATTGAGGCACACTTGACTTATAACTGATGGTGGCTGTAGCTGTCTTGCACTCCGTTGGGGTTGGTTTCAGTCAGTTTGCCAGATATGTGGACACAGTTCTTAGCGATCAGATGGATAGTAAAATTGAATGATTCTTGTATAAAAGCAGCTTGTCAACTCCTGATAAACGGTTATCTGTACAGTAATTGTGTGTATCTGTAACTTTGTTGAAGAATGGAAACAAGTTGAAGGACTTGTTAATGTGCTGTCTGAGAGAATGATGCGAATAATTTAGTTTGTACATTTAGGTTTAATATTTTGATTCTAGTAGTTTTTGTAAAAACAGGATAGTCTAGCATAGTCTATTAATGGCAGTGTTGAGAACAGGCATTCTTTATAATGGTGTTTGTTTACTTTAGTCTGATGTTATAATGCCGTCTAATCTCGAAGCAATTCTTGCAAAACCTCAACCTGGCTTAATAAAGATGAATTAAATTAAATTCATTCATTCTAACTAAAAGAGTAAATAGCTTTCCTGTGGACTAACAGGGTGTCTGTTCAAAGCTGCAAATTGATTTTTACTCTACATACTGTTTTACCTGTTGTTTGTTGTTGTTGTTTTAGTTTTAGAAAGTCTTTAGAAAAGTCTTATGTGCTAGAAAATTGAAGTGTTTTGTTAAAATAGAAATGTGCTTCAAATGAGTAAGAGTGAAGGGAAGGAAATTATATCGTATTCTGTAGAAATGTGTATTCCTGTCAACATACTGTTGCTTTATCAAGTATTTTACTTTGTCTCACTATTCGTTATCAACTATGACAGCCAGAAGCAGCGTTAACTAACTCTGTGAAAGGAGCCTGTAGTTCTGCAGAGTTTTCACCTGTGTCACAACTGAAAACAGTCAGCAGCAGAGGTTGGTAGCACTGTTACTGAATTAAGTTTTTTTGGGTAACTATTTCTTGGGATTTTGTAAGGTTTTGAGTAGAACAATTAAACCGGTTCTCTATATATGTCAGGATGGTCACAAGAATCACCCCTGAAGCCTGCAATACATGATTATGTAGCTGATTCTGAAAAAACAGTGTCTCCTGTGTCTAAAAGACAAACAAATAATGTATTAAAATATGTTGAAGCACTATGCAGAAGTCCTGCCGTGTCTTCGGACCCTGAGGATGATAATGGGTTTGTTGGATCACCTCTTCTTATGGAGGAAGCAAACAGTTCTCCTGTACATACGTAAGTAGAGCTGAACATGGTGGTGGTGTTATGCCCCCCATACCCCACCCCCTCACCCCCTACAGTAAATAAACACGGTGGTTTCAGTCATTTATGAGTTTGGATTGTGAACTCATAAAAAATAATTCCAAGCTTAGAAAATTTCCGTATCTGGGTTTAGAAAGGGCAGAATTGTTCTTTTATTAAATATTCTGGTGGCAAGGGTTGATTGCCAAAAGTGCAGTACCCAGGTGCAGGAAGCCTGTCAGAATAAATCTGAACTCCTTTTTCCCAGGGAAGTGCCCCAAATCGTCAGCTTCTCAGAGAGTCTAGACATTTTCAGTGAATCTTGTTGACAGTGTTGACCTTGAAAGTTAACAAGAAATTTGTTTTAGCAGAGGCAAGCAGTCATTGTCCCTCTCCCTCTGAATATACAAATGTTTTATACAAAACAGAACAACTTCAGTTGTGATCATTATCTCCTCTTTGGAAAATTTGAAGCCCAGCTGCAGTAGTGGCCAGTGGTTCCAGCCACAGTTCTGCATTCCTGGAGGACTGAATCTCCAGGGCAGATTATAGAGAGGGCCTGCTGCTCATCCCCTTGACTCCCATTGATGGAGCGAGACTGGGAAGAGGGTGTGCCTAGGGAGTGGGAAACCTGACAATTTCTGAAGCACATTCTCCTGAAATGAGGAATTTGTCTTGCTGAGCAGCACTTTGATCACGAGTCACAAGCTGCCCCCATGTTGCCTCATTGATTTGGACATTTGTTGCTATGCTGGGAACCTGTGTTTCAGCAAATTAACAAATGGAATCTCATTCATAAGAAGTAAGACACTGTCATCAGGAGGAAATGAGAGCATCTGTCCATCCACACAATACTTTAATGTGCACTCAGGATTTATAGCATTGTATTTGAATGCTGTTTCTCATACATAGATTACATTTTGATGACCAAAATAGTCCTCCTGCAGTGAAGAGCCACGTGGAAGTTGAAAATTTGGAAGGACCTCAGACTGGGAGAGATGAGAAGGTTGTTCTCGTGCAAGGAACAGAATGTATTGCTACATCTTCTGCACAGAAAGAGAAGTCTTTCTCTTCAGTTGTCTTAGCAGCTGTAGCAACAGGCACGCTTGGAAAAAGGTTTGTTTTGAGGCTTAATGTAGAACATGATTTGCTAGTAAAATAACCCAGTCCTGGGTATTGGAACAACATCCTTTTACGTATAAACATAGTCTGGGAGAATGTTTTGGGATAGTCCAGCATTACTGAAAAATGCTACTAGAGAAAGGGTTTGAATAGTTGTTTCGAAGTTTTGTTCTGTTGGGATTTAACAGTGCTGTTGCTTTTGTCTGCCATAAAATCGTATGTAGCTGTTGAGTCGTGTTTCAGATTGAGCCTGAGATGCTTTGATAGGTAGCTTGGAGGATTCAGGAAAACCTCACGTGTTTCTGAAGTCAGCAGTGATCAAGCAGTCTTTTTCAGAGCCTATGTGAATCTGACTGGTTAGATAGGAAATTGACTTTCCAGCATCTGGGAAATAATGAGGTGTGAATATGAGGTCAAAGCAAGGAAAAGCAGGCCTAGTGCCCTTTTTAGAAGCTAAAGGGCAGTGAATGATGGACTTTATAATAATTCTTCCAAGGAATGTCCTGTAGAGTGTTTAGGTGTTCTAGAGTCACCACTAGATTTGTAAGACTGAAAGTAAATTTTTTTTTATCCTGAAATGACGTGAATAATTTGTCCCTCCTTTTTTTAGGTATTCAGCCTCAATATCACCACCATCACCTCCTCCTGTGGAAGATCAAGATGTAGAAATAGAAAATGAATGTGAATTTTTAATTGATGATTCGGATGGTGTATCTTTTAATTCTTGGTTTTCAATACCCCATAAGAACAAAAAATCAAAAAAAGATGGCTCTGCAACTCCTGTTTCTAAAACTCAGCTGTCTGAAAATGAGAAGACAGAGAATAAGAAAGACAAGAACAGAAAAGTACAGGTTGAAGCGTTTACTGAACAGAAAATGGATGATTTGAATGTCAGGGTACATGACTTCGAAGGAGCATCAGAATCAGATCCAGTCTCTAACAGTGAAGGAAAAGTCCTTAAATCTCAAAGGCAAACCAGTACTTGTAAGGGTAAGTTATTTAATAGGTCTTCAGACTTCTCCTTCCAGGTCATATTACTGGATATTTTTGTGGTTGTTTATTCAGAGATAAGGATAAAGTAGATAAGAGACATTAATGGATTCCTAATTGATGTTTCATTTGCACAGTTAGGTTTGCATGTATGTAAGGCAGTGAGGCAGAGGGTCTTTGCTCTTCTCCCTACGTGCCCTCCCCCCTACCCTGCCCTTCCTCTTAGGACATCAAAAATTAAGTTAGCATTGTTGCCTTTTCTTATGAGGAGACAAAGGTTGATACTTGCAAGCTTTTGCTCCTGTCTCTATCTGGAAAACTGGAAAGCAGATCAAATGTAATATTTCTGTCCTTTTTTTCTGCTAGGAAATACTGGAAGTACACCAAAAAGTCTGTTTTGACTTTTTCATATGCTGTAGTTCAGAGAAAACCTTTTTTTACCCATCAGGGGAAAATCTGGTTTTGTGATACTTGGTTTTCTTTTTTTCATTCTTTGGTTTATTTTTCTATGTTCAGATGTCAACATATATCCTCAGATTTAATGGGAAAAGATACTAACGTAGAAGTGTTTTGTGTATTGATAGGAAAGACTGAAAAGGATGCACTTAGGCAACGTTCTCCAAACCAGAGAAGGGACACATCCTGGAAACTAGAAGCTGAAGAACTGATGTTGTCACTGTCTGAATTGGAAACAAAAGCATCTGATGCAGAGCAGTGTAAAACAAGGGTGATGTCAAGTGAGGATTCACTTATGCCCTCAGCTGGGCATCAGCAAGAGTGGACTGTGTCTCCGAAAAAGAATCTCAAGTCTTCCAAGTATCTGCAGTTGGCTTCAAAAGCTGCTCAGCATTTAGTTCACAAGAAAAAAACTGCTAAACAGAAACTTCCAAAGGAGGCAGTAGCTAAGAGACTGGCAGAAAGTACAAGGAACAAGCTGAAAAAATCTGTCAAGAAAATTAGCAGTAAAAAGCCTCAGTTACAAAGAGAGGAGAGTTCTGACAGTGAACCTGGTGAAGAAGAACTTGAAAGAGAGCCTGTAAAACTAAATGAAGTCTTTACCTCACCCCTGCATCAGAAATTACAGACTTCTGTGATTCAGACGTTGGCTAAGTCTGAAAATCCTAAAAATGTATTGCACACACTGGAGTCACTTGGTGGTGCAAATAACAAAACTCCTGTAAAAGCAATACACCATCTCGTGGACAGCGTGAAGAATTCTGAAAACAAACGGTTGTCAGCTAAGTCTTCAGGGAAGATACCTGAAAAGATTCCTCACAGAACCAGTAAAGGTGTTTGCTCAAACCCTGAGGACACTGAATCTCGACTGAATTGTGACAGCTCTTCTGTACAGGACATGCCAAGAAAAAACCAGAAGTTATCAGATGTGAAAATAAAAAGTAAAAAAAGAAAACGTAAAACGCAACATGGACTACAGTAAGCTTTTTATGTAATTCTTTACAAGTGTGGTATAACTTGGTACATAATTGGACACATCTTGTTAACTTTTAAGCAGTAAATGGCCCAATTGAACTATGTGACAGTTTCAGACTGTTTGAATACCTAATAAAGAAACCAAGTGGTGTAATCAACATCCTGTTCTCAAAGGTGGGTGCCAAGTCTAGTGTCTGCTTCTACATAAGGAAACTTGTGCTGGAATTTTTGAAGTGTTCTTTTGAGACTTGAGTAGCAGGTCCAGTTTAAAAACAAAGAAAAAGACAAAAGGCAAAAGACACATGCACACACAACCCCAACACCCGTAGAGTAACTTCACTGTCAGGTTTGTTACTTTGTTTATAAAATGAGAAAAATGCAGTGTTTAATCCTTGGGTTATATTTATTTTTGTGGAAGGAACTTTACTAAGGATTGGTAATCAAAAGAGGACATTTCTTTAACCAGAGTTTTTAATAACTGCTTTTTAAAATTTTTTTTTAAATGTCTTTTTTATGGTTCTGTTCAGTACATAAAATTATTGACCTACAGATTCCTTGCAGTAAGTAAAATTGACTTAACGGTAAAAGTAATAATAACATTTTTTTTATCTTCTAGAGATGCTTTTGCAGTTGAGAAGGTTATGGGTCACGAAAGGTAATTTCCTGAGTTGTCTGTAAAACTTGCATTTAATCCCACTTCTGCCCCACTCATATGAAATACCTGTTTGGTACTGCCACTGTGTTCTGTGTTCTACTAGCAAAGAACCTAGCAGAAAATGGTTCATGATTTATGCCTGAGGTGTTTAAATACTGTGCTAATACAGTTGTTAAACTAATAAAACTCTTCTTCCTATCACGAATAAGGGGTCATAGTAAAAATGGGATTTATTTTTCCTTGAGGCTTGCTTCCGCATTAGTGTGCGATTTTTGAGTTATATACATGTTAATTATTGTCATTTTTATGAGGGAGATTTTATGACAGAATACATGTTACAAGTTACAATTACAAACTGCTTTACTGTGCTTTCCTTACGGTATGCAAAACAATTATTTAAAACACTTCTATAAGCATTGTCTGTGGAAAATTGTTTGAAAGGTAATGCTATAGAGGAGAGGAGAAGGTCTGTTTCTTCTGGGAGGGAGAAAAAAGAAAAAGAAGTTACAAGACATTTAGGAAACCTGTTTAGAGAGAAGGTGTGAATGCTAGTGTGTCTGCCCGATGACCAAGCAGTGGAGCAATTGATGAATTTCAGACCTGTGATTCTGAACTGGCAGTCATTTGCTTCAGTGTCTTATCAATACAGATGAATGTTTAGAAGGGAAAAAAAACCCCACCCCACATAATCTGAAAAAAACTTAAATTTGATATTCTTGGTAGTGCTGTAATGTTCCTTTGACATTTAACATATTCAAGCAGGTGTGGTTTTTTTTAATTTCCTTAGAAGTGGGCCTGTTCTAGAACAGTGTGATAAATTTGCTTCCCGAAGTAAGTCTTGTGAACAGGATGATACATCTTCAGGTAATGTTTAAAATTGGTATTTTCTTGCATTTTATGTGTAAGCTTCTTAGAAGCTGTAATTGCTGCTACAGTAATTTCTGTTATATTTTGCTTGTCCAGAATAAGAAATGCAGATTGCATTGGCTGTGGTCACATTTCTGCCCAAGTACATATATGGTACAGTATGCCAGCTTTATGTTGAGTTAGCTTTGGAAGGACAAGTGCTACATGGTTTGGCATCAAGCCTACCAGGGTAAAGTTATTCTTCCCAAATAGTTTGAACAAATTTTTTGAACTCAGTTTGTACCAGTTTGGTGTGTTGCCATATGATGGTACTATATACGATCACTTCAGGTCACCCTAGGCCAGATTGTACAGCCTTGTGGAATCGTGGCCTGTTTGCCTAAAAATATCCTGGTTTTCTTTGAAGTTTCCCTACATGAGTTACGCATATTGTCATAATGAATATGAGCCCTGGGGACAGAAGGTCTTTTCGTTAGTGTTTTAGAGCCAGTTGTGAATGTTCTTGGTTCATGCAATGCTTTCTTCAGAGACCTAGTCTTGTGTATTGTCTGAGAAGTTTGTTCAAAAGTTAGGCTTGGATGGTATAAAGATGAATGACTCTGCACTTTCATCAATAAAATTGTATGTGTTGTTATAATTTGCCAATGTTTGTTTTATCAGAGGGATGGGTGTGAAGAATATTTACTTGAATATATAGCTTTTGTGTAATTTTCAAGCTTACACTGTTTAAAAACTACATATACTGTTTATCTGCATTGGGTTTCATACATGTTTAAAGAAAAAAATGTTAGTGGGAACACTAACATTGGAATTTCTGCTTGTATTACCTTTGGTTGCTTCTAGTGGGTATATTGAATAAAAGTCAGGAATAGTAAATGCCTGGAGTGGTGTTTTTTTGAATGTATTTTCAGATAATTCTGAAGACTTGAATTGTCAAGTAAGAAATCTGTTGTCTGACAACATAGCAAGGCATAAAATAGGTAAGATTTTTATATTAAAATATCTCAATTTAAGTGCATAAATACAGATGCGTTTCCAACTTGATGTAGACTTTGCTGAAGGAGACACAGGAAAGCACCTAAAAATGGGTTCGTATGTTAATAAGTATTTACGGATAAGGCTTGTTGGTTCTTCAGGGTACTATAACCCTGCTCTGATTTTTAAGTTACTTTTAAAAACTAGTTCTAGTGTTTCTTTTTTTATTACTATATTCAACAATTATCTTAACTGTCACATTTCCATTTTTCATTTAATATTGAGTCAAGACAGTGCTTACAATTCAGTGAGAACAGTAAGAATTTGAATTAGTTTCACAGAGTGTAACTGAGGGCGCAAATAACCTTCGTTCTGTGGTGGTCTGAGTCTGGATAGCATGGAACAATGGACATGCAGTCAACTGTAGTCTCATACTAATCTCTTTTTATTGGTTTTTATTCCCTTCATTATTATATTATGCACAATGCTATAGTTGTCTACCTTCAAATACTATTTCAGCAATTTTTTTTATTTAGCGTCTTTATTTTTAGCAGTTAGATATTCCTGACTCATTTGCTCTCAGCTCTTAAGAGGCTTTTATTCTTTCTTACAAACACTAAAATATAAATTCTTACTGTATTCATCTATAGCAGCTGAGAAAAATTGGAAGTTGAGATTGTGTAATAAGTAAATCTGAAGATAAATATCTGAGAAGTCTTGGAAATGTATGAAGTTTCTGTTGGCAAAAGTGCTGCTCTTGTGGACCTCAGAGATGGGACTTGAGAATCTGGAAGAGGGACTGCTTATGCAGTCTCTGTTACTATTCTTTTGCCATAACCAAGGCAGTGCCTGTTCACCATTGCTAATGAAATCCCTCAGATTTAGGCACGGTTCTTAGTTGTTGTCAAGAGCTTTGTCTTCACAGCTGTAGCATGTTTACTGCTCCTTGTGGTTGAGTCCCTAATCCTTCTGCTTGTGTCCGTATCTCAGTAATTCACTAAGATATATAGAATGAAATGTAATGTAAAGTCAGCATGGTGATTATTCAGAAAAAAGGAGAGTGAAATACTGTTGCGTGCAAAAGAAGGCTTTTAGCAATACTTGATTCTCTTTTCCTGTCATGACAGCAATCTGATATAAATATCAGCTGGGAAGTGCTGACCCCTGGTACAGAACAACAGGAAAGGATCTTTAATGTTTTCCATTTCTGAATTTTCCTTTCATACTTAATGATTTCATCCTTTAAATTAGTAATGCCTTCCAACACACCTAATGTTCGTCGGACAAAAAGGATACGACTAAGACCTCTGGAATATTGGCGAGGCGAGCGTGTAAACTATACGATGAGGCCTTCAGGTATTAATTCCAAAGTACCTATTTGCTTTCTCCTGATAGGGCAGTAAAGAAAAATCTGTGTGTTGATCTTGTCATGAAAAAGCCATGAAAGCTTTGAGACGCTTACTATTTGGTAATTTTTTAAAAAAGTAGATTATTTATAGTATCCAGCTATTTAGTGGTCTTTCTGTGTAGTCTTTCTCTCCTGATATTCCTGTGTCAGCTAGAAATAGTATCAGCAGAGCATGTTAAGTACCCTTGCCTTAACTGTTTAGGGAAGAACAAAATGTTTTCTCTGTACTAGCAGGTTTATTACATCAAAGATTCTGTATGATACCAGAAAAAGAGACAATCTACTGGATCATTCATTGGAGTGTTTCTCTTTGTACGAGAGTTGTTCTCCAGAGCAGATACTATAATTTTTTTATCCAATCTCAGTGTTAAATTCCTTAAGTGATAGAATATATCTTGATCTCAGGGATTTTTTCTGACAGTTCAGCCTAATTTGGTCCTTTCCTAATTAATTAGTCTGCTTGAAAATAGTATCTCTTGGTGTCCTTAAAAGTGATATTTTGTTTTAAAAATTGACTCATATGTCACGGCTTTCTGAAACGTTCTTTGACTCAAATATGATCAAATTATTTTCAGAAAGTCTCAAGTTGCATTGTACTCCGAAATACTTGTTGAAAAGCTTTTTGGTTTGTTGTAGCTTTCTGAAACTATCTCAAAAGTTCATCATCTAGGATATATATTCTCAGCTGAAATGCTTGTTGGTTGTGCAAGTCTTCATTCTTGTAAAATTATTAGGAGTTAGTGAACTTTGTTTAACTTTCTTTTTTTTCAGGAGGGCTTGTGATTAGTGGAATAGTGTGTCCAGAAACAGAACCTCACAGGAAGATTATACGGAGGAAGGGTGGTCACAAGCAGAAAAGAGATGAAACAAGTATGAACACAGACTTTTTTTCTTTTGGTACTTAAAAAAAAAAATTCCGTAATCCAATACTCCGTGGTTGTAAGATTTTTCTCCTATAAAAACTCAGCTCTCTCTGGGTGAGAATAATTTTATAATGAAATGCATTAATGTGATTTGATGTGGAAAAAACTGTTCTTATTGTATCTGTTGCAATGCTGCGTAATCTTGTCTTAAAAAGCTTAACTTCTCAGTGTTAGAAAGGAAGAGATACAGGACATATTCAGAAGTGTTGTGATGCCTTTAAAGCAGGGGTTGAAGAAAATAAGCTGTACTTCTGTCCAGCTCATTCATTAATGATGCTAACGTGTTTAGTTTCATAATGCACAGTTAAGGTATAAAAACTTCTGGTCATTTTACTGATACCCGTACTATCACTTCTGAAAAGGCAGCATACAGTGTCAATAGAGTTTTAAGCTATTGTAGGTCAAATATGACAAATGAACAAGGCAGGTGAAGAGAGAGCTTTAAGAACAGTGCGTAATAAAATGTTTAAAAGTGGGCAATGAATCCATGTTTAAACAAACAGGAACAGGAGGCTGTGCTAGAGCCTCTGTGACCAGTAGGTAATAAATATGTAGGTAGTGCTCAGAAAAGAGGGATAGAGTCAAAATCCAAAAGCAATATTATTTTTGCAGTGGTCTCTGTGGAAGATGTTTTGATGATAAAGAACCTTTCTTTATGGGGACTGTCTAGAGCTTTTGTTTGAGACTGAAACATTTCCGTGTGAAGTTATAGAACAAATAAAACAAATGCCAACAAACATGGAAAATGCCACATGGTCCTGACACAGTTCTAAATTAAATCAGGGCTGAAATAATAATTGGAGAAATAAGAAAGAGAACACTCAATGTTGGTACAAATTTCTGATTTTCTAGAGTGTACACGTTAATTTTATTCCTTACCTCAAAAAGAAGGTAGTAGGACTAGAGAAGGTTCAGAGAAAGCTTGTCAAGAACATGGAAGGACTTCTGTACAAGAAGCATCTATGTGGGGAAGGCTCCTCAGCACTGAAGAGAATACTGTGGAGGTGTGAAAAAGACCTATAAAATCATGAGTGGCATGGAGGAGGGGAAAATAAGTAAATTGCGGTTTGTTCTGTTGTTTTTTTATTTGTTTGTTTTTAAACACAAGAACTAGAAGGTGTGTAAGGAAGATGGTGAGAGCTGGGTTTTTCAGGCAACATAAGGTGGCTCTTCTCACTGTGTGCTCTCTGCCCCAGAATACCATGGATAAAAATATTTATGTCGATTCAAGGCAAGAACTAGATAAATTCACAGAAGACTTAATAGCTCTAAATAAAGCATGTGAGCTCTGTGTTAGATATGGAAATGCCTTTACTCTGTTACAGCATTTTTGGGGATGGAAGGGGCACCTGCGTTTGGCTGTTAATGTGAGACAGCATCCTGGTCTAGATCAACCTTTGGTCTAAGTACAGTTTATGTTTTAATATAAATCATTTGCAGTCCGTGCAAACCTGAGCTGGTGACTGTTCATACTGTATCTTATAAGAATTATTGGTTGCTTTAGGCGCATTTGAGCTGTCTTCCAGAAGTGATAGATTTCCTTTTTAACAGGCATTCATCCTGAGATACAATCGTTCGCTAGTGTCGTTGAATCTTAAGTAACGTATAAGGACCATCAGCTGAGTTGAATTTCTAGAACAAATTCCAAAATTGTGTTGATACGATAAAAACTCTGTGATTATAGCTATAGCGTTGCACCCGTTGCTGCTTCTGTTTATAGAGAGATGGTTATGTTGGAACAAAACTATTTCAAACATAGTAACTTTCTTCCTGCCACTGGACTGTCTTGGCCTAAGAGTATTTAAGCAGCCATGAGTGCCTATAAAGTGCTATAGCTTGCCTTTAACACCCTTGTTCTGACTGCATTTAAAGAAATTTCTTGTGCACTATAGAGCTAAAATTGACTGCTTAAGAGAGTTCTGCAGGAGAGCTTTGGGATATTTATTTTGTCATGAACATTCTCCAGTGTCTCGTCTCTTTTTGAAAAATGTAAGGTTGTCATCAACTCTTAGGCTATTTCCTTCTCTGGAAAAATCCTTTTTATGATAGTAGTAGTTCTCTGATTTACAACTTACAGTGAGATTCCTGTAATGGTATTTCTCGAGGAAAGGATAATTGAACATGTGCTTATTCTTTTGAACACTTTATCTCTTAAGTCTCCTGATGCCCATCAGCAGTAGGTAAGAGGAAAAAACTTGTTCTTCATACTTCGTCCTGTATTTTATATCCTCTCAGCATCTGTTGCTAGAAAAGCACTTCTCTTAAAACGCAGATACTTTTGAGTAAATACTGTCGTTAATAGGATAGGATAAATAGTTCGCATTCCCCTGGAAAATTCTTCGGGATTTAGAGACCCTGTAGCTATTGCTCACAGAAATAATTCCAATGAAAATTACATTTTCAAAGAATTGTTATGGATGGTTTCCTTTTGTATGAAGAAAGTCTGTTTAGTCACTTAATAAAACAAATTTGAGCACTTAAGTGTGAAATCTAAAATTATGGAAAAGTTGTGGTTAAATGGTTAAGTTTTAAAAATGTAGAGTGATTATTTTTCTGGTGTTTTTTTTTTTTTTTTGTGTTTTTCTCCCCAGGAAGTGACATACCTGCAGATTTGTATCACACACTAGCTGATACTTCTAAGCCAACCGCTGTACTGGACCCAGCAACAAGTGAGGAAGTACTTCTAGGTGAGTTGTAGGGATGTGACCAAGGGCCTTTCTGAATTACGTAGTAAGTGTCTAGACTGATAAGAAAAAAATGTGTTCATGCCACATTGAGCATAAAAAGGTGAGCTGTTGAAATATTCATTGCTCTTCTGGAGAAAATTCTGAGGGAGACACAAAAAGTGTCCTGATTTTTCAGCTAAATATTCAGTCTAGGTCTTGGGGGTGTTGGACTGAAACAACATGTAATGCATATGATTTAATAAGTAGTTACTGAGCAAGTAACAAGACTTTGTTATGTGTTAGCATTAATGTTAATCTCCTGGACTTTTTTTGTAGAATGTGTTAGCACTGAAAGCTGTCACTTCTTCAAAGATGAATCAGTAGAAATATATAAAAATTTAAATACATCTGCTTTTGCCACTGGTAGATTGATTTTGAAACCATTTAAAGAAAAGGGACACCAGTTTGTCCACATGGATACAATAGTAAGTGTGCTTTTTTCCTATTTTTATAAAAATTGACTATGTAAACAGAAAATCTTAGAATGGTTGGCAGTAGCATATAAAGCTGACAGGGTTTTTTTTTTTCCCTATAATGCAAATAAAGAGAGGAAACATTAATGAGTCATTTCAGTTGTGAAATGAGTTACAACCAAAGAAACTTGCTAGAGGTACTTTGCATGCGCGTTGCCCTGCTTTGCTTCACATTAAACCTGTATGTATGCTTACTGTCTGGATCTTGTAGGCAAGACAGAAGTATCAAATCAACAAAATTGGCCCCCAGTCCCCTTTTAAGTTGTGCATCTTATTTTACAGCAGGGTGGGAAAAGGGCATTGCAGCTCTGCTAGCTTATCTGGTTTTTGGTCTTTGTTACAACATGTATGCAAAACAAAGCGTACATTTTCTTAGATAACTTTCTTAAATGTTTGAAAAGAAAACATTACTAATCTTAGAACCCTTTGGCTTTCATTAAGGCTTTCCATGTTATCCACGGAAAAATTATTGTCACCTTACATCGGACATCATATTATCTGACTACAGGGGACTTCTTCTATGTTCCAGCAGGTCAGTACATATTTTTAAAACCAGTTTGTGAGACGGATGAGACTGAATTAGCATGCTAGGACGCAAAACCGAGCTGAATGATGGGAAGAGATTAGTTTGAGGGGGAAAGTATAGGGTTATGAAGAAAGGAATGTGACCCTACACTGGGCATGGGTTGATGACCTATCCTTTGAATGCAGTGATACGAACACTGCTTATGTGAGTTGGCCTCAAAGTTTTTGATGACACTACCAAGTTCTAAGAGTGAATTTCTTGTGCTATTCTGGTTCTGTCTCTAGCTATAATGTTGGGGAAACTTCACAGACAGCTTAATATAGTAGTAGTTAATATAATTATTTTGGTCACCACCTGTTTGCTGGTTTTTCTACCTAAAATTATGAAACTCCATTTGGATCAGTTCATCGTATTTTACACTTTGTGCTTGATATATGGAAAGTGCAGAATGTCTTTTTGAACGGGTTGTAACTTCATGTGGGTTGCTGAGAATTTAGACACCTCTGATTTTCCCCTTCTGAGATAGAAGTGGAATGAACTCCATGTGGGAAGCCATCCTTCGGTGGGCAAGACACTAGTCAGGAGAGTTTGTAGTGGTTGGAAAGCAGGCTGTTCATGAATCTGTAGAGAGCTTATGTACAGCTTTCTTGTGAAGAGGCTGCGTTAGACAATTACAAGCTACAACTTGTTTTTCCACTAACCTTTCACCATGATGTCTTGATTGAACAATCATTGTTCAATTAATGCTTGATGCTTTGAAGGTTTTTTTTGTGTGTGCTTGTTCTAATTGTATAAGTTTAGGGGTATGCAGAAACAATTTAGTGTAGTTTGCTTTTGGGAAAAAACTGCTGAAAGTTCCATATGGCCATAAGGATCTATACTTTGTTTCCATTCTTCCCTGCTTCTTGATGGCCTGTCTCAGTATCCCTGGATGGGCAGTGCAATGGTTGTGGTTGGGTGATCTCTTTGTGATTAATCAAGAGTGGCTGTATATGAATGTTAGGATGTTGCTTATTCCTGACATTGAGTACCCTTTAGATGTTTCTATATTTGTGGTCATGTTAGTATGCAAATCACAACTGAAGATCTGCAGATAAGTTTCCATGTGCAGTTTTTATTGGATTTACTATAGGTATAAATTAAATTCAGTCACCTTAAAGTTTTCTTGTGGGCTTTGAGAGATGAGAGCTCAAGCCCGTAACGTTCTTTTCAGTGAAAATCTTCTCGGCAGAGATGCACTCTAATCTTATCACAGGTTAAAACAAATGATGCTAGCTGTATCCTTGTTATCTCTTTGAAATGCAATGACGTGCCTGTAAGAGTGGCATCCTAGATTAAGAGCTAATATTCCTTCTGTTAAAATACATGAAATAATAATGCACTTGGCTGAAGACAGGACTTCAAAAATTGCTAGTGGCTGCTAAAGAAAACTTGTTTTTATTTGTAGGAAATGGATATAACATACGTAATCTTCTGAACGAAGAAAGTATTCTTGTCTTCACACAACTCAAAAAAGACAGGTGAAGAAATTTCTGCAGACAAGTTTGCTGAAATGCTTTTCAAGCTCTTCTATGCTTTGAAGTTCTTTTTACATATGAAAGCTGTTTGAGTGTGCCCAGCTTAACATTACAAATTAATACATGGCAGCTGAAATCAACATAAGAAAAGTCAAGAACAAACCCAGAAGAACCACAGTAGTTTGCTACCAAATTGAAATGACATACTGAAGGGCCCCACTCTGCGTCAGTTACTGTTCTTGTGTCCGAAGACAGCAAGAGAAGTGTATAAAATTTGTGGGTAAAGCATATTGTTGTTCCACATTGTATTTATATGTCTAATCTCCCTAAAGATGCCTAGCACTTGAAAAAATTTTGACATCTTCAGCTAATGTCTGATAGTCTTAATGCCGGCCTGCTGCAAACCACTGTGAATAATCTCTATTTAAATGTAGGACCATGCTGTTCACATTCCAGTAATTGTTGTCTAGGAGATGTGCTGCTGGAATGCTTGTGTGCTGGGGTCCAGTCTTCTTCTAATATGTTACTGACAGGCATTTCTTCCATGTCTAGCAGATGTGTGATTAGTGCCTCAAATTCAAATTGTAAAATGGGAACTTTAAGTAGGAGCTTATTGGTTGTATCTTTTGTATGGAAGCTATGGCTTCGTTAGCTCTGAACGTTGTGGATAGCCTTATTTTGTGTAACAGCGACAGGTCATTGCCAAATATATTGCTTTAATATCTCCTTTTGTTTTGCGTGCTGTGTTCCTGGATAATAGCGAAGACCTCTGGGAAAACTGTAATTATACTGTATACTCCAGAAGCCAAGTCTAGGCAGCAGATGGTATACATAGCATTTGTCTCCCAGGCTCTTCAAGGTTCCTTCTGGCTGAAGATAAACTCCAGCTATTCTGGTAGGGTGCTTTCTCTCTGTGGACAGTGCTATTCTAGAAGAGGAGGAGACAGGGAAAGTTGAATTGGAATCATAAACTTTGAGGACTTGAGGGTTGAGTAAACACTCGTGGCCATGATGTTTATGCTAAATCTAGAGTATATGTTACAGTAGGAAAGATGGATTAGCTGTAGTGCTTCCCTTAAGCTTTCAGCTGTCAGCTAACTTCATGTGTCTGTGAAAGAGCTTGGACACCAAGATTTCCATGCCTCTGGGAAAGACCCTTTAGATTGGGGAATTTGAGATAATATTTTTTTTTTAAATCATTCTCTTTCAAGCAGTAATTCCTATGATTAGTGCGTATATAGACTGACAGTGGAAATACTCAGTAGAATTTATGTGGCATGTTTGCATTCATGGCTAGGTCATGCTTGACTCTGAGAAGATGAAACAGAGGAACATGTCTATTGCCATTTAGTTCTTCCTCTATCTTGATATGAACTATTTGCTGTCAAAGTTCAGACTGTACAGAAGGACCTTTTTTTTGCCTTTTTTTCCCAGCCTCAACTCTTGTAAGCAGTTTAAGAGTTAAAGGTAAAAAAAAGAACAGATCATTTAGTTACAGCTGATAATAATTTGATGTTGGCAGCTTTTGTAAATTCTGGGCTTGGGTTTGTCTCTTCAAGGTCAGCGAGATTCAAATATTGTCCCTTCTGCGTTGGAGCCATACCAGCTACCAGATGGGCATGCATGCTGTCTCCGCTGCTTGAGGGGATCCCACCCACTAAAACATTTAGTTTGCAAGTCTTTCAACTCCCCAGACCTGCAGAGGTCTGGAAACTTGCCACCTGGAAAACAATACAGAGCTAGTGTTAGACCAAAGATCCTCTGCTCCTCGCCCAAGCGTGTCTCCCAGTGGTCAGGGCATGGATGTGGTGGTCTCTGAACCCAACAGCTCACTGACTGCCGCTGAAAGTCAGAACAAGATGACTTCTCAGTTGTGTTAAAGGCCAGGGAGTTCAGAAGGAAGCTACCCTGCGAATTTTCTTCTGCATTACCTGTCTGCAGGTTGGGTAGCAGAGGGAAACTTTGTTAAGGGGATGGTGAACATGTACGGACTGTGGAGCTCATGGCCCTGAAGGAAAGTGTGGATGCGTGTTGTGACAGAGCTCAAGGCAGCCTGTTGCTTTCCAGCAGATGTGTTCCAGTTTGGTGGGTTCAGAAGAGAGGTGATGCGTTGCCCTTGTATTGGGCACTGATGCGTCTTCCCCCGCCGCACTGCACTGCAACTTGGCAGCAAGGTTTTGAGTGGATTTTCTTTTGGTAAAAGAGAAATCCGCCCTTTGGGATGTTTTCTTAAGCAGAAGTAACCTTTTCCTGGCACAGGGTGGAAGGTGGCAGATGTTCAAGTGCAGGTTCGAGGTCAGGATGCCATGAATGCCTGTCTGTGTTTTCCTAATTCTATGGCTGCGAGTGTCAGCAGAATAGGTGGATTTGTTGAAGTATGTAAGTTTTAAGGCTCAGTGGTTTTGTTGCTTCCTGGCTAGTCGGTTTCTTGGGAGAAGTGTCCTGTATAGTTTGCAGAAAACATTTTGTAATTTGACTACATCTCAAAATGTGTTGAAAGTAGCAAAATCAGTATTGCCAAGCACGGTGATGTATCTGGGAGTTTACTTTTGTTTAGCAGCAATTCCAATATTTGTCACTAGATGGGGCTTCAAGCACAGCTGTTTGTCCTTGACGGCGTCTCTGTTCAGTAGGGTTTGGTTTTTGAAAGGGAGGAAGAAGTGTGTTACAGATGGAGATAAATTCAGTCGAATTCTGTTGCAAGGACATGTAAATCAGTTTACATTAACATTAGGACTTGGCACTGAACCTTGCTGAGTTCATTCTGTTGGCATGTATGTTGTACTAGTTGCAGCCACTTGTTCAAAGTGTTTTTTTAAAACATCAGTGCACCGCAGGAATTGAGTTGAGCTAGGTTATTCACCATTTGTCTGGATTGCATTTTGAATTCTTTTCTTCAACTTGATACTGGTAAAAAAACTTGCTGCCCTGTCACTAGCCTGAATATAGTGTGAGGAGGTGCAGGAGAATGTTCTGAGTTCCAGGACTCGTATGGATGCTGCGTTGTGAAGTGTGGCAAACAAGAAACGGTCGTTAGAAGCATCAAGTGATGTTTCACCTCTACCTGGTCTTCCTTTGGCTTCCGCTTCCTACATGTTTGTGTACACCAGGCTATGAGTAGTCGTCGGGAACCTTTGGGGGTCTATTTTTTTCCTCTACCAAATGGGATATTGCAAAGAAAGAAAAAAGCCTTCTATGAAGCGTGAGAAGTTAGCGTGCTTATTCCTGCATATGTGTGATTCTTTTTATCAGCATATTTTCTACTCTGAGTAATCTAACTTCCACCAGCTACTGTGATGGTTTTGAATAGGTATGTGGCAAAATTATTTAGACTCGGTAAAAAGCTAAAGTAATAGCTCATACAGAGCATGTTATGGTCTCTAGTTTAAATATACAGTTTTAGGGTTTGTATAATCCTAATCCGTTACAATTCTATATTGGTGTAGCTTTTAAAACAGCTTTTAAATTATTTCATAGACCATAATGGCTTATATATTTAGCTCAGCTGCCACAACATTTTACTTACAGTAGAGTACAGAACATCACCTCTAATAGTAGTAGAGATCTGAGCCAGGTTTGTGCAAAACTAGGCCAAAGTTGGTTAGCGAGTGTTACATGCTGTGGTGGGATCATCCTCATGAAAGATCCATGGCCTTTTCTGTTGCCCGTGTGATACAGATACTGTTCCTGGAGGACAGCACTGCTTTAGTGTGCTAATTCATTGCTTTCTGTCAACAGTAGCTGAGAGAGCTGGAAACGAAAGCTGAGTCACATACTTGGTCAGCTTCATGTTAGTAGGTACGTGTGTTCTGGGTATTGTGGTAACAACTAGAGGCATATTTTAAGGAGCTTAACTGACAATGTCCCACCAGAATAAAAAGTCGTATTTTTGAAGGCTTTGGCTCCCTTTGAGAAAAATGACTTTGCTGGTTAGTAGGTTCTTTTGAAAATTTATCTTTTTGTAGTTTCATTTGGTTAGAAAGCTGTTCCTGTTACACTAAACAAAGCTTTTTTGCAGTTTAAAGGAGCAGAAGAATGGCCGCAAAACTGTCAGACATGTCTGCACATCCGTATTTATACAACTTTGTAAACATAAAATAGGAGAGTATGAGCTGAGTAATTACAGAGAAATAAACAGCACCAATAAAACAAACTGTTGAGTGAAAATTTATTCTATTTTTCAAGTACACAGCTGAATTGGTTATCTGCACATGATTTTAAATTAACATTTGGGAAATCCAATAAACCTAGAGAGCTATTTCCTCATTTCATAACAGCTGAAAAGGCACTTCAGCATGAAGAAATATTTCTTACATTTGTACTGATGTATAGACTCTGTTGCATGGGGTCTTTTGTAATACAGGTTTTACTTTAAGCGGTGATTGATTGCAGATAATACATCTAACTGAAGAGTATGGAACATGGCTCCTTAATGGTATTGACAGGTGTTGTAACTGAATACCTTAGTCTTTCCAAGCTGGTATGTTTCATCTTCAGAATATCCTGTCACTTCATGGATGTTCACAAATGTAGTCTGAGGATCTCAGAGCCAAACGCTTCTCAGGTTGCACGGAAAAGCTTCATGTAGGATTTGACAACCAAAGTGATTCCTATGGTCCAGTTGTTAGAATAAAGCCAGTAGTTGGTCATCAGTCAAAACAGCTGGCTGCAGATTATTAGGGAATGAATACGTTACAAGGAGTGCCTGCAGAGCTGCTCCGTGTTCTTACGCCGACCCACAAAGCTCCGGCTCTGATTTGCTTCGTTTAAACCCCTGTGACCAAGAAAATGCATTCACAAAAGTTTGCTTTGTACTTCTTCTGCAGTCCTTTCTTGTTTGGAGCACAAGAGGGGCAATAATTGAAACAAGGAGCTGAAGGAAGCAAAGTGTTTGCTTTCTCAGTCTGACTATTCAGTTGAGACACAAATCTAAAAAGTGTTCGCGGAAAAACAGATTAATGCCCCAAGTAAGATTTTTAACTGTGCTTTGCAGCTCAATAGGTAAGGACTTTTAAATTTGAAAACTGAAGAGCTGCAGTACTCTTGACAACTCTTCAGGAAGTTTATTAACTGGGTACAGTAGCTGTTAGCACACACTATTTTATTGAGCTTATTACATTTTTTCATGGTCATAGGATTTGAAGTTGCCTTTCCCTGCGTATTCAGTAACAGTTGCTGAAATGAGAATTGATCAAGATGGCAGATGCATGGTAACGCTGTGTGGGTGTCTTCTGGAATCAACGTGCTGTAAAGAGGGAGAGGAAAGGAGGGATGTGACAGGTGTAGACGTAATGAAGAGCTATAGTGTTGTCTAAAGGTGTTGCAGACTGGTTTGTCTAGGTTGTGCAAGGAGTTTTCAGTGAAATTCAGTAACTTTTGGATGAGCATAATGTGACTCTTCCAATCGGTAAGGTGCATCTTCCTGGTGTCAGTGCCATGAGAACACAGATGTCTGCGCTGGTAACCTACATTCCTGGTGTGGGATTCTAGTATTGCTATGAGCACTTGTGTTTAAGACCATTAAGTCATCTTACCTAAAACTGCAGGGTTTGGCTAATGAACACAATGTATAATCCACTGAACAAGAGGCCTGAGCTTACTGAATTTTATCCTTTCTTCATGTTAGCATCATTTTAGTGCTATAGTACAGAGGGGGCAATTACAAGAAATGAAAGTTAATTATAAAGAATTTTTTTTCAAACACAGTCTGAACTTGAAATTGTACTGCTGGCAAAGATGGGGCTCCCCTAGGATGCAGTAGCCTGTACACTGAAGAAACGTAGCACTTCTCCTATATTTCAGTTAGCGCCAAGTCAGCTCTGAGGTTAATTAATCAAAACAAATTTATAATTAAGCCCAGGAAGGAAGACTAATTAAGTAGCCAGTTAAGAAAAAGTGATGGAGGGATCAACCGTGATGGGAAAGTATGAGACTCCCAGTATTGGCCCATGAAGGACAATTAAGTGATAATTGCAGAGGCCTTTTTGCATCCAGCAAATGCTCTCTGACTTTTATTATGGCTGATTTTCTTCATGTTAGTAGAAGCAGACATTTGCCTGTTGAGCAACTAAGCTTTACTGTGTACTCTTAAGGTAATTCATAGGTAAAGCACAGAGGTCGCTGCAGGAATAAATTAGAGCACAACTGCCAGACTTGAACAGTGTTTTAGCTAGAAAAAAGCCCTGCTGTGTTTTAAAGGCAAAGTAGCTCTAAATGTTTGCTTTATTTGCCTGTTCGTTTTGTGGCAGACCGAGTCCATCTTAGCATCCTGTTTAACCTTTCAAACAAATTGCATTGAGTGAATTATCAGAATTTAGAATAGCTTCATTTTGTTCAGTTGCTAACCCCATTTAAGCTCTCGGAAATCATTACCTTGTCATGAAATGGCTTCTGTTGCTTACATCCTGCACCCATGCTGCATGATTTTCTTGTGTTTCTTGATGGAAAAAAAGAGGGGGGGGAAACTATAATAGTAATATTGTTTTTACTGAAAATAATTTAGCTCCTCTTCTGAAGGACTTTATAAGCTTGCAAAGCTCATCTCTGGTGAGATGCTGAGGGTTGCAAATGAGGTGCATGCCCCAGCCCTCCTGTGCCCTTCCTTGCCCATTCCCATGAAACTGTCATGCTGATGAAATACAAAACCTGTCGTAATTATTTAGGCTTATGCATGGGTTAAGAATTTGCTTGAATGTCCACCTTTTGTGCACTTAGCTGGAACTTGAGTTATTTCAGAGTTTATAAAGAAGGGGTCTCTTCATGTATTGTATTGTACTGAAGATAACTTTTTAAGCCAGGTAGCAGACAGCCCTACCCAAGGGGATGCCATGCTGGGCCTGAGGCTCACCAATGCAAGTGGGTTCATCGGTGACGTCAAGCCTGGAGGCAGCCTGGGCTGCAGTGATCACGCACTGGTGGAGTTCAGTCTCCTGAGGGATATGGGAAAGACGAGGAGTATAGTCAGGACCCTAAATTTTAGGAAAGCCAACTGCCAGCTCTTCAAGGAGTTACTCAGTAGGACCCCCTGAGAAATGGTTGTCAGGGACAGGGGGGCAGAACAGAGCTGGCAGATCTTTAAGGACGCTTTCCACAGAGCACAAGAGCTCTCAGACCCAAGAAGAAATCAGGCAAGGAAGGGAAGAGAGTGGCATGGATGAGTCAAGACCTGCTGGTCAAACTGAAGAGCAAGAGGGAACTGCACCAGCAGTGGAAGCAGGGACAGGTATCCCGGGAAGAGTATAAGGATGCTGCCTGGTGGTGTAGCAAGGGGGTCAGGAGGGCCAAGGCGCAGCTGGAGCTGAACTTGGCAAGGGATGCAAAGAATAATAAGAAGGGCTACTACAGGTATGTCAGATCACATATCAACAGATGAGGAGAAGGCTGAGGTACTCAACAACTTTTTTGCCTCAGTCTTCATTGGCAACCTCTCTCCTTGCCCCTCCCCAGTTGATGGACTGCAAGATGGGGACCAGAGGGGCAAAGACCCTCCCACTGTAAGGGAAGACCAGGTTCTTGACCACCTGAGGAACCTAACGAGATGCATCCCAGAGCCTTAGTGAAGTGGCTGATGTAGTTGCTAAGCCACTCTCCAGGATATTTGAAAAGTCACGGCAGTCAGGCAAAGTCCCTGGTGACTGGAAAAAGGGAAACATTGCACCCACTTTTAAAAAGGGTAGGAAGGAGGGCCCTGGGAACTACTGACCTGTCAGCCTCACCTCTGTGCCTGGGAAGATCATGGAACAGATCCTCCCAGAAGCCATGCTAAAGACAGGGAGGCAATTCGAGACAGCCAGCATGGCTTCACAAAGGCCAGGTCCTGCCTGACCAACCTTGTGGCCTTCTACAATGGAGTGACCACCTGAGGGTCCCTTCCAACCCAAAGCATTCAGTGATTCCATGATTAAAATAAGTGTTGACAGTAATTTCCTTTTCTTCGAGGAATTCCATGTGCGCATGCTGCCCATGTGATGCGCTGTGTCCTGCTGTGCAAGCTGGCAGCTGTCTCCCTGAAGCATCTGTCAAAAGGGTGCTTTTGTCTCTCCCCGCCACCGCCCCTTCCCCTTGGAGCGGGCTGCGGGATGAGGCATTCACCTGCCACCGTTTCAGCTCCTCAGCTGCTGTATCAAGTTTCAGTCTGCTCCTTCACTTTTTGTCTTGCTGCCTGAACTGATTTCTTGCCTTTTTTGGATGCATTTCCCTTACCAAAGGTGTTTTTTGGTTTTTTTGTCTTTGTGCCTCTTGCAAGGATTGTATCATTTTTCTAACTCAGTTCCAGTTACTTTAATTGTTTCAGCGGTGTTCTTCTGCCTGAAGGTTCCTTTGCTATCTCTCCTTCAAGCTTTGTACAGGGCCTGGCGAAATTTTGGCCTCCCAATTTTCTCACTCAGAGAAGTGATGCAAAGCTTCCTTTGGCCTCCATTCTTAGGAAGACTTTTGTGTAGTTCTAATCCCAAGAAAAGGTCAGCTTAGGATGTCACCAGCAAAGCTGTTGTCATCTGCTGCTTTCCATACTGCAGAAGCGGAACTGAGACCACTTCAGACCTGCATGGTTGCCCTTGAGCCTCATCCATCTCTTGAGGCTGGTTCTGCAGTGCCGAAAGAATCCGCCCCAGCACTGTTCCACCTGGCCAGACTTACCCAGGGCATCGCAGCGCTGTGCTTTTTGCTCCTCTTGTAGCACCACTTCAGTGTGCTGGTGCCTTCCTTTGCCTTGGCACAGCCTTGCCGGGGCTCTGCCATCACTTAGGCACCACGCCATGCCCTGAGTTTGTGTTGGCAGCCTAGTCCAGGCATTCACCTGCTCTGACGTCTTCATTCCTCTTGCCACTGGGGATGCTGTTTGGCACCAGCTGGTTTTGGCAGAGAGGTCTGGCATGGCAGCACGTGCCTGCTGCTGCAGATATGGATGTGGGCACATGTGCCCTCTCACACCCCATTGCTGCCTGGCTTTTCTGGTAAATGCCAGGAGAAAATAAGCTTCCTGGTTTTTGATGCTTCTGTGGTGTCAGAGGAGCTGGGGCTGAATGAGCTGGAAGAGGTGGGTTGGCGCTTCAGGATCACCTTCATACATTTCTCTTTGGGACAGAGCTGAGACCTGACCAAGTGATTTGACGCATCCTTCCGTGCGGAACAGCTCTGCCCACACAGTTCAGAACGCGCAGCCTCTGTTCTGCCCTGCTTACTGCCTGCCTGTGGGTGGGAGCCTGTGTTTGCAAAGTACGCTAGAGTGGTTGTCTACACGCTTGGCATCCTCATTCGTATCACTGCGGTTGCTGTGGAGAGGTCAAGAGGTGCAGAAGACACCAAGAGACAAAAGCTCATGTGTGAGCGTGCGGGGTGTGCCAGGGCGCTTGGCCACTGCTCAGCGCCGCTGCTTGCTCTTTCTCTGTAGTAAAAGGTGAAATGTGCGTGCTCAGCTTTGTTACAGCAGTCAGCTTTAGCGTTCCCCTTCTGGTCTTGCTCTGAGGTGCCCCTCTAAGGAAGACACGTACCTGGGTTTGATGAGAAGTCCTCTGATCAGTTTTGGGGAATTGGCTAACAATTTTCTGCATATATACCCAAAACATTTTAGCGTAAGATATTTTGATAGTGGGCTGTTATTTTCACTTAGAAGTCTTAACAGCAGTCTTGATTCTGTATGCGGGCTTAAACCAGCTTGGAAATTTGGCATCTGGTGCAGTCCAGGCTGTCGAGTGGCTGCTTTTTCTGTGTAACTGCATCTGGAGTAATAGTCCTCAGCTGTCACTTGACGTGGTGAGTTTCATCAGACGTTATTCTCTCAGTTGGCAACACTTTTGGTTCTTGGACTTTTCCCTGCTGTCAGCAGCTTCGTACGGCCTTTGAGACTACTCTAAATTGTAGATTTTGGACCATTTTGTCTAAATATGAGCTTAAGTGAATTAAAATACACATGAGATTTCTATAAAAATAGCGTGAAACTCACACATGCGTGAACTTGCTGAGGCCTCTTGGTCCTGCACAAAATACAACATTTCATAATAGAGACAGCGTAAGAAAATACATGCAGAGCAAGGGCCGGTGTGACAGCCAGATGTGGCTTGGACAACTCCGAACTTTGCACAGGGGAATGCACTCGTTAGAGACCACTGTTAGTTAAATTAAATTAGGCTAATGTGCCCTTTGGAGCATAGCTGAAACGATGCTAAGATTTTCATTGATTTGCCACTGGAGTATGTGAGTGCTCTAATGTCCTTGCTGCTGTGAGTACAATTTGCAGTTGTTCCACTTTACTGTCCAGTAACTCCCCAGTAGCATGGCACAGTCAGACAGGCCTTTTTTAACTGGGTTTATTTGGACTGATTCCTGTTCTTTTCGTGATTTAGACAAAAAGCGAGAAGGACGTTGTCGGACACCTCTACCGCATAACTTTGCCTGCAGACTGAAAATCATCTAACGCCAAGGAGTTCTAAAGAACACTGTAACTACCATCCGACTGGAAATACACCCCGGTTTTAGGGGCACGTTGCTTCACTGGTCTTAAAAGATCTTTCTCCAGTATAAATTGTAAATACGTGGTTTGTTATGAATTATTTTTCTTTTGTATCAATAAATGTTAAATAATGCAAATCAGATTTTATTTCTTTGATGTCTGAATCATTTAAGAATTCATTTTCTAGTAGTCTGTGTGGTTTTGAAAATGCAGGTAATTGCATGACTTTGACTTGTAAATATTTATAAATAATGTGAGCTACCTTGAGTGGCTTCAAGGATGTCACCAACACTGAAGTTTTTCAACTGTTCCACTGGAGTTGTTGAAACTCTTAAAAGGAGTTTGAAAGTAAAATATTTTTCATAGAATAGAATCATAAAATCGTGTATGTTGGGAAAGACCCTTAAGATTAAGTCCAGCCATAAATCTGACACTGTCAAGTCCACCACTAAACCACATCCCTAAGTGCCACATCTACACGTTTTTTAAATACATCCAGGGGTGGTGACTCCACCACCTCCCTGGGCAGCCTGTTCCAATGCCTGACCACTCTCTCAGTAAATAAATTTTTCCCAATATCCAATCTAAAATTCCCCTGACGCAACTTAAGGCCATTGCCTCTCATTCTATTGCTAGTTACTTGGGAGAAGAGACCGACACCCACCTCTCTACAACCTCCTTTCAGGTAGCTGTAGAGAGCGATAAGGTCTTCCCTCAGCCCCCTTTTCTCCAGGCTAAACAATCCTGGTCCCCTCAGCCGCTCCTCGTAAGACTTGTTCTTATGGGTTTGCGTGGCAAGGTTTTGGTAGCAGGGGGGCTATAGGGGTGACTTCTGTGAGAAGCTGCAAGAAGCTTCCCCCATGTCTTGTAAAGCCAGTGCCAGCCGGCTCTAAGACGGACCCGCCGCTGGCCAAGGCCAAGCCAATCAGCGATGGTGGTAGCGCCTCTGTGATAACAGATTTAAGAAGGGGAAGAAAAAAACCTGCGGTGAAACGGCAGTGAAGAGAGGAGTGAGACAATGTGAAAGAAACATCTCTGCAGACACCAAGGTCAGTGAAGATGGAGGGGGGAGAGCTGCTTGAGATGCCGGAGCAGAGGGTCTGCCCTTGCAGCTCGTGATGAAGACCATGGTGAGGCAGGTTGTTCCCCTGCAGTCCATGGAGGTCCACAATGGAGCAGAGATCCACCTGTAGCCCTGGAAGGGACCTCAAGCTGAAGCAGATGGATGCCTGAAGGAAGCTGTGACCCCATGGGGAGCCTGCACTGGAGCAGGCTCCTGCCAGGACCTGAGGACCCGTGGAGAGAGGAGCCCACACTGGAGCAGGTTTGCTGGCAGGATTTGTGACCCCAAGAGGAGCCCATGCTGGAGCAGCCTGCTCCTGAAGGACTGCACTCCATGGGAGGGACCCACGCTGGGGTAGTTCAGGAAGAGCTGCAGTCGGTGGGAAGGACTCACGTTGGAGAAGTTTGTGCAGAACTGTCTCCTGTGGGAGGGACCCCATGCTGGAGCAGGGGAAGAGTGTGAGGAGTCCTCCCCTGAGGGACAAGGAGCGGGAGAGACAACATGTGATGAACTGACCATAACTCCCATTCCCCATCCCCCTGCGCTGCTTGGGGGGAGGGGGAGCACACAGCACCGGGCCTGCTGGCGACAGGTGGAACTCAGCTATCTCAAAGGGGGAAAAGAATTCTTGGCTACGAGCTGGCGGGGCTCATTGAGAGGGCTTTAAACTAGGTTCGAAGGGGGAAGGGGATATTGCCCAGCTCACTAGGGGTGAGCCCAGGCTTGGAGTGCCAAGGCCAGGGGTGAGATTGACAGCCCAGCTCAAGTGTGTTTACACCAACGCACGTAGCATGGCCAATAAACAGGAGGAGCTGGAAGCCATTATACAGCAGGACGGCTACGAACTTGGTCGCCGTCACAGAAACGTGGTGGGACAACTCGCATGACTGGCATGCTGTCATAGATGGCTACAGACTCTTTAGGAAAGACAGACCAACAAGGAGAGGTGGGGGAGTTGCTCTATATGTGAGGGAGCAACTGGAATGCATTGAGCTTGGCCTGGGGGCAAATGAGGAACAAGTTGAAAGCTTGTGGGTTAGAATTAAGGGACAGGCTCATACTGGTGACATTACTGTGGGTGTGTACTACAGGCCACCTGACCAGGAGGAGGAGGTTGATGAGGCCTTCTACAGGCAGCTGCAAGCAGCCTCACAGTCACAGGCCCTGGTTCTCCTGGGGGACTTCAACCACCCTGACATCAGCTGGGAAGACCATACAGCTAGGCAGGCGCAATCCAGGAGGTTCCTACAGAGCATCGATGATAACTTTCTGATGCAAGTGGTGGAGGAACCAACAAGGAAAGGCGTGCTGCTGGACCTCGTGTTAACAAACACGGAGGGACTGGTGGAGGATGTGAAGGTTGGAGGTAGACTCGGCTGCAGTGACCATGAAACGGTCGAGTTCAGGATCCTGCGTGGAGGAAGCAGGGCGATAAGCAGGATCAAAACCCTGGACCTCAGGAGGGCTGACTTTGCCCTCTTCAAGGAGCTACTGGGAGGAATCCCATGGGCCAGGGCTCTCGAAGGCAAGGGGGTCCATGAGTGCTGGTCGCTCTTTAAGCATCACTTCTTCCATGCACAGGAGCAATGCATCCCCCTGAGAAAGAAATTTAGCAAAGGAGGCAGGAGACCTGCATGGTTAAACAAGGAGCTTCTAGCGGAGATCAGGCAGAAGAGAAAGGTCCATGGAATGTGGAAAGAGGGGCAGGCCACTTGGGAAGAATACAGGAATGTGGTCAGAGCATGCAGGGATGTGATGAGGAAGGCCAAGGCCCACCTGGAATTGAAGCTGGCAAGAGATGTCAAAAACAACAAGAAGGGCTTCTTCAACTACATCAGCAGCAAAAGGAAGGCTAGGGACAATGTGGGGCCGCTGCTGAATGAGGCGGGTGTCCTGGTGACGGAGGATGCAGAGAAGGCAGAGCTACTGAATGCCTTCTTTGCTTCAGTCTTCAGTACTAAGACTGGCCCTCAGGAATCCCAGGCCCCGGAGGTAAGAGAAGAAGCCTACAAAGAGGACGACTTTCCCTTGGTCGAGGAGGACTGTGTGAGGGATCGCTTAAGTGATCTGGATGTCCACAAATCCATGGGCCCCGATGGAATGCACCCACGAGTGCTGAGGGAGCTGGCAAATGTCATTGCTGAGCCACTCTCCATCATCTTTGAGAGGTCGTGGAGGACAGGAGAGGTGCCCGAGGACTGGAGAAAGGCCAATGTCACTCCAATCTTCAAAAAGGGCAAGAAGGAGGACCCAGGGAACTACAGGCCAGTCAGCCTCACCTCCATCCCAGGAAAGGTGATGGAGCAGCTTATCCTGGAGGCCATCATCAAGCAAGTGGAAGAAAAGAAGGTTATCAGGAGTAGTCAGCATGGATTCACCAAGGGGAAATCATGCCTGACCAATCTGATAGCTTTCTACGATGACATGACTGGCTGGGTAGACGAAGGGAGAGCCGTGGATGTTGTCTACCTAGACTTCAGCAAGGCTTTCGACACAGTCTCCCATGATATCCTCCTAGGGAAGCTGAGGAAGTGTGGGCTGGATGAGTGGTCAGTGAAGTGGATGGAGAACTGGCTGAATGGCAGAACTCAGAGGTTTGTCATCAGCGGCGCTGAGTCTAGTTGGAGGCTGGTAACAAGTGGTGTCCCCCAGGGGTCAGTACTGGGCCCAGTCTTGTTTAACTTCTTCATCAACGACCTGGATGAAGAGTTGGAATGTACCCTCAGCAAGTTTGCTGATGACACCAAACTGGGGGGTGTGGTAGACACACCGGAAGGCTGTGCTGCCATTCAGCATGACCTGGATAGGCTGGAAAGCTGGGCAGAGAGGAACCTGATGAGGTTCAACAAAGCCAAATGCAGGGTCCTGCACCTGGGGAGGAACAGCCTCATGCACCAGTACAGGCTTGGGGCGGACCTGCTGGAGAGCAGCTCTGTGGAGAGGGACCTGGGTGTCCTGGTGGACGACAGGTTAACCATGAGCCAGCAGTGTGCCCTGGCTGCCAAGAAAGCCAATGGGATCCTGGGGTGCATCAAGAAGAGTGTGGCCAGCAGGTCGAGGGAGGTTCTCCTTCCCCTCTACACTGCCCTAGTGAGGCCTCATCTGGAGTACTGTGTCCAGTTCTGGGCTCCCCAGTTCAAGAAAGATGAAGAGCTACTGGAGAGAGTCCAGCGGAGGGCTACAAGGATGATGAGGGGACTGGAACATCTCCCCTACGAGGAGAGGTTGAGGGAACTGGGCTTGTTCAGCCTGAAGAAGAGAAGGCTGAGAGGGGACCTAATATATACTTACAAATATCTGAAGGGTGGGTGTCAGGAGGATGGGGCCAAGCTCTTTTCAGTGGTGCCCAGTGACAGGACAAGTGGCAATGGGCACAAACTGAAGCACAGGAAGTTCCGTCTGAACATGAGGAAGAACTTCTTCCCTCTGAGGGTGATGGAGCACTGGCACAGGCTGCCCAGGGAGGTTGTGGAGTCTCCTTCTCTGGAGATATTCAAGACCCGCCTGGACAAGGTCCTGTGCAGCCTGCTGTAGGTGACTCTGCTTCGGCAGGAGGGTTGGACTAGATGACCCACAGAGGTCCCTTCCAACCCCTACCATTCTTTGATTCTGTGATTCTGAGAGAAACGGGAGTGGAGGTGAGCCTGGGAAGAAGGGAGGGGTGGAGGGAAGGTGTTTGAAGATCTGGTTTTATTTCTTACCATCCTACTCTGATTTGATTGGTGATGAATTAAACTCCCTTTTCTCCCCAAGTTCAGGCTGTTTTGTCTGTGACGGTAATTGGTAAGTGATCTCTCCCTGTCCTTGTCTCGAACCTTGAGCCTTTCATATTTCCTCTCCCCTGTCCAGCTGAGGAGGGGGAGTGATTTTGGTGATGAGCGGTTTTGGTGGGCACCTGGCATTTATCCAGGCCAAAACAAAACACTTGTTCTCTAGACCCTCCACCAGCCTCGTTGCCCTTCTCTGGACATGCTCCAGCACCTCACTGTCCTCCTTGTACTGAGGGGCCCAAAGCTGAACACAGTACTCGAGGTGCAGCCTCACCAGTGCCAAGTCCAGGGGCACGATCACCTCCGTACTCCTCCTGACCACACTGTTCCTGATACAAGCCAGGATGCTGTTGGCCTGCTTGGCCACCTGGGCACACTACTGGCTCATGTTCAGCTGGTTGTCGACCAGCACCCCAAGGTCCTTCTCCGCTGGGCAGCTTTCCTGCCACTCCTCCCCAAGCCTGCAGCGTTGCATGGGGTTGTTGTGACCAAAGTGCAGGACTTGGCACTTCGCCTTGTTGAATCTCAGATGCCAAAACAGATGAGCTTTGAAAAAATAGTGTTCCTAGATGATGGTGGCTTTGCTTCCAATTTGAATCCCTGGAGTTCTTGCCATGGTTATACAGAAATTCTGGGTTAAAATGTTGCATAATTGTTTTGTTTTTCAGGTAAATCATAAATGAAGCTACATTATGCTGCAGTGTCATGATCATTCAGTGTGTTTCAGACTTCGCGTGTGATGACTTACACTCTCCTCTGCATTTACTGTGAAATTTTCATGGTGTTTCCATTTAGCGGGAGACGGTGCTCCCTGAGGGTTACCTGTTGTGGTAGGTCTCGCATAGTCATTGGAGTGAAATAAAAAGAAAGCACGTCCCATCCCTTTGGGGAAATATGGTCCATTAGTTTTTCATTTGCCAGAAGCATCAGTTTTTAATATTTTTCCCTTTATCTCCTAGGAATGTCAGTCTGCATAGATCTGTTATTAATTCCACAGCAATGAGCTCATTTTCTCAAAAATCTTTACTGTGGGTAGTAAAAGTAGGTCTCCTTAGGAATGATTTAACATGTGAACTGGACTCAAGTATACTGAGCATCGTGTTGGGTCGTTGTTGTTGCTGGGTTTCTTTCTGCTGTGGGAGTGGGTTGGTTGGTTTTTTAAAAGTATCCTTGCCTCCTCTGAACTCACATTTTTTGTTACAGGCCAAGTGTGGTAGAGCTGCCCAGTGTTTGAAACTTGAGAGTCTGTATCAGCAGTAAAACAATTCTGGAACCAAGATGTTTTTTGAAGGTGAGAGGGTGAGGAAAATTTTTTTTCCTAAACAAAGTGTACTGTGCTGTGAATGCTAGTGTATGAAGTTATTTAAACGTTGCAGAGAAGGGAACAAGGGTTTTTTTCCGCTCCTGGAAGTTTCTATAAGCTCCGTTTATAACATTCATTCGCATCAGCCCTGCCCAAGCAGCACTTGTTAGCGTTTTTGCCAGCGAGAGCCTTGCTAAAGTGCAGGCTTTGGACCTGCAGCTCTCGTGCTGCTCGGAGCCCTGCCTCAATTCCCGTGCGTATTTACCATTAACGACAGCCGTGGAGAATCCAGCTCTAGCGCTCGGCCGTCTGCTGCCTCTTCTGCGTGCCCGGGTAGGTGCCGCACAGCCCCAGGGTGCAAGCGGGAGGGGAGGGCGGCGCGGGCCTTCTCGCTGAGGGCCCAGGACTGGCGCAACCCAAGCGCCGTTCGGTTCCGGTCAGCTGCTGCGTGGGTCGCTTTGCAGGGTCCCTCGAGCAGGACGTGGGTTTGGGGACCCGTTCCTCATCCTGACTGTCCAGACGCAGTCGTGCTCCCTCCTGCTCATAGTCTGATGCGGGGAAGCGCTACTGCTGTTCTTCGCTGCGGGGTGTTGGAGATGCTTCCATCTGGAACAGTCTGTCAGAGTTCCTTGTTTGTTGGATCAAATCAACGCATTGGACAGAAACAGAGTGATAACCACATATGTCACGTACTGTATTTCCATAAGCAGGAAGTTTCTTAATGCATCTTTTTCTTTTACCTGCCGTAGCCTGGAAGGATCAGGGCATGTGTGCTCATTTGTGCCTTGGGGTGCGGTGGATGTGAGGGCAAGTGCTTGTACCCAGTAGTTGAGAGCAGCCTCAGAAGCTCCACGCTGTTCAGCGGTGGTAGAGGAGATTGTTAAAAGTCACATTTATTAGGCATCTTTGGCAGCTGAGGGTTGGTTTTACTGTGTGAGTCTCGTGCATTTTCAGTATCTTGAATTAAGAGGATCCTCCTCTCCTGCAGGAAGCAACTTTATCACACTGGTGTGTGGTCTGCTGGTACACAACTGTGACTGCTTTCTCACGTGGTTCAGCTATTGCTAAAATAAGACTTTCATTCCTCTGCAGATAAGCAGGTTTAACTTAGCTGTTAAGGATCGAGTGATATTTTTTTTCCTTTTTTTTCTTTTGAACTGGGTATTATCCATACACATGCTTCACTGAAAGAATATGTATGAAACCAGCACCAAATGTCTTGCAGCCTAAGGAATTAAGACTGTAAAGTGGAGTTTGTGATGTTGTGCAAAGAAAGCCAAAGGATGAGATGTGGAAAGCTCTCCTGGCTGCCTCTCTTGATGCTGGGGAAAGCTTTCCTGTGCCACAGTGTCCATGCTTTCCTTCTGGTGCTGCCCCAGCCTGGTGAAGCTCTGCCACACACCAGTCCTACTGCCATCGTCTCTGCTTTCTGCTGCTCTTTCTGAGATCCCAGTCTGTGCAAGAGGCAGAAAGAAGCCTATTTCCAGCTCAGACTGATTGTATTTAACTTTTTTCCTTTTTTTTTTTCTTCCCTCATGAAGGAAATAATCAAAATATTACTAATCTGTAGGATCAATGGATGGGAGTTCAGCTGGCCCTGAGAATTCATAGGCTTGAAGTCTTGCACTTCATTATTTTACATTTGTGGCATAAAAATCAGACTGCTTTAGGTTGCTTTACTAAATGTTGCAGAAAAAAGGCTCTTGGACCAGCACTGAGCCAAGGGAACTTGAACAAGAGGTGGCCTGGTATTTACAACCGCGAGCTTCCCTGCTTCTGGTTATGTTTCTCTCTTGCACTCACACACCCCGGTGTGAACACGGCCAAATTGGCAAAAAGTGTTGACGTGGTGGCTTTTGGCCATTGGTGTCTCTTCACTTCTCTCCTTGAAGGTAGACAGTGAATGCAAGCAATTTGACCAGAACAAACAAGTCAGAAGACTGCACTTGACTTTCAAAAATTGTTTTTTTCAGATTTGCTAGGTAGCTCACATCATCTCACTCTGAATGAATGAACGCTGTGTTGTTTCGGCATGGGGTTTTTTGTTAGTTTGCTCTTTTCTTTGGCAGTTCATCCTCTGAGGGTGCTTTTAATGGCATGCCCCTGTACCCTAGGCTAGCACAGAAGCTGGTAAAATGAATGCAGGGACAAATGGACACAAAAACCGGTCAAAATATGCTGAAACCGTGTTTTGAATAAGATTTTTCCCAGGTTTGCGAGTGGCTGTTGTTCTTTTCCCTTGTCCTGTTTACCGAGGCTCCCGAGCGCCGAGCCTCTGCAGAGGGCGGAAGGCCTGTCCTTGGAGCTGGCTGCAGGGCCAGCTTGACTTGGCTTTTCAGAGGTTTGTTCCTGTGATCCTACTTGCTGCTTTCTTTTGATTATGGTGTGTATTTTTAATTAGTTGAGGAGAGTTGTCGTCTTGTTTATATCCATGGAAACTGGAGCCGTGGGTTTGGAAACACTAAATTTCTACCCAGGCAGAACTGCTATGACAATCACTGCCTGCTCCGCACAGGCATATGTTTTCGTTTCGAGAGCCTGTGTTTACAGAAGACAGCAACTGAGCTCCTTGTTTTAGAGTCTACTTTGTAGCCCAGCTGCTGCAATCTGAGCACCACAAGGGTTAACGTTCAGTGGAGTGCATACCATGGTTGGGAGCTTCTAGCCCAAATATCGACAGACTTAGTGTCTCTGCAGGTGAAATTTTATTTCTTTTATGGCAGACAGTTAAGAGGCGCACCTGAATGGGAACATATGTAGGAAAATCCTAATATTTAACTCAGCGTCTTCCCTGGATGATAGCAATGCTGAGACTGTATGTAGCTAATGCAGAATAGTCATCCTTTTTAGTTGCGTGCCTTACATGCTTTCGTCAGGTATGTATTCAAACTCTGTGTGGGGAGCGGTGTCTGTGCTCTATAAAAAGTTTTGTGGTTGCAAGACGTAGCTTCTGTTTTCCACTAGAGGCCAATAAAGTGTAGGACAAGGCTGCTGCAAGGCTTTCAGCAGAAAGCCCCATCTTTTTTTCCCTTCCAGACCTGTTGCTCAACTGTTGTATTTCCATCTTGATGGTTATTTCTCTTTTAGAAATGGTTCTCCCTCTAATGGAGTGGAATTTAATTGCTAAGTCTTCCTTCCAGTGTTTTGTTCCCAAAGCCTTCAGGAAGTTAGAATTGTCCTCTTGATTTGCTCATACGTACTCCTTCCACGTTTTCAATGCCCGGCTGTTAACTCTGTAGCAGCCTCCACGGAACAAAGTGGACATCAAAAAGGCAGTGCAAACAGGGTGGGTAATACCAGTGCTTTGATCTTTTAAGAGTTTCAGGAAACGGTATGCCTTTAGCTACTACATTTTACAGAGAATCTTTCAAAATTTCACAGTTACCAGCGGCCAAGCCAATGGCATCCGATTCCAGCTGAGGGGCAGCAGAATGGTGGACTGATGGACTCCTGTCAGCAGTCTGTCGAGTGCCTTTGCCTCCTGACTCCTCGGGTCGTATCTCAGTCCTGGGTAACAGCAGTGCTCTATCACGCAGTTATTAGGAGGGTTGGGACAGCAAGAGCCCTCAAATATGAGGATGGTGGTGCCAGCTCTGTGTCACAGGCTGGAGAAGCCATCTGGGACAACGCTTGTTGGCCTGGGAACTACCCTGTGTTTCCAGGCTCAAAGCAGCGAGGAAGAACTCTGCCTACCACGTTGGTTAAAGCCAGAAATGTTTCTGGCAAGACAAAGGCACTGCTCAACGCGTTAGCTCAGAAGATTCTTTAGGATTGTTCAGGATCATGTGAGCAGTGCATAGGTCCCTGGTTGCCACGCTGCTCGCCTGGTTGTAGCACTGGGCTTTGGCTGCTTCTCCTAAACCTGCAAGAATTCTCCGGGGGCTGTGGGGAGCTGGACTTCAGAGGGAGCTGGGCTTCTCCTTTCGGAGGATATGCTACTGCCGTAGGAAGCAAAGCTGAGGTGGGATTGCAGTTCGGAGGGAGGTTGCCCGAGCCAGCTCTAACCATGTGGCGGATGGCTGAGTGCGTCCCTTTCAGCTGGGGCGCCCACCACCCCTGAGGACTCACCCGTGTCTGCTGGCTCCCGACCCGCCCTGCGAGGCAGCAGGGCTCTGCGGCAGCGTTCCTCTGGTTAGACAGGCGATGCCATGCCCGGGCACACGTGGCGTGAGACTGGCTTATCAGGGCGAGGGTCCCCTCCTCCTTCATTCACCTGCCATCTGCAGAGGATTCCCCAAGCCGGCAGGGTGGGCTACTTTGAGGCTTGTACTGTAGAGCTGCTCCTCCAGAATAGATGGTGCGTGCAGTATTGCAGCGTTTGTGAGGCAGGGGCCTCGGGAAAACTGACCCTGAGTTGCCAGTGGCTTCATCGAATATTGAACACCTTACTGTCAGCTGAAGGGAGCTGACTCGTTGTTATTATTTACTCCTCATTAACGCTGGTGTAACGCAGCAGGGAACGGAGAGCAGCAGCAGCTTCCTGGCCGTTCTCTGACCGTGCTGGTGGCTGCATGTGTGCGGTGCTGTGGTGTTCTTCTTGTGCGGGACCTACGGTCAGGGGGAGGTACCAGCTGGTAAAAACGGGGAAAAAAGGAAGCAGAGGGAATCTGGCTTGGCTTTATTTATCCGCTGGTGTGAGCAGTGTCACGAACACTCACACGGTAAATAACATAAAATGAAAAAGAAGTGGGAAGTGAGACTGACACATCAGCTTCCGATCTAAACGAGTCTACAGCTATTTTTGCAAAATGAGCAATTTCGTGTATTACCAGTCACACACGCTGTTTAATTTCCCTTGCTTTCCTGCTGTGCATCTTCTCTTTCTCTCATATGCGGATATCAAATAAAGTGTCGGCGGGAATCAGTGTTAACGTTAAATGCTCGGTACCCGTTTTGATCCTCTTTGTGTGCGTTCAGATATGCCTGAAAGATTAGGAACTTATGGTGCAAGGTGCTGTGCAAATGAAAGGAAAGAATCTCTGCCTTACAGTGTTTGTGTTCTAATTGACAAGGGGAAAAAAATATATATAAGTGTAATTTTTCTTGTGTTTGTATGCTGCTTGAAACAGTGGGGCCAGGGCCTCTAGGCACTCTTGTAAGCCAAGTCAATATTAATCATTCTTTATTTTCTTGAGGAATGGTGTTAGAGAGTGGCTTTCTTGCTGTAACTCGAGCAGAGTGAAACAGGCGCATAGTCTGAAATGTGAGCCCCAAGTTCCTTGGCAGAGTTTCAAGACAAGCACATCTCTCCCTGCTGAGGTTTGCCACTTCAGAAATGCTCAGATGAGAAAAGGGACTGGGGGTCTTTTCCTAGCTTGAACCCCGAGCCGCTGTTTCCCTTGGCAAGTGAGATTTCCTTTCTGCACAGCTATCTTGCCATCCTGTAAAATGGATGAGTTGGAAACTCGCGCTTCAGCGCCGGCAGTGGAAGAGCCCTGGGTAAGGGTAAGCCCAAGAGATGCTGAGCGGAGGCAACGACCCTCGCGTCGTTTGTGCATGCCCAGATGGAGGATATTTTTAATGCTAAATTAGAGGAATGTTCAGCCCTGTTTTCTCAGGGCAGGTATTAATTCTGGAGGCTGATTTCATCCAGGGAGTGAGTTCCTGCTCCTTGTAGCATGGGCCGATTTCGGGTGGAGATGGCAGCCCTCTGGCCACACTCAGGTTATGGCACATGGAGGCAGCAGCTCTGTGTTGGCAGAGACTTACGCTGGCAGCGAACCTCAGCTCACGTTTGCCTGGCACCAACAACTGCGTCGGGGCTCATTTCATGCTGCACTGACGGGGGAAAATATGATTAGATCAGCGCATGTAGTATTTTATATTAAGCCCTTTATGCCATCCCTAATATCACAAGTCAGCGGGACACTTGCGAATGAGCAGGAATGTTTGATCTGGTCCTGTAATTTTGTTAACTGTTTCTCCTTGTATTAATTTACATTTGGGTGATTCTGTAAGAAACTATAGCAGAATTTAATAACACTAATATTAAAAAACCAATATCAGGGCTGCATATTTCCATCTGATTAGTAGTTTTTCTCTTGATTAAATTATGCATTTTTAATACAAGCCCTTCATTTGTCTGCAGTAACATGGCACTGTAGCCCTCTGTGTAAAGCGAGCACATTTCAGTGCCCCCTTCACTGCTGCTGGTGCTGGATGCAAATTTCCTCATTCCTCAGTAATTTTCTTCTGTATCCATCATCCCACTTGCCTTTGCTTGCCTAGAATAAAAGGTCATTTTAAATCCTGATTGTTCTTGAAAGTTGCTCACACACTTATTTCCTAGACTTGATATGTTTCATCCTCGAGCACATCAGAAATAGATTTAATCAAAAATGAAAATTTGTCTAGGGGAAACTATTGGTAATTCTTTCTGTTTGGGGGAGGGGGTTCCCCACATATAAAGTATTTTTGACAAATACACAATAAAAACCCTGAATTTAAAGTGTTTTTCATTTTGGTTTGGAAAGCTGAAGTGGAATAAAGTTATTCTTCTTTTAAGACTTTCCATATATATATTTTTTTTACAGAGGAGATGGACAAGAATTCACTCTTCACCTGACTGTAGTCTTAAAGTGATTCTCCAAAGCCGGCCCCAGCAAAGTGCAGTTAAAATGCTAATTAGAAGACTCAGGATCTCATTGAAGTCAATAGCAAAAAGTGTGTTGAGTCCATTGAAGCCAGGACATCCAAGTGCGGGGGTTATTGAGTAAGTACATCTCATTGTTCATGTCCTCAAGGTTTATTTGGAGTGTATTTTTTTGTGTGAGGTTGATTACAAATTATGTCTTTTCTGTGTAAAGAGCCAAGATGGGCACCTTCGCCTAGTTCACCTCTGCACTTTCTCATCCAAAGGCTATGTTGGGCCGCAGAGCTGTGAAAAATGGTGAGATCACAGCTGGGGTTCGGTCTCTGCTCTTCCACTTGGCCCTCGCCATGGATGACACGGGCTTAGTACCAGCCCTGGCTCTGTTTGCCGCAGGAGGATTGTAGAGGGGTGTGAACCCTTGCCCAGCATCCCTGCCGGCACGTGCACACAGCTGTGCTTTACTTTAAGGTTCAAGGTGCGTTTGGGTCCGTGTCAATGGGGTCTATCAGTGTTTCAGGGGAAACTGGTGGAGGAGGTGCTGAGAAATCCAGCTCTTCCTTCCCATCCATGAAAAGACCGTTGTAATAGCTGCAACTCAAACAGCCCCTACGTTCTTTGTGAGAAGAACATTAAAGCAAATGGATTTGCTAAACTGCATTTTGGACAGGTACAGTCTGAATAGATTCAGGAGAGAAAAAACAAAAGATCAAAATGTTTTGAGGGGAAAAAGGGCAAAAATAAAGTTTTGAAGCTGTAAATCCTTCATGGGCCAATATTGTATTTGTATGATTTCAGAGAAAAAGACAATGTAGAGAAGTTTATTGTGAACATTTTTCATGAGGGAATAAGTGGAAGATGCAAGAAATAATTTTTTGGCCCTGATTCTGAGCACATACAAATATTTCTATCGCTTTTTCTTTAAGCAGGACTATATTTTCTGGTATACTTCAGGTAACTCCTCTAAGGTGGTTGTTGACAACACTGATACTATCCTAAGGCAAATCGAAATGATGGTGAAGGTGGGCTGACTTTTCTGCCTCAGTGTCTTTCCCCTTTTGGGGAGCAGTATGTGCATACTGGCCTTTGCTTTCCTGTGGGCCCTCTTGCCTGTGATTTAGAAAATCCACACATGCAGGTAGTCTAATTAATTAGCCAAAGCTAATTCCTTTTGGTCAGGGTTGTGCTTCATCCCCAACTAAGAGTGATCTCTGCTTTCAGACTGCGATGGAGCAGCTACCATGGGGCTGCAGTTTGATTTCAAGGCAGGTAACAGAGCAGCAGTAAACTTTTGGAAGATGAGCCTTGTTGGGTGCTGTACGAATCTGCCCCTTGAGTAATGCCGTGTATCCAGCATGTTGTCCTTCACGTGTCTCCTTCAGTGCTGTGCCTACAGGATCAATTACTGTACGATTGCTTGCTGAGATTTTGCAAAAGCATAGACAGAACATGGTGTCCCAAGCCTGGAAAAGAATCCCAATGCAGAGAAATTTCCAAAGAGATGTCTCTGATTCAGAATATTTTTCCCCAAAGAAGTCATTTTGGCTCAGCACTGCATGCTGATCCTTCCCCATGATGAGACAGAGCTGTGACAACAGGCCAGCTGAAGGTGGACATAGATGATGAGCTCTCAGTGTGAATTCGGGGGCTCAGAGAGGCAGGGTAGGATGGACACAACTCGAAACTGCTGCTGGAAACAGAAATTCGCTTCTTGCTGCATCCACCTCCATCCTCAATGAGGCCTTGCAGGGGATATACCCGTGCTTTTCTCCAAAGCATCAACCTTTTTCATCTCACAACCTTGTTGCTCTTAAGCGCGCAGTACTTGGTATGTTTCTTTGGTTCTTAAATTTGGAAAAATTCATCATAATCTGCAAGAATTGTGGAGAAAAGATAGGAAACCACTTTGTCCTGAGAAGTATAGTTAAGGTAGTTTGGCTCAAAATAACGCGTCGCTCCACTCAGCACGTGCTGTGTGTAGGTAGTAAAAGCTAAAAAAAAAATAAAAAATAAACAAATTCTAAAATCTGAAAAAAGTCCTTATGTGATAATATTAAAAATCAAGTAAGAAATCTATGCATTGCGGATGAAAAAACACAGCTGTGAAACAAACCTAAAGTGCTTTAGAAGGAGGGCTTGATCTTAGGTGATGCACGTGGTCCTGCCTGAAGAGATGGTGCTGGAGGACTTATCTGGAGCTAATACAAAAATCCCTGGTCACCAGTATCTGCAGTGCCAGCAAGCATGAGTTGGAGCCATGCTTTAATCGAGAGCTTAGATAAAGAGCATGTTTCTCCACTGGGGAATTTGGGTGGTATAAATTTGTACTCTTAACGGGTTCGAGTCTCGGGGGCAGGCATGCTCCCATTGCAAGTGCTTTTCCTAGGGGTAGATAAAAGCCTCCCATAAATAAAGCTTTGAAATCATCCAGGAGAGGTTAGCAATACAAATATGGGCACATGAAGCTCAGCGTAAGCAATAATTCCACAGATTTTTATTAGAAAGTAGATATATGGGAGCAGCAATGCATGATAAATCAACGTATCTACCTCCTTACTGGCTTTTATGATAGGCATTAGCAGCAGCAACTGTCACAGAGATCATAACTGCTTTATTTCAACTGTCTGTGTAAGGCGTATTCAAATAGAAGCAGTTATTATTTTTTAAGTATAAACTCTTTTCCCTGCATTGAATTGATAACAGAAGGGTTCCTAATAAACATCAAGTTTGGGAGGAGGAAGGAAGGAAGCAGTGCGCTCATTTTTTTGTTTTGGTAGGGTTTTCCTGGAGCCCTGGAGTCAGTTGAGGCATTGCCCTGTGCACCAGACCATGGGGCCGTTTGGGGCTGCTGATGGGAGCACGAGGACCCACTGACTCCAGGGTGCTGGAGTGATTTTTGCTGTTGCAATGCTGATGCCACCAGCAAAACACAGTGTTTAATCTTTCTCAGTTGTCTCCTTGACTAAATCAGCTTGTCTATAATCTGATTCTGCATATAACATAGATGTATAAATTAAGTGTATAATTGGTAAATAATGGCATTGCCAACAAAATGATTTTAATACAGGGTTACAGAGGATGTTCTGTGTTAAAAAATGTTTCTCTCTTTCTCGGGTAGGCTTTCAAAACCAATTAAAGGAGTTTTGCACCTAAACCTAGACCTGTGAAGGTTCATAACTGCTATTGCCTTAAATACCTGCAGGAAGCCAGGCACTCGGCT
Source organism: Opisthocomus hoazin (assembly GCF_030867145.1). Classification (NCBI taxonomy): domain Eukaryota; kingdom Metazoa; phylum Chordata; class Aves; order Opisthocomiformes; family Opisthocomidae; genus Opisthocomus; species Opisthocomus hoazin. The sequence continues at coordinate 54,106,724 of NC_134418.1, read as the reverse complement.
CTGACTGGGAGCTCCCTGGAGCCCTTTATAAGCTTTGGGAAGAGAAGACTGTTATGCTGGTATCAATGTAAAGTGTCCCTGCACCCTGCTTAACTGCTCAATCAACACCTACTGTGCAGTGGACAACTTGGTGAGTTGAATGCCAAATAACAGATATTTTATTTCGGACCTGCCCTTTTTGGATTTGCGTTGTAGGCAAGACTGGAAGTGGTGTTGTGTAAGACGGTAGCAGTACAGAAGATGAGAGTTAGTTTTATGTGCTGTTTCATCTTCTACTGGTTGTCACCCTCCCCTTAGTCACATCCATGGCAATCCCCCCCCCCCCTTTCAGACTCTCCTGCCTTCCATAAAACAACTGGTGGCCACCCTGGAGAATAATCAGACATATAATTGCAATCTTCCTCCTCTGTGGTTAGTCCTGCAGAATAGTACTTGGTCCATATGGTGCTGCTGACACTATAGAAATGATGCTATGGATTAATTACAGCTGGGGACACTAGGAGGGGGGAGCTTTGCATGCGTTGCTCTCCCACGAGGTGCACAGTTGCGAAGCAACCTGACACATCTGCCAGGGCTGTCTAAGAAACTACTAGCCAGTCGCTACCTCCTGTGCTCAAGAGCTGCAGGCAATTTCACAGTAATAGTTTCTTGGTTTCTTTCACGCAGGCAACCGTGGTGCCAAGATACTGACTTAAATATGTATCATGGAATGGCATCCTTAATAGAGGCTTTACAGGAACAAAATGTATATGGGTAATCCACAAAGGCTGGTTGCGACTGACAGCTTCGTTATTGCTCTGAAGACGCCTGGCAGGCACCGCAGGCTGGGAGCGGGGAGCAGCCACAGGAATGGACAGCTTTGGTTCAGGTCCTGGGAATGATGCCTCAGCCCACCTGCGTGGGCTCAGGGGTAAAATCAGAAGCAACTATGCAGGAAGTCCCAAGAAGTGTGGTATTATTGCACTGTAAAGGAGTGGAGGTGAGCTTCTGGGAGGCTGGAGCACTCTGGCTTGCAGAAAGGATCATGAACTGGTTTCCTCTGCAGACCTAAAAAGAAGGAAGACTTTTATGTAGCAAAGCTGGGCTGAGTATGGAAGTCGCCTAGTGTGGCCTGACATTGAAATGAATAATTTGCCTTTTTGTTTTTTTAGTAAGAGGGAAGCTGAACTTGAATGCAAAGTTAGTTTGGGTATGTGCACGTGCAGAAGTAGGTTTAAGGCTTGTTGCAAGCAAACGAGGTAGGAGATCATCCTGGTACATCTTGGGAACTTGATTTAAAGCATCTGAAAGCTTAAATGACATTTAGCACCTTCAGAAAACTACCTGAATCCTCAGAGCAAGGGCAAGATCTAAATTTTGACAACACAGTCAAGATGTGTACCCAGTGCTTGGAGACATCTACTCCTGCTGCATTGCTTCTCCTTACCAGTATTCCCAGCCCAAATGGAGAAAAAAAAAATCCACTAAAGGACTTGGCCCTGGAGGGATGCATTAGCTGGCTTATTTTCTCTGTCGTCAAGTTTCAGCGGTTCAGAACAGTAGCGCTGCCTCTCTGTATGGCTTTAATGACGTTTGCTGTCAGAGACGTGAGCCGTAGGAAAGGACAGGGCTCTAACTTTATTTTAAGCTGGACAGGCTGTAGCTAAATCTCCAGAATCCTTTTCAGCTCTGGAAATGGCTTTCCCCTATCTCTGCCTGCTACCTGGTGCCTTCACATTACACTAAAAGGGGAATGATGCTTTTAATCTCAAAAATGCCTTTAGAGCTTTGGAGTGGATCATTTTAAAGTCTACAGTGTTTAAAGCACGTTAATGAGGCTATTCACCATAAAACAGTTTTATTTCTATGTGTAACTGATAAACATGAACATGAGAGAATATAAGGGAAAAGAGGTGGGAAAACAGTTGTGCTTGGAAAAGCAAACAAATTGTGGATCCATGGTGAAAAGAGTGTCGTGTTATTATAACACTAAAGCTGGTTGTGAATTTTCCAGTGAAACTGCTGCCACCTGCCCCCCCCCCCCCCCCCCCCCCCCGCCACCCTGGAAAATGCTCATTTGTCTCAAACAAATATCCTCAAAGGTTTTAAGAACATTTTGCTGGAAAACAGGGAAGCTGTTTGCTGGACCACCCACCTGTATCCTGAGCGATTGTCCAGGGCTGAGGGCTGGGTGGCAGCACCGTCCTCTCCCTGGGGTGCTGGCTGCCCCCGGCCCCCAGCCACCGCCAGACCCCTATTTCCCTCTTCTAAGCAATGCTGGAGGAGGACATGCACAGAGAGAAGTTTGTAACAAAATGACAAGAAGTTTTTTTTTTTCTGGGCGTAGTTTAAAAATTTTAATTAGATGGGGAAAACGGGTTTCTACCTGGACCTTTATGGTGACAATTTTGTGGCACATTGCATATGCTTTTTGACTATATCTTTCTACCTAACAATTTTGCGTGTCAGCTCACGGCCCAACGCTTTACTTGGTGTTTGGAAAGTGATGACTTGGACTACACTGGGAGAACAGCATTCGCTTATTGGCTAAGCTTTTAAAACAAAAATGGTAGCTGATGCTCATCATTTTGGCTCATTCCTGTGCAGACACAGGGTAATGCAAAATGGGGGAGGGCAGAAGCAAACAGGAACGTTGCCTTCTAGTAGGCAGAAAAAATAAAGAAAAAAAAATTTAAAGAGTTTTAAAAATAAGAAAAAAGCAGGTCAGGTGTGTTCTCAGGCATCAGCCTGTTTCGTTTTGACATTTGCCTCTGTCAGGGTAGCAGACCTGAAAGACCAAATGTAAATCGCATGTCTGTTAATGGCGATAAGTAAGTGCTATCACCCTTTGCTAAAATGAACTGGAGGGAAAAAAAAATAAAGTCAATCATTTAAGTCAGGCACTTGTTCAGCTCTGAAGGATGTACAATATGATTATAAAACAAATCAATAAGCTTTCAGACTTTCTGAATGTCATCACAAATAATTAGGTTACATGGATGGGTCTGAGCTCACCCTTCTCTGGCCCCAGGGAAGTCCAAAGTACCACATTTGGACAGAATGGGGTGCACCTGGCTCAGAAAACATGACTTTTTGTCACCATTGCTGTTCCACAAAGGACATTTATTAAGAGAAGAAGCAGTAACACAATATGCAACCGTAGTGATACTCTTAATGTTGGTAGACATCAGCTTCTAAGAGCCATTAGGAAGCGCATGAAAATATGTTAGCTCTAGTGGATGCTCTTGTGGATTTGGGGCTTGTGTAAACGGCGTCCCATAACAGGCACACTGTGAAAGGGAGCCATGCTCACCCTTGCAGCTGACTTTTCAGAGGTGCTCATCATGCCCATGTATATACTTAAGCCTTAAACGCAGTATAAAGAGATTCATCATGAGTGGCAGGACCCGATGAAAGTTGATGTCTTCATAGAATCATTAAGGGTAGAAATCATCAAGACCAATCGTCAACCCACCACCGTGCTTGCTAAACCAAGTCCCTAAGTGCCATATCTACACATATTTTGAACACCTTCAGAGATGGTAACTCCACCACTTCCCTAGGCAGCCTGCCCGGAACTTGCAGATCTGGCCTTGCTCATCTGAGTCTGCATTGCCTGGGTCCCCTGTAGCTATTGAGGCCTGTGTAAGGCCAAATTAGACAGGTTTTAGGGAGGAGAAATCAGATGTCCTCCCATCCAACTGCTCTGCAGTGCTGAGGGGCTTAAACAAACTGAAATGCAAAGCAAAAAAGAATTAAAGAAAAAAATCATGTAATAATGCATTTACATTACCACTGTGCTCTGGGTTCCACAACAATTTTAACTTAGTCCCCATGAGGCTACAGAGTAGTTTTGACTGTGGACGTGTTTACTTTAATGTTGTAATAGCTGTGTGTAAAGTGATTGATTTGTTGTCGCTATGGTAACTATAACCTTGTATTTTCTAATGCTGGGGTTCAAAATGTTAACCTGTTTTTTTTTTTTTGCCATAGAGTTTGCGTGCCACAACTTTCATTTCTGTGGTATGGGTTTTTTTCCTCCTTTAGCAAGAAACATTGTTCCAACTGATGGATTTGAGAATGCGTTTTCAAGGCAAAAGGTTTTAAAGCAACCAGCTTTGCTTGCTAAGATGCTGTGCTCCCCAGCACTGGCAGGAGGTTGAACACGTCTCTAATCATGGTAAACTGTAAGAAAATTTAACTTCTAAATAGAGTGATTTTCATTATTACCTGATTCTTTACTCTGAACTGGTTCAGCTACAACATTGGGAAAAACCGAAATAGAAACAAGTACCTTTAATCGAAATGAGTAGCAGGCATGAAAACTTTACCCATTTAGCATCGTCTGTGTTTTATTAAGACTTATTTTGGAGAGTGCTTGAGGCAGCCTCTAAGTCCAGTAGTTTTATGCTCAAAAGTATGGCCCCGCTACTGGTGTTAAAAGGAGGGGCTTGGAGCTGAGTTTCTTTGAAAACCTGGGTATTTCTGACAATTAAATCATTCTGTAGACACTTCTGCCAGGTAAGCCCATAACAGATGTGTAACTGTACCCTTTGGCTGCAAAAAGAAATCCCTGTTCTCTGTCCTCTTTGTTACACTCCCCTCCTGCTCTTGTTGGACATGAAGATTAATATTCATTCTCTGCCTCTCTTTTGAGGGCTTTCTAAAATGGCCTGGTTTTGTTTTGTTTTGTTTTGTTTTGTTTTGTTTTGTTTTGTTTTGTTTTGTTTTATTTTGTTTTCCCCTGCATTGTCTTTAGCCTTTCAGGTGTTTTGTCGACCTGTTGCTGAAGTGAGAGGTAGCCCACTTCATAGGTTCAAGAAACCATAGGAAAAAAAGTTTGATAGGAAACTTTAAAAAAAAGAACAAGAACTTCCTCTTATCCATCCTGCTTTAGAATAAAGATTTCAAACCAATTTTGCTCCAGCATTGAAGCCTTGCTCCTCTTTCTCTCCACTAAATACTTCGTAATTTCCAAGTCTATTCCACTTCCTTTCTAAAGATACGGAGGTGATCTTCAGCACTAGTAAGAAGTTAGCAGAGAAATCAATGAAAAGAGAAGGCTTTACTCTCCAGGCAAATTGGTTCTGAGCCTGATAAATATTTATATGGGAAGAAAGCAAAGCCCTCCTCACTTCTGTGTCATTTCTGTAGCAGAATTGCTGGGGTGAGGGCAACGTTTGCTATAAAAGTGGGGTTTGGGCTGATGTTTTATTTCAAGTGTGTGCTGAGCTTTGTAAGCAGTTTTGGGTGAAAAAAAGAAGGAGAGGACTTTTCAAGAAGTGTGTGGAAACAAGGTGAAAATTGGGAAAGAAAGAAGAAATGGCCTAGGTTTTAATTTTGGGGGCAAATTCCTTCAGCAAGATCAAAAACGTGTCCTCAAGCACAGGATGAAAAGTTTCATTTTGAGTCAAATTGTTTTGGTTAACCTGAAGTGTGCTGTATGGTGCTGCTCACATCTTATTTGTACATCATGGTTCCTTAGTAACATGGAATAACTTGGAGGATTATTCTACATGTAGAATAGATTTTGGAAAAGATTTTCTGCCGCATGAGGCTTCCCTTGTGTGGGAGGCAAGCAGATAAGGAAATATGTCCCAAGGAGCTTTATAAAATTTTTGCCAATCATTGAACAAAACAATCTTTCACTATCTAATCATAGGCATAAAAATATTTAAGCAAGTGAGTAGTTCTGATGAAGTTGAGGCATTTTGATGTTTAGCATGTCGTTGAGGATAGGGATGAGAAACCACAAGTGTCCACAGAGGCATTTGCTGAAGCATGCGTAAGTACAGCAAGCCAAGGCCATGAGTTTGTGATCTGTGCCATTTCTTCCCTGTGTCACCGAGTGCCTGGCCTACAGCAGGATCCATAGCGTGAATACTTTCACATGGATACTTGATAAGCTGATACCCCGTGGATCTTACCATTAGATCATTCTGCTTTTATATTTTGAACTATCACTGGCTGTGCTGGTTCATTGGCTCGGGTAGCCTAAAGCGCTTTTTGCTGATCTTCTGCGTTACCTTCCCTGTGCAGCCAACAGCTAAGCTGCTGTAGCCATGTCAGCGCTAAGCCCAGCAGATTTACGGTGCAAATACTTGCATAATGATGTTTTTGCAGCCATCCCTGGAGGCTGCAGGTCCCTTGGAGGTGCCTGAAAGAAAAGACCCAGGTGAAGGGGAGTTGGAGGAAAAATATCACTAAGCAACACCGCTAGAATTACTCCATGGGAAGCAGTGTGGGTGTCCTGAGTTGCTGATGAGATCAATGGGGAAAGGTCACTTTGCCAGTTCTTGTCCTTTGCAAGGCAGAGCTGCAGCTGAATTGCAGCCGGGTACTGTTTCCCAGGCTGGAGATGAGGAAAGCTGCTTCCATGGGTCTAATGGGGCTGCAGAAAACCCTTTTGATGCCTTTGGCTGAAAGGGTGTTTAATTTAAAGGAAAAAGTCTTTCTGGTCAGAACGGATGCATCCCTCCCCTTGGGCCATGGTTCGGTGATGGTATCAGATGCTGCTTAAGAGGCGCGGATGTAAAAGCCATCTGTAGTCACAGATATATGACCCAGTGGTTAAGTAATGGAGTAACATGCCAACACAGCCGGCTGCTCCCTAAATGCGTAGCCAGAAAGTGTTTGATTCCATTTTTGAATTGCTTTGCGGGTGCTAAGTGGAGCTATTGCATTACGGGCAATTAAGGCACTTCTCCTCGAGGCTGCTCGGGTGCTACTTGGCCCCAACACGTAAAGCGATGCGGGCTCACGTAGCGGGTGGGCTGACCTGTCGCAGAGGACAAGGATAATGGAAAGGTTTTCTTATCCCTCTAAAAACGAGCCTTTTCAGAACATGTTGCAAAAGGGTCTCTGCACCCTGGGGGGGTGCACCCTTGGCAGGAAGCTCTATATGGAGGGTGGGAAGAATCATAGAGTAGTTTGGGTGGGAAAGGACCTTTAAATGCCATCTAGTCCAACCCCCTGCAATGAGCAGAGACATCTTCAACCAGATCAGATTGGTCAGAGCCCCATCCAGCCTGGCCTGGAAGGTTTCCAGAGATGGGGCATTTGCCACCTCTTTGGGCAGCCTGTGCCATTGTTTCATCACACTCACTGTAAAAAATTCCTTCCTTGTATCTACTCTAAATCTATCCTCTTTTAGTTTAAAACCATTAGCCCTTGTCCTATCGCAACAGGCCCTACTAAAGGCTTGGCACCCCAGGCTGGGTCATCCCTCTACCTCAGTTACAGACAGACTTTCTTCTGCCAGCTCATAGCATCTGCAACACTAATTGTAACAATTTTTTTTATTATGTTCTTTTTAAGGACCCCCTTTTCTTTAGCAGGAGATAGGAGAAATAACTTGGGTCCCCCAGACTTACAGTTAATGAAAATGGTATTTCATATGAGCCTCAAAGAGGTAAAAAAAGGACTGGATTGAGTAACCTGTGTGTAAGTACCTTTTAATAAGGCATATTCATGTGCCAAAGTGAATCATTCTGGTCCATTGGGTAAATCTGTATTAAAGTAATTTTCAAAATACTTTTCTGCAGCCAATGAGCTGGAAAGGGTCAGTCCAACCATGCATTATTTTTCAATGCATACACTTATTTATGGAATAGAAGGAGGAACACAAGATCTCTCTGGTTAGCTGCCTAGCCACAGGCATTTTTAATTTCTTCCACCATGGCTATACCATTTGGAAGGAGGGTCAGTGCTGCTCTTCCCTGGTGTTGGGATTGCTCGATGAAGGGGTCCATATCCACCACAACAGGACAAGGACCGCACCTTGCTTCTTGAGTAACAGTTCCCACTGCATTTGCCATGAAATCCTGGAAGATGGGAGGCCTTGGAACAAGCCCAAGGGAATTAGGTGAGGCACCCTCTTGTTATGAAGCTGTTATTAGGATTGTGTATGAACAGAAACCCAGTGGCTTGGCCTCAATTTTTCCAGCATGCAGAGCAGGACTGGAGCACCTGGAAACTTTCTAGCAATCTAGCATGGTGCCTGATGAGTTTAGGTGAGCTGTGTGCAGGCAACAGCTGTGTGATGGTTTTCAGGACCATGGTTAGACTTTGGTGGCTCTAATGCCAACTAGCTAACCCTTTAGGCACCTAAATTTGGTTCTGGATGAGGACAAAGCGTGGGCAGAACCCCTGTTTTTGAGGTTGTGTGGCGGGGAAGTTGGGAGTCAGTAGCAGAAGTGTGATTAACCTTGGATTCATTCACATGTTTTCAGATCGATTTTCATTTTGCAACAGTAAATCATCAAACATCTGGGACAGTTTGACACACACGTGCAGACAGCATTGAGTCCAGCTATTATCTAGCCTGGGGCCAAGGGCGAAGGGAGGGATTTTGTGCTGAGGTCTCGACCGTTTGTGGATTGCTTTATCTTTATTGGACATGTGCGGGCTTAGCACCTAGGAAAGGAGGCACAATATCAGAAATGCCCATTCTCCACTTCAAGCTCCGAAACAACAGAAGCAATTAGTCATTTGCCTCCCCTGTAGAATAAGAGCATTTTAAAGATATGTCCTAAGCAGGAATTTGCATGTGTGCCGTATTCCAGCATTAATGTTTCTCCAGCCAGACTGTTTTGTAAGTATGCACAGATGGTTCTTGTTCCTGGCTAAGATTTACAATTCGGTGATTCGTATTTTTAAATAAAACCTCAACTGCTAAATAAAGAAAATGTCACAACTCTTTAACAATGGAAAAAAGGTCTAGTTCAAAGGCACAGCTGCAGGACATCATGGGAGTAGAATAAAACAGGAGGCCTTTCCCTGGAGGAGCTGGATATCATATATTTAAACCATTATTTTTGCCCTTATAAAGAGAAGTCTCTGGGCCCTGATGTTGCCTTATGGAGCCCCTCTGCCCACTTGGATGACTGGAGGGGCTGGGAGCTGCAGGTTGCTTTGTATCTGTTGTCTCTCCTCAGTGTTGGTGGGTACTTTACAAGGGCAGCTAGCAGCTTGAAGAGGGTTGGGGCTGTGGTGCTGCAGTTTGAAGAGAAAAAGAGATGCTCTGTCCTGAAGAACCTGCTGCCTGGGGGTAGTTATATTCAGGTTTGTGTGTATGTGTGTATATATATGTATATATATTAAAAAATATAAATAATATGCCCACCAGCACACACGGGTGATGACAGATGGTGTTAATGGTGATAATAATTACGCAACATTTACTTGTATCTGTGTTTTTACCCACCTACTGCAGTGAAACGGACACCAAACAGTTCCAGGCTGTGCCTCCCTTCATACCCACAGCTGGGAGAGAACTCCTCATTTTAGTTATTTTTGAAGCAAAATATTAATGAGTTAGTGGGTTAAGATTAAGGGAAAAAACACCCCAGATGATAAAGGAAACAGTGCTTTAAAGTGTGTGGAGTTCTTTGTGTTGTGTATTCAAATATTTTTAATTGTTTGGTTTCTTCTTCCTCGTGCTGCTGTCTATTTGCTTACCAGTGCAGGAGGCAGGGAGCAATGTGGATGTGCTGAGCACACCCAGCCCAAGCCCTTGCTTGCTCTGTCACTGAAGAGCACTTTAGCAGCCTTCACCTACTCTTGCTTTTCTCAACACGTGTAGAAACAGTGCTAACCAAGCCTTGGCTATGGAAAACTGCAGCAAGGCAAATACCTGGGGATAAAGTTTTTACTTAGTTTTTTTTTTTGGTGGTTGATATGCTGGCTTAGTTTCCCCACATTTACGTGCTGTTCTTTCTTCTTCCCTGTCTTTCATATTTTTTCTTCTTTTCATGCACTAGGACAGATGCAGGGGTAACCGGGTAGTGTTTTTCAGTCTGCGTTGGTCCCCTTCTGGTCAGTGTGCAATATGCTCTGAATATGCAGGATGCAAGATGCAGAGCTGGGGAATAGGTGGTGTCTTGTGCCAGTCTGGGGAAATGCCTAGTTTCTTGCTTTTCGTGTGATTATTGTCCCAGATTGTACACAGATACTGCTGTGTAAATGTGATGGAATTTTAAAAGAGGAAGGGCCAAGAGGATATGGTCCGTATTGACTCTCTGTGAAGCTGCTTCTGGAATAACACCTTGCATTTTCCATGATTGCCCTTCAAAATGAAAGGTGTGGGAGAAGCCCAGAAGCTCTACCTGTTCAGCTTGACAAACAGCAAACCGAAAAGTGATGTGATCAAAGACTGAATGTAGCCATGTTTCCTTTAGCTAAAGAGCTCTTCAGTCGAGCACACAAAGGTGCGATGAAATTTGAACACTGAAAGCTGGAGGCTACGAAACAAAGGGCAGACTTTAACAATGAGGGAATTAACTGCTGAAACAGCTCACCAAGAGATGTGGTGCATGTCCTTTTGCTGTAAGTCTTCAGAGCAAAGTTATATGCCTCTCTGAAATGTGTGTTATGACTCAGACTAGAAGTTTCTAGCCCAGCTGTAGGCGTAGCTGGGTAAAAAGCTCCCCTCTTGCTGTTTGTAGCTTTCTGACCCTTATATTTCTTCCTAGCTGAGCTTTAGTTTGGGATGCATATGAGGAGAAAATGAAAAATTTCCTTTCAATCTAATACTGTAAAATACTTTCAGAAGTCCTTTGCAATCTATTGCTAATTATTTGTGTGTAGTTCCTGATGGTTTCTCTTCATGATTTGAGCTGTACTGAGCTGACTGCAGTCCAGGAAAGCCGAGCTATGCTGAACTTAGCAGCTCATGTTCTCTCTGAATTTGCTCCCCTTTACGATTCCTAATTGCCAGTTGATAGTAGATAACCTATTAAACAGCTGCTGGACAGTCAGAAAATTCTTATTTTATTCACTTCCATAAATTAACCCTCCATTTTTTTCAACCATCCAAAATGGAGTTCATTTTTGGTAGTGGTGATGCTGAACAACTCATTTTCATGGCACTTAGGCTTGCTTAGTCATCAGGAATAATCTTTTGATTATTTCCCATCTCTCAAAAATGATTAATGATGACGAATTTATATGTGTCACAGCTTCAGGAAATACCCCTCAGCTCAGGCCAGCGGCCTCCCCTCGACAGGCTGCAGGGGGGGTCTCTGCTCCGGTGCCTGGAGCACCTCCTTCCCTTCGTCCTTTTTCTCTCACCTCAGTGCTTGCAGGGCTGTTTTTCGCGCATTTTTCCCTCACTCCTCACCGGGACAGCTTTTTTGCCCTTTCCTGAGGGCATTTTTTCCCGCGGGGCTGCGCGGTGCCCAGCTGTGGGGCTGCGGCGGAACCATCCGGAACTTGGCGGGCAGCCCCTCTCCTCACACGGCCGCCTGACGCCAAAGCCTTACCACACACATGGCAGGGCGAGGGCAGCCCAGACGCAGCACTTTTCCAGGTAGTTTTGGCCAAGGGTTTCCCTCCGGGAGCGGAGCGTCTCCTTCAAGCCACCTTGCTTCGGGCGGCTCTTTCCCGGGACGGTTGTGTGGAGGCTGGGGAGCTGGCTCGCCTCAGCCGGCAGCCTGGCTTTAGAGGAGGGAAGCCTTCACTGAGATTTCTCGCCAAAGTTGGGCTTCAGGCTGTGAGTTACCATCTATTTTTTTTTTCCCCCAAAGAAATCTTTCTCTTTTTTTAAGAAGCGGCTTAATTATTTGTCAGGTTTTTTTTTAAAGTAAACTCTTCTTCATGTGGTCAAATCTGTGGTTTAAGAAAAAAAAGAAGAAAAAGGTGTGCAGCACCCGATGCCCAGGAACAGCCTGGGATTTATCTATCGCCTGCGGCGCTGGGAGGGCTAACCCTTCAGCTCCTTTTACTAGTTTTATAACTGCAATTCAGGCATCTCCTATGAACAGTATCACTAAAAGCTATGTGCAGTGAGGTTGTATTTCATTTTTATTTCTCTGATGTCTGGCTCTCTTAGTCGCTTGGCATTTCTGTATCTTAATCTTCTCAGTTTGCTAGCAAGGAAAGAAAGAAATGTACAAATGCTGGAAAAAGACATATTACGGCAGCAGAGTTTTTCCCTGTGATAGGAAGAGCAGCACCACATCCATCCTCGACGGTGAAGGGTTCTTGTGCATCTCTAGACGGCCTCCTCCAGGCATAACTTCAGATTTTCCTTTCTCTGAGCCTGTGTTTTACCCATGTTTCTGTAAGGGCTGGGAGAAGGTTTTTTAGCTGAAGGGAGTGATTATACCTCACAAAATTATTTGCTCGGTTAGAGGCTTTCAATAGCGCACAGAAGAATTAAAACAGGTGTACTGCTGTGAATGGCAGAGGGAAGGGAAGCTGCCTTGAGGGCACATTCAATAGGCCGTGGGAGCTGGGGTGTGCTCAGAGACCTCGGAATAGCCATCTGAAAAAAACCCCAGTAATTGTCTTGCCCTGACTCCCTTTATCCAGTGAGTGAGCAGCAGCCACTGGAACAAATATTCAATAGAAACACAGTGGGTGACTGTCATTTTTCTTATCCACATTGTGAGGGGCCCAGGAGTTGAGAGTTTTTTTGCAAACAGAGGATTTCAAGCGAACAAAAGCAAGTTGCAGAGAAAATCGGGCAGTTGAAATCTCCTGGCCTTTTGCAAGGTGATGTTCACCCCATATTTTGCCACCTGATGGCGTGGTCTGGGTATGGAAAGGAGTCATACGTGATCCACCCAGCCCTTTCGTGCTTAGTGTTTATTGTGGTCCATGCATACATGATGAAAACCTTCCTCATGTGCATCTGGTTTTTATAGCTACAATATGACTTGATTTCCCACAGGAATCCCTCATCTCTGATTTGTCTATGCATCTCCATTTCATAGTAAGCATTTGCACTATAGATTTACAGTAAGCTAAGTCTCTGCTGTGTGTCTGTGTAGCATCCAGTATGGTAAGGCTACATGAAAATCATCCTTCTAAAATCATGGCTCCTAGTTTTGTCATCTTTGATCAAGATTTTCAGCACCGAGAATCTGTAGAAGTTACCTTCATTTTCAGACAAAAATTTTATTGAAATCAGTGAAGAAAACTAGGGTGGCTATTTAGGTGCCAGAGTACGAAGTCAGCTTTAAGCACTGAGCTTTGCCAGTGTTGTCTCTCATAGACAGTGCACTGAGCTGCACCCACTGCTAATTGAGTGATAAATCAGTGCAAATTGCACAGTGTTGTGGTGCTCCAGAGCGGCCTTTGCAAATCTGTGTCCTCTGCTCGCCAAGCAGCCAGCTGCCCCGTGTGAACCCACTGTCCTGCTGCTCCTGGACGCATCAGCTAAAATCAGTTATAAGCAGGTAGCAAAAAGTTTGTGCTGGTGGATTGATGAACCAAGCATCCCTGGGGTTTAAGAGCATTAATCCTCTTGATTTCAATAGCAGCAAAGCTTTTTAATTGCTTAGATGGTCTTCCAAACATCCCCTAAGGAAAAAGCAAGTCCTCCCCTGCTGTGAGGTTGGTTGTCTCCCTTGGAATATATGGAGCTTGTGGGAACTAAAGTAAGGACTGGACTGGAGCTTGAGAAAAATTGCCCCGTATGTTGCACGGATACCTCTACCCCTTACTGTGGTGGAAAAACCTCTAGTAAAGGATGAAACTCATTTGTATGAATGGCAGCTATGGTTTGGTGAGCCCCAATGGCTTCAAGGCAATGTGTGCTGACCTCATCCCGTATCAGGAGCTGTTACTGGGATAGGGATGATGGTGTGTTGCAGCACACTTGCAGTTAGGTTTCATTTGCAAATAATTTAGCAAGGCTGTTCTGGTTTTCCTTTCTTATTCTTGAAGAGCAGATCTTCCCTGCTGGGTTGTCAATTGGCAGGCATCTAGGGGTGTTTCCCTGCTTTGATGGTCTTCAGAGGAAAAAAGGAGAAGAGATTTTGCAGTGGTGGTTGTGTGTCAGTCCTTGGGGATACAGTCCTTAGGGTGTAATGTGTGAAGACCTTTTTATATGATAAATCACTGCAGGGACAGGCACGTCTGTCACAGACAGATTCCTACTCCACAAGATGCTAAACAAACACTGAGCAAAAACCTGGCTGTTGTCCTAGCCTGGTCACCGGGACAGTATGTATGTACCTGGAGTCTGCATGCACTGCTCCTTGGACTGGTGTCAAACACAGAATGGTTTTCCTACCTGTGGAGGTTTTCTGAGTTCCCAGACAGAGCCAAATTCTGTCCTGAGACTGCAGAAGTCAAAAGGAAACTTTTATGTTTCTTTTAAATCAAATTAAATCAATTTAAATTATTTCTGGGATAAATTTAAGATTTTACATTGTGCTTTGGACACTTCATTATTTTAACAGTCATTTTTTATTACAAATTCAAGTTTCAAAACAGAAGAGATTTGAAAATATGACAAAAGGCTTAAAATATCCTGTTCCCTTCCTCCTGATTTCTTTTTTACAGTCAGAAATTCATCACAAATGACTTTTTCATACAAATAGCTTTAGTTCTTACAAAGTATTTGCTTTCTGATGAAAAACCATTTTGGTAGAAAATCTCCAGGCAGTGTCGGTAGCAAAGACTTTAGCTTCTGCAGCTAAAGTATTGTTAGTATATCATGGACTTGAAGTTAACTCAAGTGATTAGATGTTTTTGTTCAAAATGAAGAAAATCCAAAGCTGTGAAAGCTTTTTTTACTTTACTCGAACATGGCTTTGCCCTGTTTGTTTGTCCCTTCTGAGAATGAGTATATTTTTTGTGTGTGTGTTTTGTTTATGGTTTTATACAAATATAGGAGAAAATATTTTAGAGGGCAACTTGTCAACAAGCATTCTGGAGAAATACTGTTTCTCCATGAGTTTCAGACTGAAGCATAATCTGATTTATTAGAGTTTTCCCTCATTTGTAACAAATGTTTTTCTATTGCTTCTATTAGTTGGTGACACCATTTCTGTGGTAAATGAACTGACATGTGAAGGTAACGATGACAAGGGGCTGGTAATGGATGGCGAGGGGAAAGGGGGACCCGGTGCAACAACATGCCCTACTGAGGTTGATCCAAGGACACCTATCAATCAAAGTGGTGATGGCAGTCAGGGAAATTTAATTGGAGATTCATTGAACCCTTAATGATGTGACAAAGAAAAATAAGGAGGCTAAAAAAGGCTTCTGGGCTTTTCTTCCCCCTCATTCTGTCAGTCCTCAGAAGGAGACGGGAACCATGGAATTGCCAAAGGCGCCTCTTGTCATTGCATCTGTAAGAGGTAATCATCATGCTTTGAAAGGGAGCAAAGTGTTTGGAGTCGTGCGTATATATATTTCATTGCCTCAGTAGAGGAAGGGGCTTGTCAAAGGCCTTTTCTTTAACTCGTGCGCCAGGCTTACCTGCCTCTTGATCGTAATTGGAAGTATTAAAAGAAATGCTAACAAGGTACGTGTGCCTTGCATGAAAATGGGATAAAGCCGTGTAGTGGCTTGGGCAGTGTTCTCCACAGAAAGCTTTATTCAACGTCCCCTTTCTCCTAATCTTGTTTTATCACCAACAAACATGACGAGTTATGTTTGGGAGCGTGCAATCTGTTGGAACTTGAGCTGAGTTGCGTGGCTTGTAAATGACAGGATAGAGAAAATGCTACCATTCATTCTGAGCTGCCTTTCAAAATCAGCACGGGTGCTTAGCGCATATGGACAGCTTCTATTGTTTAGCTTTCGCATACATTTCCATAAATAATAGGTTTACATTATTTTAGTGTCAATGCCCACTATGTGGAGGGGACTCTGTGCAGGTGCAGGGAATCTGTTCGGCTTTTTCCACCTGGCAATTGTCTCTCTCTTTGAATATGCCACAGAAGAGCTTGCTCTTTGGGTTGGGAGGACTCTGCTGGGAAAATATTTACTGCACTTGAGATCTTATTCATCTTTTCCATAGATTGGAAAACCCATCCTTTTCCTTGTTCTGCTTCAGCTTCCTTAGTTCAGTGTTGAGACTGGGTAAAATGACAGTGAATTGTGAGTTTCATCAGAGAATGACGAATTTTATCTACACCTTTAAGTTCTCTTTAGTCTGATCTAGTCCAACCAAATGACACTAAGCCGTGTACTTGTAACATGACCTGTCTCAGTGAAAGTCCTGAAGTACAACAGCTCCTGCAGACACATCTAAATATTTGGGTTTCTAAAGAGATAAATACCTTAATCTTTGGATACTTCAAGAGCTAAATATCTAAATATTGCAGCAATAAGTTGAGCCCCTGGGCAGATGTAGCTGTTAATGTGATGGTCAGAATTTGTTCTGGCCAAATTTGTAAAGATATGGGCAAAATTAAAATGTAAAGGGGAGACCTTCTTGCTTCCCCCTCCCCTTCTGCAGTGAGCTGAGAAAGGCTGATAGGAACCAATCTGGATGTAGAGTGTATGATAACACACAGCATAAGATAGGATTCAATAATCCTCACCTTATCTCTTCTTATTTCTCGAGCTGGTGATGTGGGTCGATAATTAAAGTGAATGGCGAGCTGCAGTGCCACCCTGACCTCTGGGGTACCAGTTGCCATTAATAATAATGCATCTGGACAATACAAGGTTTTAGCACCACATTAATACAGACAGGATGAGAAAAGGGGGATAAAGCCAAAGGGATAAGCCAAACCCCTTGGTGTCGTCTGGGTATCCTTTCATGCTGATCTCTCCCTTCATGCTCTTTGATTCCAATTATTCTCTTCTCTTTACAGGAAGGAATTTTTGTTTAATTATGCTGGGGGTGGGGGGAAAGAAGAACAAATTTGGATCTAGCTATTCTTGTTTGGCTCTTCTGTAGTTGTATTTGCTCAACAAAAATCCATACTTGCCTTGGCAGAGCCTGCATTTGGAGACCTTGTGTGTCCAACTGAACCCGCAGATTGGCTCCATAGAGCTTCAGCTGAAAGCTGAAGGGACCAGGCTGGAAAATTCAGGCACAACTCCTCTACTGCCAGCTGAGAGCGCAGCTCACAGCACCTCTGAGCTCATGCTAAAGCTTTCAGGAGAGAGAAGCCCTATGGTATCATGCCATCTGCGTACTTGGGTAGCTGAAAAATTAGCCTGGCTTTATCACTGTGCAGAGCTTTCCTGATGTACAGTGAGAATATCTGCATTCCCCAGTCTCCCTGGGCCTGCCTTAAAGCCCACGGACACCTGCGAGATGCAACACTAGAGCAGTCTACATTAGCACCTGTGTATTATCCCTACGCATAGAAATAGTGGGTGGGGGGATTTCTAAGAGCCTTCAGCGTTGTCCAAGATCTGCTGTTTCTCAAGTCAGGTGAAGTTTTGTCATGGATTTTCGTGACTGCTGGGCTTAGAGCCCAAAGTCAGCCCTGTACCAGTATGGTCTGCTGTCCCTCTGTGTTCCCCAGTTCAACAAAATACCTTGAACGTCTCCTAATGCAAGGGTAGAAATTGAAATTTTCTGTCAGATAATACTGTATATGTAACAATAATTATTGCTGTCAGAACTGGAGCTGGAGATTTCTTTGTCCTGCTTGAGAAAGGGTTTCACAGCAGTGTCCTCCGTGAGCACTACCCACATGGAGAGGCCTCCTTTAGTGTTTGACTTTGCTAGGATGCCCTGTGCACAACCAGTGGGATGGCGCAAGCTGTCGTCCCTTAGCTGTCCAGATAGTCTTACCATCCATGCGTAATCCAGCCAGCCTCTGAAAAACGTATTCACAGTCATTTTTGTGTTGTAAAGGATTGGTCCTTCTTCCCTGCTCCATACTTTCATGAATGCATAGCAGTCTCTCTTCCATTTAACTTACAGCCTTTCTGTGCCTACCTTGAAACTGTTTCCCTCCTCTCATTGCATTCCCAGTTTGGCAGTGCTTCCTACTGCCAGCACACATTCTCCTGCATTTAGCAGCTGTCCTTGAAACGGGATTAGGTTTTCATATACATCTGGCCTCGGATAGATTTGTGAGAGGACATTTAGGGTATTACAGGGTGTTTTGGGCCGCACAGCGTTGTGCCGTGTATGGAAGCCTGTTAGCAAGCAACTGATGTTAATCTGTGCTACATGTTGTGTGCGCTTCATCTGCTTTTACCAGTCTGATTGGCCCTCAGAAACCTAGATTGGCACTAATCTTAAACCTGCTTTTTTTGGAAGGGCATTTGCCCTGGCTCCTTCAGCATCCCTGTAGATTTGCCCTTTGAGGAAGCACAGTTGATGCAGCTTTTTTTGCCTCTGGCTGATCTTATGGCCATAACCTAGATGTGACCATTGGTACTACAGCAGGCCTTATGTGTTATTTCCCCTCCCCTGTATTTGCACTGCAGGAAAAATGTGCACAAAGAAGGAGCGATTTGGGGAAGTCATCTGTCTGGGAAAGGTAGCCCCAAACACATTTATTTCAGAAATGGCTTTGCCCCAGAGCTCCATGTCCCAACAGTCCTGCAAACTTGGGAGGAACGAGGATCGTCTTCGCTCCTTTGCCATTTCGCCCAGTCTCTAGTTAATTTGATCTCTATCAGAGAGCACCAGGGAGAGAACATCTATTAAACAATAAAATAGACCGATTGTGATGTATTTTCAACCGCTTTGGGGGAATTCTGCAAAATTAAGTATCAGAATTGTTTTTCTTATTGGCAACTATTGATCTCTGGCTGTGCCAGTTTCTCTCATTAACACTTTTATTACCTTGTCAATCACAGCACAACCTGCGTTA
Source organism: Opisthocomus hoazin (assembly GCF_030867145.1). NCBI lineage: Eukaryota > Metazoa > Chordata > Aves > Opisthocomiformes > Opisthocomidae > Opisthocomus > Opisthocomus hoazin. The sequence continues at coordinate 54,088,218 of NC_134418.1, read as the reverse complement.
ACCAGAGGCTAAAAGGATTTACTGTTATTAACAAAACTGTCTGGTGCCTCAGAGCAATAAAACCAGCTGAAACCACTGAGGGAGGGAGAAGTCTGCAGAGATTTTGGTAGCATTTTAGTCTGGAGACTGTGATTCAGAGGAAAAAAAAAATCCATAAAATAGGAGCCAGTTTCTTAGCTAATGCAAATGATTGAAACATATAAGAAGCATCAGAGCCATGGGGCCATCTGTCTGCAAGTAAAGGTCCGGCAAGAAATTCAGGGTAATATCTAAAAACAGAGTAACACTAAAAATGCTGTTTGTGGGCCAGAAGCCTGGTACGTGAGGCAGTCTGCAAACACCGAATGAATCAAGGCCTGCCCGAGCAAACATGTGGTTCAAGGGCTCAAGGGCCACAACCGGTTTCCACAACCTGGGAGTCCAGTTTAGGGGACTCAGCAACTTTGTAAACGAGTCCCTTTAGGTATGTGTCTCCTTACAGACTGAAAAAGGATGTTTTAAGCTTTGCAAGTCACAAAAACGACTCGTGATGAGTAACCATGTGAATGACTGTTGGCAGGGGTTGTGGGTGCACTGTAATGAAGTTGGAGGCACCTGACGTGCACACGATAACATAGTGACAGCAAATGAGATAGTGAGCTTGCTGCTGGCAGCTTTCAGTAATATGAATAAAAAAAAAAATCCGTTTCTTCTAAAAAGCATCCCAAAGTTGGCAGTTTGAAGGGCTTGGCCCTTGGTGTGATGGGAAGAATAATTCTGTTACTTCAGGTCAGGGCGTCCCAGGACTCTGAAAGCTGGCCCTAAAAATGCGATGGGACATGGTTATCAAGCCTCTCATGATTCAAGCCTGTCACGATAACCTCCGTGGCAGGGTACTTGATAACATCTTCTGGCAAGAAAGAACATGTTGCTTTCTGTACCTAGGTCTTTTCTCAGGCTTGAGCAGCTTTAAAGGCATTGTGGTTAAAAATCTCTATTTGTAGTCAGTAGTGCTAGAATATTTAAAAATAGAAGGCTGCATCCTTATTCTTAGTTTCCAGGTGACAAAATAGAAGCCTTGAGCTCTGGTGTGACTCACAGAGCTGGCCCTCAAGTTTGATATGAGAAGGTGGTCGTGCTGGCTGTGGGAGAGATGTATGTCATGAAAATGTGAAGGTGGTGGGAATGGAGGGTCCCACCCTGAGTATTTAGGATCCCTCAATACCTGAGCACTCGACTTGCCTTCTTAGGGTAACATTTCCAACAGCATTTGTTTTAAGAGAGCAAACTACTGGTATGCTTGCAATAAGCTCAAGGCAAACAGAGCCCTGCTGTGAATATGGATGGAGGAGCAGAGCCCCTGTCTACACATCAGGCCATCAGACAGGTTGTGCTGCCTGTGCTGGACCACAGGATATCTATCCACCCCTCTCCTCTCCCTCTGCTCCTCCAGACCAGGTTATGTGATGGGGACACATTTTGATTCTGGCATCACTCGTGAACTCTGAAGTGTGGCAACGAGCATTTCATTTCTCAGGGCATCCCCTCCCCTTACTTTTGCTCCTGAATGGGCAAGGGTCCAAGGTCTTTTTTTATTTTAAAAGAAGAGGACTTCTTTTTGACAGCATCTTTGGAACACAGTGGGGGTTTTTTTCCATTGCTATAATGGTAACATAGTCCAGAATTTTTGTCGTTTCTCTTAATCTGCAAGGTCACCTAGACACTTCAGGGATGCGAGGCTGCTCACCAGAGTAAGGAAGCAATTGACAAAAGGCACAAGATGGGTGAAGACAGCCATTAAAATCCTGCTCTGTCACTAAATATAGCAACCTTTGCATGCCAGTCTCCTGTAATTTGCATGTTGAATTAGCATCTCATTAATATCTTATTAGGGACACTGGAAACCTAATGACAAAAACAAACGCAGCATGTGCAAAGAAGAATAATAGGAGGAATGAACTGAGTAAAAGAGCTTTTTTTCCCCTTGTGAGTATTCTAATGAAGACTCAGCTGCACTTTGTCAGCTGGGCTGTTGTTTCTGACCACCTCAGTGTCAGCAGCACCAGGAGGCTGGAGGTGCTTCCATTGCACAGATGAGGCCAAGGGATAAAGCCCCAAAGGACATCAGCAGACTCTTGTGGCTGGTGGACCCTGGCAGTGCCTTGCACTGATTTACATGCAAGTTCCATTTTAGTGGAGACTCCTCAAACCATGCCAGCTCCCTGGGATTTTGAGAAGTGAAGTGTTGGGATCAGAGGTCCTGAACTGCAGGTATTGGAGCCGTATCGTTCCAAAAAATGAGGAGTAAGAGAGGAAATTAATTGGGTTTTTCTGGGATCCAAACCGTTCAGCTTAGTTCAGGAATTTCTCTTTCTTAGCTCACATCTATCTAATTTTCTCAGAGTTCATGGTGATGAGTCCAGCCACCACAGCTCGTATCAACTCTCCCCAGATGACCGAGTGCTTCAGTGTGCACGTTGCTGTCACTGATTTTGCTGTTAAAGTGCTCCAGTAATAAGGTACCAATTAGATTATCTCCCTCTAGAAGCATATTGCAGCTGCAAAATGGATATCATAGCAGTAGCACCTTTCCCATTCATTGTCCCAGGGGATGGAAACACCAGGCAGTAAGAGCAGCTTACTGTCGGCAGCTTCTCACAGCTTTGGTGGAGAAGAGACTGTTTCTGGATAACAAAAGAGAAGTGGGTTTAAAGGAAGCCGCCCATGCTTTCTGCAAACTGCAGTAGGAAAATGCTGCTGTTACCTGTAAGGCAGCTTTCATGAGCCTTGAAGTCAGAGACCATTTGATAGAGAAAAGGGACTGTAAAATGAGAAGCTCAAAAGCTGAAGCTGGGAAGTTTAAGGGAGAGACATGGTAGGAAAACTGTGTGTGTCAAAGTGTAATGCATAGGGTTCTGTAGACCGCAAGTGGGCTTTGCTGTAAGGGCAGCGACAGGCCACAGATCAGGGGAAGGAAGGGTTATGAGTCCGCCTTGGTCTGTAACTAGCAGTGCGTGGCATAGGGGGTGAAACTTGGACACAGGTAGGTTGCATTTAGAAATCCAGCACACCAAAGTGAAATCAAACAGTCATAAATCAGGGAACACACGAAAACAATCCTTTGGGGACACTAGTGAGCTGTTTCCTCATCAGATTTAGCTGTAATGTATTGGATTACATTAAAAAAAACCACCGGTAATGCAAACCATGCAGAGCATGGAAATGCTCTTCAGTTCCTCTTTGTAAGTGTGTTACGAGAAATAATTTGAGTCTGTATTTATGTGGACGGTTGAGTTCCTGGGTGCTGGCATTGTGCAGCCATAAATGAATTAGTCTAAACCTGCTTTGCAGCCTTATGCTGAAAGAAGCAGAAGAAATTATATGCTCCACATAGCTCCCTGACCTGGTGCATGGAGATTAAAATGGTGATTGAACTCTCCTTGTGTCTCCCAAGCCACCACGTAGGTCCAATGCCAACCCTCGCTGTTAGCCCAGATAACCCTCTAACTGTTATTCCACAGAGGAGAGAGGGCAGAAAAGACAGGGTGCTTGAAAGAGTGTGCAAAGGTTTGCAACCCCTATGTTGTGCTGCTTGGGGACCTCCTTCAGTGCTTATGGTGCGTGGCGTCACCACTTGATCTCACCTAGTGCCTCCAAAGCATGGGATTGAGACAAATGATAATTTGGTAATGAGTAGTGCCCACGTACTGTGGAGAGGTTTTTACCTTTTCTGCACACTGCCATTGCACAACACCCTAGAGCACCTCCGTGTCAGGGGATACTTGGGTGGGTTTCTTGCTCTGAATCATCTTGTAAGTATGTTCCTCTCTCTGCAGAGGTTGTAAAGCCTCGAGAGACAAGGTTCCTCCAAAGCACCAAAGGCTGACTGCTATGTACATGCCCAAGCACAAGAAACCTGCTCACTTAAAACTGTGACCCCCCTGTAGTAGGACAACTGTACACTGGGGGTTGCTAGTGGGCTTTTGCCATTTTTCAGGTAGGTGGGTAGATTATTTCAACCAATCAGTAATCCAACCACAAATCTTGATCTTTCCTGTCTGGATTTTTAAGACAGTGTGACCCAAACCCCAAAAAGGCTCTGCTGTCACTCACAGCCCTACCTTCCACCATGCTGGCAAACTCCAAAGTGCATCAGCACATTGGCTGTTGGCATCTGTCTCTCCACAACTCTTCTTTACAAAGGCAAAGTGATTGATCCCTTAAGCAGGGGTTCACTAATCGTATTAATTTATTCAGGCACTGCCCTGCTGCATGTTCTGAAAGAGCAGAGCTGCCTTTCCAAATGTGCTTTTCCAAGCTCTTTAAGAACTTAAGAGCAGTAGTCTGCAGGGGAGGGAGGGCAAGTCTATCATTCAGAAACACGGAGCAAAGAGGGTGCAGTGATTTCTGTTGCTCAGGTGGCATCATATGAGCTCAGGGCAAGATGGATGAACACCATATGCTATCTTGGTGAATCGAATATGCAGAGAGGTGACATGTTGGACATTTGGTCTTGGTCCAAAGTGATACTGATACGCTGCATTGACACACAACTGCCTAAGTGTCCTCAGCAACAAGCGGGGTTATGGTTTTCCAGAGTGCAAGGCACTTGTTGAGAAGATAAAATGTCCAAACCAATGCACAACATCTCTGCTCTACTGGAGTCTCCCACGAGGTCAGCATCCATTATAGCAAGATGGACAAGCTTTTGGTATACTCTGAACTCCTTTTTCTACTAAAAAATGAAGGCAGCTTGTCTGTCATTTGTGGTCCATAGGGCTCCTCTCATTTTGGAGTGCTGTGACTGTACCACTATCCCTACACTGAGTCCCACTGCTGCAAGAGCTGGCTGAAGCATTCCTCTATCTGCCATAGTTGCTTTTCCTGACTGCAATGTAGAGGTGCCCTTAATAAAAAGGAGACTTTGTCCTGAAGCATTAGTTACTCATCTTTGCTTTGCTGAAAACCCTTTGGGCTGGTTCTCAGTATCACCTGACCTCGGGTGTTGACTAGCGTTCAGTCTTTGAGGTTGTTGCTTCCTGCATGATAAGATAATCATAACAGAGCCAGAGCTGACAAGTGGTGTTTTGATGTAAGCAATGAGCAAACAGACAGATCAATAAGTGCTGAGCAAGGCACGCTTCACCTCATATCGTATCGACTTACTGCAAAAATAATGGGGCAACAAAATGAAAATGTGTTGTGTTCTATCTGAGTTATGGTCAGTGGTTATATATAATATAACACAATATATTAACTGAGATGGGACTTGCTGTTGAAAAAAATACAAATGGGTAGGCACAAAATGTACTGTCTCTAAACGTGCACAGCAACACTTCGAGATTAATTACACAGAATATGGGAGGAAACGAAAGCAACAATAAATTTCTATTATTATAACCGTAGAAAGAACATGAGAAAGATTTATGGCACTAAGAGCAAAATTTCTGTGTCCTGTTAGTCTGACTGTCTAATGTGCGAGAGATTTATGAGGCCAGTGAGTAATGATCAAAAGTATTTGTAAAAGTTTACCATTTGTTAGCTTTTAGTTTTGCTCTCGTTGAGGCTGTTTATGAGCAGTGGAAGGATGACGCTGGGCTGACTGGCTGTTGGTGGGACTTGCGCTATAAGTTGGTTATAAATGTTTTGCTTTCAGAAGCTCTGATCTCCAAAAGCCAGATGACGGCCAAGGTAGAGAGAGACATAAGACTGCACTGAAGAGAATCTGGTACGTTGAGAGACTTTCAACTCATGGAGGTATAAGAGTAGGTGCACTGAGGCAGGGAGGCGCTCTCTTGTCCTGAGGTTGCTTTTTGTGCACCGGAGACTCTTCTGTTTTGCCTTCTCTTGCCTCTGCTGATTAATCACGACGGGCACCCCTGTGAGGAATACATTCGTATGTTGGTATGTGATTTCTCCACGTGCAAACAGGCGCTTCCATATCTCCTACTGCTTGCCCACATTTGGAGAAATGATAGGCAAGTGTGTAAATGGGGCTTCTGCCAGCAGGAAGGCAGAGTTCCTTTTGATAATCAAGTTGCAGAGAGAGAAAGGTTATGGGAAAGAGCAGAACAGCACACCATTGGACATTTATTGCCTTCGAAATGGTTTGTGTCTATCTAGAAAATAGGACGTTTCTCACAGCTATGTGGTCATCTGTCTTATCTGCCAATAGCAGATAGCAAACTGCCTAGTCAGGGACTTAGCAAGATAGAAGATGACTATGGCTGCTTGGTTAATTGTGATATGACATGACAGAGAATATTATTTACCTTGATGATAATTATCACTGACCCAAGTAGTTTTGCAAAGCTTGGATAGAGTGTAGAAGGTTGCTCTGATGGATCAGCTCCTTCTAGGAAGACTCTTTCTGCAACTCTGTTGCTTCACAGGCGCTCTCTGGGTGTGCTGGAGTGTTTTTCATACATTTAATGTAGGAATCCACACATAAAAAGAAATCAAACCCAAGATCATACTCTCAATAATACCCCGGAAAAGAAGCCTGTAAATCTGAAATGCATTAGCAGTGGGTTTTGGGGGCAGTAAATGCCACAGATATTCACAGAATCAAATAGTCATTGAAGTCACAATACTGAATGTTCTGTCCTGCAGGGCTTACTGGGGTTGCTGTCCTCTCATTTCTTTTTTCTTGTGAAGCGGGGAAATCAGAATTTTTTTCTTTGCTGCGATAGTAGGTCAGGGATGTAATAAGACATCCAAGTACAGACTGGAGAGGGGAAGTATTTTAAAGCAGGGTGTAGAATTTCAAATAGTTAAGTAGGTTGTTTCCTAGTTGTTGCCCAAATTTGCCAGGAAGTCGTAAGATTTTGAATAAGCTTTGTTTTCTGATAGCATCATTTAAATGACTATCAAAATATTTTTGTCACCGAAAGTGATTATCAGAATAGTTTTGAGCAGCCAGAAGCCCAAGACATGACGAACACTGTTTGCAAGAAAATTCCAGGCCATTTAAAAGAAAATAAATTAGGTCTGTATTTTGGTTATTTAGTTGCTAAAGAAAACACCTGTTTCGGAGAAAAAAGATGCTGAAAAATACTTGAATAGCTGTTTTTCAAAAAGATCAGCCAGACAGCCCGAAACTTACTCAGATAAAAGAGGTGACTCCATTATTTCAGGTAACCCCTGGTAGAAATGAGAGCAGAATTTCGCATAGTGAATAGATTGTTAGTATAAAAACGGGTATATTCAGGCAATTCATCATGATGTCTGATTTTACAACAACGTGCAGAGCTCCCAGCAGCGACTAGTGCTGTTGAAAGGAAGGGCTGTTATTTAGATGTGAAACTTCATTTGAGGCTCCTGTTACTGACAGCTTTTGTCTTAAAAAGTGCTAAGTATTATGCTCTTCGGGGACCTCTGATTGCATTTTTGGACTTTCCCATTGCTGTTCTGGGAATTTTGGAAGGAACTTTGTTTCAGAGGCACTGCAGATGGTGTAAGTGGTTGCAAAAGCCTTTAGCTTATGGGAATTGTGTGATGCTTCTGGACTTCTGCAGGGCCTGGCAAATTGCAGTTTTTAGGATCTGGCTTTGTGGCTGCGAGGGTGCTGCGGTGCTTCGTTCCTCCTGCAGATTCGCCCCCTGCCATTTCTCTGGTGTGATGCTGCTGCGTGCAGCTGTGGGTCGGAGAAGCATTAACTGGCAGAGCTCTGTTTCTTGCATCCCCTCCCTGCATTTTTAAAAAACCGCTTGCAGCAAAGTGGCTTCTCACCGGGAGCAAGTTGTGTTTTGTGTTCATGCCTGCACCGATGGCTGCGGTCTGGCTTATGGGCTGCGTCCCACCTTTGCTTGGGGATCGAGCTCTCTCTCCTGCTCTTTCACCTCCCCACCTTTCATCTTGTGCTTGAGTTTTGGGTGGTGAGGGAAGTATGTGACAGGAAGGGGCTGACAGGATCCAAGACACCCCAGGGATTTTGAACTCTGGGAATGCTGACTAATGCAGTGGGCCAAAGGGGTGAAAGAAGGTACAGTAGGGGGTGATGGCCTAAAGGGGGAAAGGGGCAGGGTTTTGTCATTGAGTGGAGTAGTAGTGTCGGAGGGATGTACTTTCCTTTTCCTGGGGTTCAAGGGTGTGAGGCTGTTGACCAACAGCTGTGCTGCATGCCAAGTGCTTGCCCTGCCCTAAACGAGCTGGAAATGAGAAAAAAGAAAGAAAAGTGAATGAGAGTAACTTGAAACACGGAACATCTGCATATTCATTTTTAAAAGAAAAATAAATCCTTAAAAAGACAAAGTGGTCCCTGGAGATGCATTGCTCAGCAGGCGATGAGTTAGGCAGGCATCTACATGCTGAGATTTATTTTTCCTGCTTTCTCATCAGTCCTCCCAGGCTGGGGTCTCAGCTCACAGCTGTCTGAGCCCTGGCTAAAGCCTCACCAATACTTGCCCTCTAGCAGGTCATGGCTGGAGAGGAAAAGGAGCTCCAAAAGAAGCCCAAGAGGGAGCTTTAGTGATAAGTAAAAGGGGGAAAAACTGTTTGAATAAATATCTTTTAGCACCTGCTAGGAGCAGAATGCATCTGGCATTTGGTGTTTCTTCCTGGTGCACCGATAAAAATTTAAGCCATTTGGGTAATAGGGCTGCGGGGTGGTCATGATTTGTCTCCCCCGATTGCATACAACCCTGTTGTACAATCCTGTTTATATGGCTGTCAAGCTCCATCTTAAAACTCACGGGCAGCTCGCTCCTGGCCTTGTGCAAACCTTAGGGCTACTCAATTTTCCCAGCACCATTTGCAAACATCCAGGCACTTACTGTATCATGAGTGAGCTCTCTCACTGAAAACGCCAGAAGAAAATGTGTTTGTCCTCATTGTATCAAATACAGGCCTGATTAGAGCAAGAATTTTCTAGAGGGACTATTGATTTTTGCCTCACAGACTGTACCCAGCAATTTGCAAATCACAGAGCCATCATTTTTATCTGGAGTTCAGCAGCAAGATAACAGTCCCTGTAAAAAGACTGATACGTTAACTGTTGGCTTGGTGACAGATCACATTAATAACAGCCTCAGATTCACCACAACCAAATCATGAGTCTGTCCCAGCAGTAGTAGTTTAGCTGGAAGATGGTAAAGGATAAGTGCGAATTGCTAGGACAGCACCTTCTTCATTTCAGATGAAAGCCACCTGAGATGAGGAATCTTGACTTCTTCTCCAGGATTAAAAATAAGGAAGGATTTTTTCTTCTGAAGAAGTACCTTTCCCAGGTTTCTTTGCCAGTCTGATGGAAAGTCTGTGAAGTCAAATGGTAGATGTGTGTGCATCCTTCTAACTGATGGTCTACATCAGCCACTGGAGTCAAGGTCAGCTTGGTTTGAGGGGAAAGGGTGGCGTGGTGGGCTCACAAAGTTCCATCTAGCCCCTTTTCTTGTGGTTTTGTGATCTCAGCGGGACTTATCTGGGCACGCTGCTTGAGACATCTAATTGTGTGTTGTGGTTGCTTAAAACCATATCTCCTATTTTTGGATGTGGAAAACAGCTGTTTGGAAAAATTCTTTCTTTTTTTAACTTCACTTTTGTTTAGAAAATGTTGAGTTTTCAAGGAGAACAACCACCAAAACCCAAACCAGTAACCCCCACAGAAAAGAATGGAAAAGATACAGATGGGAAAAAAGGTCTGATACTATGGTTAAACAACATAGGAAAAAGAAGACTGGAGGGATGCATGCACTCTCTATGAATATTTGCAAGCAGGAGCTGTGCTCCTGACCTGCAGCTGAACAAGTTTCACGTGCCCTGTGAGAGTTCTGAAGCTTTGTCCTAGAGTTACCCTGCAAGGCTGAGGGTTAAAGTGTTATGCATGGGAGACTGTGAGGCCCTGCAAAGATGTAAAATTTGCAAAAATAGCAGAAATTTTGGTTTCAGTCCTGCTCTGAGACTTGTGGAGGTGGTTTCTGCTGAATTACTGATCTGAGGGTCTTGGGAGCTGGCTGACTCTGTTAATAGTAGCGTTAGACCTTTTCTGTATCAAAACAGAATTCTTCCAAAAACATATAGCACATGAAATCTGAAAAAGCTTAGTGTTGGGAGGCTCTCAAAGAGGTGTCTGGCACCATTTGGAAGAAAGCTGCCTATAGCAGCTGATGCGGAGGTAATGTCCTCAGTGCCTACAAGGGCTCCCATACACCAAAAGGAGTGAAAATAACTGAATCTTGTCAACCCAACAATGCAGAGAGGTCCAAAAACTGCTTTTCGCTCAGTGCACAGGGCAGAAGAGAGGCATCTGGCACTGGCCCAAAGCCCGGCTTTGGGCTGTGAGACAGCTCAGTGAGAGGCTTTTCCCAAAGTCTTCCAGCTCTCCATGGACAATGACGTGCTCCCAGCCTCCTGTGGAGAAACACTGCAGCCCTCTTTGCATGCAAATTGTTAATGCATTCTGCATGAGGGCCTTAATTAATACTCTGCTGCAGATAACAATTTTACTTTATAGCTATTAACCTTGGTGTATTTCAAACTAAATGCCAGTGCGTTTGGGAGGATTTTGTGTATGTTGCATTGTGAAATAATGAATTACGATTTTGCATATTATATACACAGTTTTTCTTTAGTAATAGTGAGAAAGAGGCCTGCACTAGTGTATTGGCTATTCCAACAGTCAGAGCATTAGCCAGGCATTTTGGAGCCTCAGATTTGATTCCTTGCTCTGCATTGCCTTCCTGCAGGTCATTTAACTTTGTGTGTGCAATGCACACAGGAGTGCTTCCACCCTCATAGGGATGGATTTGTAGTCCTACGAGAAGGTAGGCTTCCCTTTTTCCCAGATTTTGCAAGAAAAGCTCCTCGATTCCCAGCTCACCTGTGTGTCTGTCTGCAGTGATCTTCAAAGTTTGGATGATAATGAGTATTTCAGTGACAGTTTTTAAAGAATTCTTTTTAGGATTTAATTAATTTGTCCCTAGTAATAGACCAGAATTGATTACATGGAGTAAACATGTTGAAAGCCTGCATCTGCTGGGGTTTGTCCGAGGGGCACAGTTCTGCTGAGGACATCTGGTTCAGACTGAGGACAAGGAGACTTGGTGGCTAAATGCCACTACTAGCTGGTGGGCGTCGGCGCTAATGGTGGTTTAAGCTGTTTGCGTCTGCGGTTCTCTGCCCTGTCATCTTCCTGGGGGTGTTAGCAGGGAGCATCTCCCATTGCCCCTTCTGCCAAAAAGACAAATTGGACTTGTGTTCAAAGCACCTTGCAAACAGGTTCCTCTGCCAGGGCAAGTGCAATGGCTGGGGAAGGGCTACAACCTTCATTTAACATGAGGAGGAGAATGTCCAAGGGTTTTTCAGTCCTTTCCAGCTCACCCGTCTTCCTACACTTAGTCCCTGCGTGATGTTTAAATGCAGGGTACCCTAAAGTGCCGAACGCTGAGGAAACCTGGCCCTCATTTACCCTGCAGTTGCCGTGATGCGTAGTGGAAAAAGGGTGCTTATAAGGCCACTTTCTTTTGGAAGAATTTTGTTTCCAATCCAACTGGCAGTAACTCTAACTCTGTGTAAGCTATTTTATGGATCTGTATAGTCAACAGATCAATTTTATTATACTTGGCCACTGCAGAAAAACTGTAAACTCCTGCTGTTAGCTGATGTCTGGGAAATATGTTTACAACTTTATTCCTTTCCTTTAGTGGCATCAATGTATTTATTTTTTTATTTAATAAAAACTGTGCTATGCTCTCTCCCATGGTATTTTATAATGCAGAACTTTTCCACATGGCCAGCTCCAGCATAACGTATTGTGCTAATGAGAGAGCATTCACAATTCTGAAAAATTACAGGTCTCGATTTTCCTGGGCTGGTAAAAGTTCAATTCTCCTTTGTCTTTTGACTATTAGATTTTACTGATTTTAAAAGTATTTTGTGTAGTGTGCTTGCAAATATCAGTTTCCAGTGAAGCCCACAAAGTGACTGAGAAAGATTTGCTTCAAAATAGGTTAACCACTTTTAAAATTAAGTAGAATGTATTAAAAGGTGTAGGAGTGAGTTGCTGGTATTTACAGCCATGGTAACTGGCACGCCGGAGTGGCTTCCTTAGGCAGCCGTGCTCCATCCCTCCTGCTATTTAATTGGTTTAGAGACAATTTTGGTTTATGCAGGGAAATGGGCTGCAGCAATGAACTACCCAGGGACCCGAGTGCTGCTTGGCTGAGAGCAAGGGCTTCTCTATGGGACATCAAACTGTTACGTTTTTGCAAGCTGGCACTGTCTCCCCGGAAATATATATTTGGAGGGAATGTTGGATCAGTAACTTTAAAAGCCCCTTTAAAAATAATCAAGTTTGGGAACATGTTTTCATGTGATCTAAGCTTCGTGTAACCTAGTATCCTATCTGTGACAAGCATCAGTGCCAGATGTTTTGAAGTAAGATATGAAACTCCCACAGCAATAGATGTGAGATGATTTGCCCTAAGCAAAGGTATCACCCCAACCTTGCATAGTTACAGATCAGTCCTGGAGCAGGTGTTTTACTGTGAAGACCTGGTGGGCAGGGAAAGCTCATGATACCCTCATTATTTACTGAATTACACTAAATAAAAATATGCAGCTTCTTGACCAATCTCAGCTGTGCCGTCATTTGAGGTACACTAGACTGACGTTTTCCTTTTCAAAAGGACTGATTGCAGAGTGACAGGATAGACAATGTGGGAAAGGACCTCTTGAGTGAGCTTCAGACATGGGCTGCATTTGGGAGCCTTCAAATCAGCAACAGGGAAAACAAATTACAGAACTCTTTTACTCAAATGGGAATCAGTGAGAAGCACTCTGGTGAGCCTTGCATTTGAAAGTAACTTTTTGGAGTGGATTCACACGTCAGCTATTGCTATGATATACTGGCAATTCTATTATTTCATATTTTCTCTTGGTTCCTATGCAATTTGCACATTCAGGGTCAAGCCTTCGCTAATGACAGCTGCTTGCGTTTCAAGGTGGCCGAATCAGCAGGATGTATGGCACGTATCCACAGAGCTTTAAAAATATCTCTCTACATGACATATGCTGTTTGTCCCTGAACACCAGATAGGTTAATTGTTAAAGAAACATTAATAACATTAACTGATGGTATGGCTTCCCACTGCCTCTGCCCTGGCAATCTCACACTGGCAAATGGATTAATAATCCTATCGGAAATGAATGTCGTTGCTATGCAAGTAACTCAAAACTAGATAATTTAAGAATAGTTTGGATGATTACTAATTAGATCCACCGACACGGGGGAATTTGAATTATTCATGACTGGCTGAAAACAGCGGGTAGTTCATTTGTGCACTTCTCTGCAACTAATGTGAAAGTTGTTTATTTTTCCCCACACATACCCCCAGATGATCTGCTAAAAATCATCCCTTGTTTCAGTGCTGATCATTTCACTGAAGAGGAACGTCAGGGCTGCAAGGTTAGACTAAAAAGCCTTGAAAAGTTAGCTGGAGAAACATGTGGACAAGACACACTTTGAGACTGAAGATTTATTCTTTTTTCATTGAGTTTCAATAGACCAAGCCAACATCTGAACTTCTGAATAAATATCGAAATTAAGATGCTCATGCACTCCTCAGGTAGATGAAGGAGATGCCACATGGTGGCACCTGCATCCCCGCATGCATGCTTTTTTGGGTGCTGGGGTGCATGGGGCTAGCTGGGAAGACACGAGGGCACACTTTACAATCCCCCTGCTCCCTCTGCTCTTCCCAGACTCATCCAGCACTACTCTGTCTCCCTGAAGCAGAGGCATCAAGCACTGCCCAAAGCCCCTCTCTCACTTGGGGGAACACCCTGAGGAGCTTCCCCTTCTGAGGACCCTGTGCGTGTACAGATGCACACGCCATTCGAATCTGACGTCCCCAAATCGGAAGCACACTTTTTCATGAGAAAAGGCATCCTTACTAGCTCTGCAAACACGTGCTGCTGGACATAGAATTTGCTAAGGTGAGCTGGATAATTCAAGTTGAGGACATGTAGGAGGTAGTGAAAGGTGTTCTCCAGCTGTGCTCTGCTTATCCTTAATGGCGTGCAAATGACTTCAAAATAGTGTGCAAAAGCTTTCTGGACTCTCTGATAGCTCCTTCTGTCGTGGCACTGAGCTCAGAGCCCCGGCCAGCAAAGATGTCTGAGCAAACCAATTTTAGGACTCCTTCTTTTTACCTTGTTCCTTCCCTGAAATGGCTTTGATTAGTTTAAATAGGAGAAAGAAAAAGAAAAAAAGATTACTCTGAAACTGGAGGATAAATAACCTCTCACATGAAATTACCCAGCTCATTCAATAAAAAGTTTTGCAGATTCTATTGCCTTTCTTAATTTATGAGCTTTATTATCTTGATTTTTCATTAAAATACAATAAATTGGTCTAACTCATAAAATAGATAAAGTGAAGCACTATAGTTCATTTACCATTGGTCCATATTTGTAACACACAGGAGACGACAGCTACGGCTGTCATACACGGAGCCATACCAAATTCAGAAGTGCTACGTGACCGTGAATAGTTAAAGCAGAGAACAGTGCCTCGTCTTTCCTCCCAGACTCGCCAGCGCACTTCTTGCTCTTATTTTTACCTTTTTCCAGCACAGCCGCACCAGCTCACGTCAGTGTCTTTGATGTGTCTAACCCTTCGCCAAGTGTGAGGCAGAGAAACTAGCTTGCCTGAGACTGCAGACAGGAGCAGTTACTGAACCTGGTCTTATGGTTTAATAAAAAAGGGGGAAAAAATGGGTGAAAGGGTGCAAAAACTGCTGTAGAGGGCATTAGTATGCAAAAGGGGACAGAAAAAACGCATCTTGTGGCAGTGGACAGGTTTTGAGCGTGAAAAGCCTACATCTTTTTTTGGGTGAAATAGCAGATTCAAGCCTTTCTTCCATCTTAAACCAGCCAACACTGGAGCACAGGGGATCTGTGTTTCTCCAAGTTTGTATGTGTGTGCGCATGCCACGTATATCCACTACTGGATAGGAGTGAGAAAAATGCCAAGGGCTCTAGCGTGTTTGCACACTGATTCTCATATATATTAATTTCTTAGAGTTTTCCTCTTGCATTTCAAAGATGCATTAGAAAGCAGGGATGTTTCAACAGCATGTAGCCCCTAGAGGAGCAGTGTTAGTTGTGTGACAAAGTCATGTCTGAAATGCTGCTGGTTTTACAGCCTTTGTTGTGGTCGTAGCCAGCTCCCTGCCCCTCGGCAGTCCCCAGCAGGCACTGTGGCTCTGTGTCTTCCTCCCAGCTTCACCCGTGTTCAGCCACAGCTTAAACCTGGCAGCCACCTCCTCATCCAGGTCTTCATCAATATGAGCAGAGCTGGCACTGTAGGACCATAGACAGCATGAAAACACAAGAGAAAAATCACTATGTGGCTTTTGCTTAATGTGTATTTCTATTTCCTCCTCCTGGCTAGTAGGAGAAGCTTAATTGGCTCTTTCATACTGCTGTCCCTTTCTCCTTGACCCCAGACCTCAGTTGTTGGCATCTCCAGTATAACTGCATAAATGACAGTAAAAACACCTGATGTGGCAAGTGGATGCTTTGTGAAGAGTGATATGGCATCAATCATAATTAACCCGCATGTCCCTGTCACAGGCTGGGGCAGGCCCCGTCACATCTGTTTTCCTGTTTGAAAATACTGTGGTTTATGTAGGTTTAGCTGAAAACAACCAAGAGACTGATCTCTAGGCAATGGGAGGTGGTGAAAGATGAATTGTCTGTCACTCAGAAAGATGCCCTGGCTGTGGAAACCATCAGGAACATTCGTAGGGTTTCATTAGTCCTGCTTTTCACCCCCTCACCACGCTTGGCATCGTTCGCTTTTCGGATCGGTTAGCAGCCCAGCATCTGTTCTCTGAGACTTCTGGAAAACACTTTGGTGGGTGCGAAGCACCCAAGTCCCACGACAGTGTGATTTTACAGTCATTTGTAAAAGCAGGGTCATTCCCTTTGATTCTTGAATTAAATGCCACACCATGAGCCTTTCAGACCTGCCATCTGTATACGCACATATAAATATTAGCCAAATCAGTGCAAAGCATGTTGACACTCTGCATTAGCATGAGAGATTCTGTGGGGTTTATATAACTGGGCTGTAAAGTGCTTGAGACTTTTGGTGCTGATTCTTGGTCCTTCAGGCAGAAAGTAGCTTGCAGGGCCACTGGGTAGGTGGAATTGAGACCGTCCTTCATGCTGCCTAGCCAGTGCTTGGTGCTTTGGATTTCCTTTGCTTCCGCTTGCCCAGCAGGACAGCACCTCCTCTTGGTAACAGAGCACAGTCTGTGGTCATTGCCTTGTACAAGCCATGCCATCAAACATAACTCTTCTCGTTAACTCTTTTGGTGACTGGCTGGTGGGAGGCAGGGAAACTTGGGCTTACTGGTGTTGTGTTTTCCTGCTTTTGCTCCCTTGATTATTAAATTAGCCTCTCCACCTCCAAATCTTCAGCTACAGCCTGTTGTTTCATTCGTTTTTTCACCAGCCTTGTCCCTTATAGGATGCCAGTGTTACTATGGTGATGTAAGGACTTGCCACAGCACTCACTGATGCTGTAAGGGGCACTAAAAGTGTGTTACGGACCCTGTACTTACGAACGTGCAAGGCAGCGAGGTATTATAGGAAACTCCTTTTTTCCTCTTCCTTGCTCTTCAGATGAATGAGAAGGCAAGCTGTGGTGGTGAGCAGAGTATGCTTTGGGGCATTAGATATTACTCCACAAATGATTACAGTGAAATTCATAGAAACGGTGGAGTAAGATTCTGCTTCAGCAAGAGTTATGGGTATTGGACTCTGAACCTGAAGCATTTAAAACACAACTGGTCCTAGTACAGCTAAGGAAACACAGTGCACTCGGGGACTTAAATCCTGTTAAATCCAGAGCCCAAGCAACCTTCGAAAACACCATGTGTGACTCCAGATTGCCCAGGGCCCCAGACAGTTGTGCTTGCTTTTAGGTAAGAAGTGGGAGCTGTAGCATTATTCCCTTCTATGTACATTAACCTTCCGCGCTTAACTATATGCAGGTTTCTAAACTGGAATGGTATTTTCCAGTCTCGTATCTCCCTCTGAACTATCAAGATGATTGCATTCTCCCAACGTGCCTTACTGCCTCAACTCAGTCAGAGCGGTTAATGCGTTTTAAAAAAATTCCTGCCTGGTTCAAATGCCTGCACTCCTCCCCCTCCCTCCAAATAGCACTATGACTTTATTAAGAGTTAAACTGGTAGCTCTCTTGGACTTGACATGGTAATAAATCTAACAATGTCCTGCTAACAGAGCTAAATACCTCATTTGAGGAAAAATGAAGCAACATCTTTCCCCGAGCTGTAAAATATGTTGAGTGATTTCATTTCCTTTGTATGGAACATTAGGGCTTGGCGTAGTCCTCGCTCACTCCAAAACAGCATAAAAGTTGTCTCCTGTGTGATAGCTCCAGTTGCCTTGCTGCCAGGTACCTGCTGCACAATTGGCGCTGCCTGCCCTACTTCTAGCAATAGCATGTGTGGCTTTCTGTCTTACTAAAGAGAAAAGAAAACAGCTCTGTTCTGGCATTTGGCTGCAGGCTGTAAAATTTAAATGAGCAGGCAAGACACAGCCATCTCTACCTACAAAGGCCACCTGCGCCACTGATGCTCCACTTTCAGGCATGTCCCTCAGTCTGCCAAGGTCCAAATGCAAGACATGCTATCTGGCCAAGTCCTGAAAGGAAGGATGAATGAAATTTGAGCAGGGACAATGAGATGCCAAAAGGTGAATTTTTAAAAATCTAAATGGCTTTCCTTATGTCTCTGTCTGGGACTCCTTACTTTTGATGTAGATAGCTTTCAGTGGGGAAGTGTGGGGAAGAGACACCTTATTTCAGAAGATTCTCAGTTGTTTCATGGCTATTCTGGCTGAAGTCGCATAAAATTAAAGTTTTGTTTTCAGAAGCTGAAGGGGAAGGTTATAAGAGGAATTTTGCATGCCTCAAGTATTTTTGTCACCTCTCTCTTTAATTTGTCTCCTAAAACCAGACAAATTAGGAATCTTTCAGAATCCAGCTTTTTGGGATTCACTGCATAGAATGCCCTAAATGAAGTTTGGTTCACATTTCTGCTCCATGCAACTCCATTAGCTACATTGAATAAAAAACTGGCCGTGAATTTTCTATGTTGTTTATTCACATATACAGACATAAAATGTAGAATAGAATACTATACAAGAATATAGATAAAATATATATTGACATTATTTCACCTTTCTGTTAATGTTTTACAGTCTTTTGAGTCTTATACTCAATTTTCTTTATCTCTTGCATGTTTTGCAGTCTTAAATGGATACCTATTTATGTTTTCTAGTCCTTAGATCGGTAGCTTTTCATCTAATTTCTGCAAAATCATTTCCAGTTTCATGGACTGGACTGCATTCTTCTATTTCCATTAAAGGTAGCTATTGTAAATAAATACAAACATAAACATATTCAGCTCCTCACACCTGTGTATACAAATACATCTGTCATGGTTCTCCTAATCCGCCTTTTTTAATTCATCCTTCATACTCCAAATACAACTAAATCTTTGAGTCATACAGCTTTTATTCTTCCTTGATGTAATTTAGTTGGTGATGTCCTATATGTCATGAGCTTCCTTTTCATATCACCAAGATGAAATCAAATGCATAGCTCTTTGTGTATCTCTTAAGTCTTTTATATTGATTACATATGGATCACTTCAATTTGTTATATATGGAGAGACCTAAAATAACAGTGCTATAAGCACTGCTTGGCTTTAGCACGGAGTACCTGTTACATGTCTGCGAGCAGGTCAGCATAAAGATGTTGTGCCAGAGGGGGTAAAAGATTGCATTTGTTGTTGCTTTACTGCATGAGGTGCTGTGTGTTGCATGTTTCCTTAGCAAAACTGTGGCTGACTAGCAGGAAGGAAAGTTTCCTATTTGTGTTGATTATAGCAATTGATAATAATAATAATTGATTCTAATTATCACGGAAGCAATCATTTCCCACCTGTAATGACATAAGATGCTTAGATACTGGGAAAAAAATACTAGAAGCCAAGTGCAAGAGCTGTTTGATTTGGTTTTTCATGTCTTGCTGCCTGAAGCAAGGAGAGATGGAAGGTGCTAGCTAGTGGGCCAGGTATGCTAGATTTTGTGCTCACTCTTTAGTCAAATGTCTATGGAAAAATGCGTCCCTTTAAAATACACAGTGTTTGAAATTCATGGCTCCCTTAGAATGAAAAATTAATAATATTTTTCTGGTTTTTATTTGCATAGTTTCTGTAATTGGTAAAGAAATATACTAAAATTTTCCTTATCTCTTAGCATTATTTACAGGTCTATGATATCATTTTTATCACCTTACCATGATCAAACTATTATTTTAATTCTTAGTAACTCCCCCAGAACATGCTGCAGCAAATATAAAAGCATAAAGAATTTTACATATTTTTTTTAAAAAGGGTGTGCAACTCTAACAGCTTTGTAGGTATTTTTAATTCTCACAAAACATGGAATAAATAAATATGCTGTTGATAGTTTTTTCAGAAGGTGGATTTCAGTAATAACCCACCCCGTTGATTTTTTAACCTTTGCAGCAGCAGTTAGTACTTACAAGAAATGCATACGTTGATACAATTATTCCAAGTGCTTTGAATGCATCATTTTCAACAGGGATTAAAGAGAAATATAGATTGAAATTTCAGAGTTTGTATGAGGCTTATATTCTCCAACTTTCTACTTCCATTGATGATCCTCTTTAGAGAACAGGTCCTATCCTGTCCCATCAGGGACACTACCATCTTCTCTTCCCCTGCTACCTGCTTGCCTTGTATGCCTAGCAGAAAGCTGAAAAAATAAGGATTAACCGCTGGGCCTATTATGGCATCTCAGCGCAGAGGTTGTCCCTTGTGAAGCTTGGGCAGCTGGAGAAGGCAACACCAAACTCAAGGTGCCTACTTTACCCTGCGGCGTGAGTTAAGCTTTTGGACTGGCCCAGACTGCCAGGGCTGTGTGGCAGCAGATGCAGGAGGGACCAGTCTGCTCTAAGGTATTGGTATGGTTCTCTGTTCCACTTGTATTTGAGCCTCTCACCCTGCCAAAATGACAGGAACCTGTTTTACAGAGGTGGGGAAACATCCACAAAATATGTAAGAGTCTCTTAATTACTCCTTGAAGTCACTTGGGAATTAGTTCAGATCAAGGTGAAAGTGATTTTCCCCTAAAATGTGTGGCAAACTGGGGAACGATAAATTTCCTTAATTCCATTAAATACCTTCCATGAATATCACTGCTTGCTCCTCAGTTGTGGGTCTGCAGATCTAAAGACCTGGGATGTTACACAGGTTTGCAGAGAATGTGCTCTGCTGAAGGAAAAAGGCTTCAATTTACACTGGTTTCACACTGAGCAGAAAAATCCTGAGGTTTTTGCCTGAAAATTGGAGGTGAGAAAGCACGGAAAAAACCCAACAACCACCAAACCCAAATCTTTGGGATTTTTAAAACATTTCTCCCTGTTTCTGAACTCTCGTGTGTCATTCATTTAACGTTTTCAAATACTACTTTGCCATGAAGAGAATGGGCAATTTAAAAGCAAACTGGCTCTCTGCCGAGAGTTAGTATTTCTATATAATTGCATAACTCTGTGAGCAAAGAGTTTAGGGCTTGTCTCATGGCCTTGCACAATCCTTTTCCCCTTGTATCCCCTCCGAGGGCTGCAAAGCTCTGCTGGACTGAGTGTGCCGAAGACCTGCCTTGCTGTTAGCAGCATTCATTAGAAACCGCAGTGCTGATATGCGTTACTATTTATGCTGCTTTCTGGGCAGATCGCTAAACTTCAGGCCCATTGATTTTGACTAGAAGGGTGCAGTGCACCACCTACATTCCCGTCTTAAACTGTCTTGGCTACATCCCACTGCTGTAGGTTGCAACGAAATCTTTTCCTGTCTTAGGGCTTTTGCTTCTGTTGACAGGCTGTAATTTAGGTTGGCATGCAATAATTCTGTTGCTGAGTCCTTTGGTGAAATAAAGTTATTTTTAAAAGTAGTAGGAATCTTTACAAAATAACACAGAAAAGGGATTTATTACCATTTCATTGCTGTGTTCTCAAAATCTTGCCCCTTCTCATCCATTCTGTGAAATCTGATTGGACTTTGGCTTCTTGAGACAGTGATGAACTTGGAAGGCACTTGGTTTCCTTTATAATGATCCTCTCACCCTGAAGATCTCAAGTGCTCAGAAACAGACTGAAAAATCATGGCTTTGACATACCAATCTTGGTTTGTTTTTCAGAATAATCACTTTCTGTCTTTGGACCTTCTTTTATTTTATTTTATTTTTTCTTCTTTTTTTTATACTTGTGATTGAATTTTGATGATATATTTTTATTTTTTTTTCCCAGAATCCTATGAATTTTCTTTTTTTTTTTTAACAAAACCTGAGATTCTGATATTTGGAGCTGGGCCATTGAAGAAACCCATAACCCTTGCTTGCAGGAAAATCAAAGATTGACAGCTTGTCCTCTCCACTGATATTGCTATGCCTTATATTCCTATTTTACCTACACTCTTCTTTAACGTAGTCCACGGATACGTTGCTTTACATTATTTATATTGCAGACTTCATTCCCCAGCACTTGTTAGTTCACTTTGAGGTAGTGCCCAGTGAAAGGTCTGGAGAGTCTTTCTGAAAAATCAATACCTCTGTGATCCAAACTGTGATAATTAAACAAGGGCAATTAAATGATCAAGCGGTCAACTTAGCCCGTCTTGACAGTGCTCTTTTGTCTCGTAAAGGTGAGGTTGTTAATGCATGCAGTGATGAAAAGTCACAGCAAGGTGGCTCTTACTGGAAAGTGTCCTTTCCAGCTGCTGGGCGGCATGGTAGCTGCAGACATCTCTGTGCAACATGTGGTCTTGCTTTATCTGGATTTGGGCCATTTGGCTCATGCATACTATCACTTGCTGAGCTGCTGCAAATTTGTCTGATTTAAATTAAAATTATTTTTGATGTATCCACAGTTGCGTATAACCGCTTACTGTAAGCAGACTCTGAAACACATAGGTCTGTGACCCTTCTCTGTAGTCTCCCTTTGCTCCATGAGACACCACGGGCACATCCTTCCCACCGCCACCACGGCCTGGGACACATCGCTGGCGAAGCCGCACACATGGGCAGGCAGGTTTGGGGGGGGGGTGCATTACCAGGAGGAACAGAGACGGTTCAGGAATGTGTGTTTGCGGGCTGCGGAGCAGGATCTGACCCTCGCTGAGGGGCTTGTCGCCGGCTTCGACTGCTCCCCCTGATTGGGATCACACTGATTGGTTGCTAAAACGATGCTCCCAACAGGCCAGAGTGACTTTTCCTAAGGAAAGCCTGAATCACGTCTCTCAGCATGGTAGTGTGGCTGATGTGAAATAAAAGGTATGTTTGTCAGTTTTGTGTCACGCTTCCTCCCTCACCTCCTGCTGGGGAGCAGGACTGATATGATTAGAAGCAGCTCAGACATGCCTTTTGGATTGCCTGCAGCAATACTAGCAGGGACTTTGTTTTTTGGTTTCCATTTTTAAAGCTGGGCTTGGTTCCTTCCAGTTCTCTATTTCCATTGCTCTTCTGAAGATTGCTCAGCTTGCTGAATACATACAGCTATTAGAGAAATGCTTAAAATAGCCCCAGATTTCTGACTTAGGTCACAAGAGTGAAAATATTTAGTCAGAAGTACCTTGGGTGTTTAAGCAGCAGACAGGAGTGTTTGCAAATAATCCTAAAAAATAAACAGGGGCCTCTCTGGGAAGTCAGAAGTGAGGATTTCTGCACCCACTGGGAGCCTGCAGAAGTTGATTAATGGTTGTGATTGCACTGACAACCAGAAAGGGTGTAAGTCAGAAGGGTAAAATCCACAGCGATGCTTGCAAGTGTGATGCAGCGCTTTGTGTTTGTACACACCATTTATGCTGTGCACACCTTCACTTTCAAACATGCTTGAGGGAAAAATGATTCAGCACTTTCCATATAGCTGGTGTTGTGGCCTATGTGAAACATAGAAATGTAAAATACTAAGGCAGGCACATATCCCATTCTCGAATCACCACCTCAGGGCCTAGTGGAAACGATACTCGAAGGCTCTGCTTTTCTGGTTTACTCTTGGGAATGTGTTTTCCATGAAGCATTATGTGCTTCTCCATTTGCTGAGTTTCTAAGATGGGAAATCAGAGTTTTCCACTGAAAGCAGACCTTTGTGCAGGAGCCTGTGATTAGCTGAAAGTCAAATTTTTCTGAAGTAAAAGCTTGTAAGGAAATTTCCAACTACCTCTTTGCAACCTAATTTGGGAAATTCAAGCTCTCATCTCGAAGATCTTTCTGATAGTGAGCACTGGCGTTATTAATTTACGAAAACCTGGGCTGGGAAAAACATTTCAGACCCAACTTACTCCAAGCATGTGTGATTAACAGTCCTGCTACTGGATTGACCACAAGCACTTTGCTAGGTGGGAACCAGATCCTTCACAGTACCGTCTCCTTTAGCCACTGGGGCTGCATCCTGGCTTACACTGCATTTCTTAAAAGTCATCTGGATCTACGAGGGCTTTGTGCAGATTGCACTGGAAATCTCTGTAGTGTTTGGACCTCCATTAACTTTCTTTAGTAGGGTCCATGGCTCAGAGGGAAATTTTGGTTTCTCTATTTCACTTCACAAGTGCTTTATTCTTGTCAGCGAAGCCCCCATCTTGGACAGTGTGCCAGTTCTCTTTGGTCTGCAATAAACTGCTGCCAGCTCATGGTGCAGTGGGCATCTAGTTTAATGCTACTGGTATTATGATAAATGTTGTGTGATACTAAATTAGGTCTGCCAAGGATTGATACGACTTCTATCCCATTTTTTAAATACATATAAAAGTGTCTTTGTTGTAGAGCTGCCTCCTTTGGCAGATTTATGGGTGCATTTGGGAATAATGGTGCCGTATGATGATTATAAAACTATATAAAACATTCTTTATTGTTCCTTACCATTGCACTATATTAACTCACAATTATCTCCTGATGCATTGCAATTGCAAAACCCAGGCCCTGCCATATGAGAGTCTGAACAATCTGATCTTGTTTGGACAGTAGACAGTTTGGGAAGGAGCAGACTCTCAGTTGTTTTTGTGCAGAGGCAATGGCCTGTCTTATTCCAGCAGCTTGCAGAGATTCCTACAAACACTGGAAATAAGTGGTGGGACATTTTTCTATGGGCTGTGGGCAACCCATATGAAATCCGTGTTGCAGATATACTGATGTGCCCCCAGGCTAGCCAGCAGGACCACAGGATTCCTCAGCAAGAGCAGCCTGGTTGGCTCAAAACCCCTTCAGGGGCTTGAACAGATGCCATAGCTGAAGAAAATGCCCCTCCTGCAAGGAAGCAGTAACAGTGGCACTTGTAAACCTAACAGGATTCAACAGCAAACACAATTGCCAAAACTTCAGCAGCTCTTATCTTGTTGTGTACCAAGAAAAAGGCACTGGAAAATAATCTGGCAGAATTGCATTAGGTGGAGATGAGCTCTTCTGGGTACCTGGCCTCACCGGTGACAAATAAACAGCCAAAAACTCCAGCCCTGAGCACCTCAAACCCTTTGATTTTTGACATGAGTCAAATCCCAGAGATGCGCCTGAAAATAACTTTTATTGCCTTCAGAAGGCTTGGGATAATGCCATTAGCACCCCAGCTGCTTTTCCTCCTGTTGGTGAACACATATATGTGGGAATTGCCCACTGGTTGTTTGAACATCAAACTTGCATCAATTAAATATCACAGTGTACTGGGATCGCTCTTTCACTGCTCGTCACTTTTGTTTGTGTATAAGACATCTGGCTCATTGAATGAAGCATCGGTTTGATTTTTTTAGTTGCTTCTTTCTCTTTGAGTGAAACAAAGCCCATCCTGAATGCCTTTTCCCCAAAGTCAGGAGTGCACCTCTATGTCTCGTAGCCATGCGTGCAACGGCACTCTGATTGCATTTTGCGTGGCCGGCCGATGATAACATTTTATTGAATTGGTGCATAGATTTAATCCCTCAGCCATGACAATTAAATAGGAAAAAATGTGTATGCCATTTACAGGGATAATATTTAATCAGAAATAGACAAGATCATGAGTCACCAGCTCGGAAACAAACCCAGTCTTTATATAAATTCAATTGAACTTGTTCCAGCTGTTTGCGGCAAAAAAAAAGTAGCATTTTTTATAGATGCGACAACTGCAAATAAGCCCAGTTGAATTTATCTGAAACTGGAACCTTCAGGGCATTTTAAGGACCCCATGTCACCGTTATTGATGGCGGCTGGCGAAAATAACTGGGCAGCCGCAAAGGCCAGGTCACTGGCAAGGAAGGTGGTGAGCAATGTGGGGCTTGGGAATATGGCACACAGGAATTGCATCTCGCTATGACTTCAGTTCACAGGTGTGCACAAAGGACCAAAATAGCTGCCGTGCTCTGGTCCTGTGGTCCTAGCTGCAGCCCCACTGCCCACCCCATGGGTCTGAGACTCCTGTGAGGGACTGATGCTTTAGGTGGACACAAGGCTGGAGGTCATTGAAGAAAACTCATTTTCATACAGCACATTCCCATCAGGGACAGAATAGAGAGCACTGGGCACTCGGCTGCATTTTTGACAGTCAATTAGTATTAATCAAACCCACGACACAGAGATAAATTATTAAGAATAGTCAGAATTGAACAGCGGAGGGAGGTCTGCTGGGATAGCAGCAGTCTGGAGATGTTCCAGTTGTTTTCAAGTTTACCATAACCTCTTTGGCAGATGTCCTGGGTTTGGCCAGGACAGGGTTAATTTTCACCGGACTCCAGGAAGGGGCACAGCCGGGGGGTGGGGGCTGACCCCACCTGGCCAAACGGAACCCGGTATTCCATACCATGTGACGTCACGCTGGGTTCCCGTGGGGGGGGCGGCGCGGCGGGAACGGTCTCGCGGTTTGGGGGGGCGCAGCGCTGGTCCTGTTCGGGAGAGCGGCTGTCCGGGTCGTGTGGTTCGTTGTTGTGTTTTCTCCTTATCTGTTCCGTTGTAGTTCCTCTTTCCTCTGTTTGCTGTTCTGTTAAACTGCCCTTATCCCGACCCACCGGTTTCTGCCTGTTTTCTTTTTCATTCTCCTCCGCATGCCGGCGGGGGGAGGGGCGGCCGTGTGGTGCTTTTGTTGCCGGCGGCAGCCGAAACCAAGACAGCAGAGAAAACAAGTTGGACGTTTCACACTGACAGGTTTAGTTCCACAATACGACACTCCAGCCTGGCTGGAGACGAAAGCAGGAGGAAGTCTCTCATTGAAACTTTGCTCCTGTCTTCAGAGTATCTAAGAACTGCAAATGAGTATGCATTAGGACCCTACTACCAGCATCCCCTAGTCTGCAAGGTTTCCCCCAAAATCAAGACTCGTCAATTAATTCCTTTAAAATCCATTCAATCTTTTCTGCTGCTTCCAGTCTTTAGTGATTAAAGTGCCTTGTGGTCCCAAGCATAAAAGTCGAAGTAGGCTGCAATCTTTGTGGCAGCGACCTTAGGACTTTTCCAAAATTAGTATTGCATTAACTTGACAGGGTCTTTTACCCTCATAAACCCATGTTAAGTGAGGTTAATTATCCCACCCTTTCATTTTTTACCAACCCATTTCCTCTCACCTGCCCAAACTGATTTTGGCTGACAGGCCTATATGTGCTATTCTCTTTAACCATTTTAATGCTTGGTTCCTGTATTTATTTTATTCTTGCCCCGTGAGACCTGGCTGTGTTCCAGGCAGTGCTGAAAAATCAATGCTGATTTTGCTGAGTGCCCCTTGGCCACGTTTTCTTAAAATTCTTGGCTACGAGGTAAGTAGACTACTTCTCTTAATATGTCTGACTTGAGTAAATGAACTGGTTCATCCTAGCTGGGAAAGAGGAACATTAGTTTCACCCGCCTAGATGTGTACCTCAGTGAATGGCTCAAGAAAGTTCCAGTGTGGATCAGCTAATGACACCAAAATCAGCCACTCTGCTAAAAAGACAGGAAAATGAATTTACATCCTCAAGGAGACCTTGTGCATCCGTGTGTGCCTCGGTAAAGAAGATATGCACACATTTACTCAGAGGAAATGCTCAATCACCATGTTATACAAGCAAGAGCATGAATGACAACATAGAGATGCGTGTGAGCATGTTGACTACAGCAGCAATGTTCCCAGCGTGGCGGCAATGTGCCATTATTCACCAATCCCTTTCAATCTTCTACTTAGCAGAGATGCATTTTCAAAAAGTGCAAGATGTAAAATGCAGGGCAATTTAATTTGGTGTTGAATCAAAGATGGGAGAGTGTGGGGAGAAGAAACCCTAAGCATTCTTAGGAGAGGAAACTAAATATTCAGTGTCCATCAAATGTAGAGGGCCATCAGCTGATTCTTTCGCTGAGGGCTTATCTGCATCCCAATGTGGGAATGCAGTTTGGGTAGATGTGCCCGAGATCCCACCGAATGCAAGATCAGGAGCTCATGGTCACAGACCTGCAGCTGCAAAGGGCAGTGCTAAGTAACCTGTTAAATAATAGTACGTAAGGCCGTGGGATTTGCTAGCCTTGATGTAAATGTTATATTCTGAAAGAGTAAAACCTGAACTTTTGATTTATTTGTAATACTTCATGTGTACATCAAAATAGAAATGGTCCTTCTTTGGCTTTGGCTATTTGCATGCCAGCTAGACTTGTCTCCTGACCTTGAAACCCAAAGAAAATGCATTTCTGTTATCATCAATCATTCTTCTGCAAATGAACAGGCCCTCCTGAGTGCTAGGGCAGCAGCAGGACAGGCAATATTCTCCAGCCTATATGAGTGGCTTTCCTCACTTGGCAAGCTGGCATATTTACTGTGTGAGGGAGAAATAAAAGGTAGATCAGCACCTGAACGATGCCCACAGTAAGCTATATAAAACAGGGAAGTACTTTGGTAGTGTTGGCTCTGCTGAAGACAGAGCTAAAAAGTCCCCTTGTAACCTGCTGCAGAGCAGTGAACTGCCAGTGCTGTTCTTGTGGGGATGTGAGGCTCACTAAGTAGGGAGCTGTGTCTCTCCCCGAGCCTCAGCCTCACTGGTTGCAGCAAAGGTGTTTTTTTTAAGTGATGAGGTTCGAAAAGTGTCACCTTGCCTCCTCTGCATCCTCACCACTGGAGTCTTCTTGGACCACTGGGGTCTCACAGTGACAACAGGCTGGAAGGAGGTGACACACAGGGGAAAGCAAATTGCGCTCATCTTTTTTTGTCCAAGAAGACTGTTAAGATGTGCCTTTTCTTAATTACCTTTCTTGATGACTGGCTCACGTTGTTGTTATCCCAAAAGTCAGTGGTGTCTCAGCTTAAAGCTGAGGGAAAAATCTGGCAGATCAGATCCCTTCTACAGAAGAAGTTACATTACAAGCTCAGTCATAGTCTAGCTACAGCTTTTCTGCAGGTACTCAAAATATTATAGATGTAGCTGTTGTGAAAGAACACCTCTGACATCAGGCCTTGATTGAGGGTGAACAATACATTATTTTCTTTCAGAATACTAGTAGCAGATTTCAAAGAGTGAGGCTGCTTTCTCTAGAAAAATGGAAAAAATAGACACAAAGTAAAGTAGCAGACAGAGCAATGCAGGTTCCCAAATGAGGGCAAATAGGTCACGTTCAAGACGTCATGGGGGACTTGGGAGATTTATGTTCAAGCCTCTCTGCAAGCAACTTTTTCTGTGTCCATGAACGGGTCCTTTAACCTTCCTGTGTTGCAGTGACCTGTTTGTAAACCTCAAATGTTTTTTGCTTAATTTGGGCTTGCTGATGCCAGTGGATTTCTTTGATGTGACCTCAGCAGGTGTTGCTCATATCCTGAGGCTGCGGGGTCTTCAGGAAGAATTAGATATGTATAATTGACTTGCGTATATCCTATATGTGCTTGTACAGCACCTTGCACAGTGCAATCCCGATGCTACCATGTGGGCTTTTCAAGGGCTGCCAAAACACACGTCATGGTTGGTAAAATACGATGCTGTTACCTTTCCTGTTACCCTCTACTTCAGTTTTATTCTTGCTGGAATACTGAAGTATGTATTGTTTAGTAGCACGTGTCTCTGCACATGTGTGCATACACAGGAAGCGTCATGGTGAGTAAGCAGGAAGCTGCTAGCTTCCTGGGAAGATAGGAAGTAGGAAG
The DNA here is from genome assembly GCF_030867145.1 of Opisthocomus hoazin. Classification (NCBI taxonomy): domain Eukaryota; kingdom Metazoa; phylum Chordata; class Aves; order Opisthocomiformes; family Opisthocomidae; genus Opisthocomus; species Opisthocomus hoazin. The sequence continues at coordinate 54,059,069 of NC_134418.1, read as the reverse complement.
CTGTTAGCAGGACAGCCATTATAAGACACAGAAATGTTTGTGTTGGGAAGTACCCAGGCATTTCCTAATAGGCTGTGCTAAATTCTCATGTAGGGGAATGAAAACGTGTACTTGCTTGAAAAGTCCATGTGTGTCTATGCAATAAACTGCTAGAATAGTATTTTGTGCCTATCTAAAATATAAAAGCTTTGCTTTTGTTGTTGGAGAAGGCCTGGTGGAAAATGAGGTAGGAGCTTTTATTTTTCCTCTTTTTCTGCCTCTGTGTGAGAGTGAGTTGCTATGGTGAACAAAGGGTAGGAAGAACTCTGATTTTTCCCCACAAAACTGTAATCTTATTCCTCCTGATACTGCCTATTTTCTGAGATATATATACATATGTATATATATTTATATGAAATATATGTGTGTGTGCAGTCACTCGCACGCACACAAAGCTACTTAGGAAAAAGTGATATGTCATTCATCACTGTGTAAAGTGACAGTCTTCTAAAGCCACTGAGCTAGTTTTTTGTGAATGGCTCAGCTGATGGCATTATTTGGCTATGTTTCCAATTTAAACAAAGCAATCTTGGAAGGACTGGATGAATCAGAAAAGGACTTCCAGACTGTTAGCATTTTAATAGCAAAATGGATCGTCCCCCTCGCCCAGCAAGGTTCATGTGGAGGTGCAGCAGAAATGTGTATGAAGAACTGGAAGCTATTAGATTTAAAACAGCATCTTTGGCCGCTGCAAACATAAAAATGGACAGGGATGGCTTTTCTATTTAATAACCTACATTTTTTTGCTTACTGTTAAAACAAGATACAGTGAGAACAGTATGATCTTATGGCAGATTTTAGTAAGGACAGAGCAGATTTCAGCCTTGTGTTAACTTTGACACAGCCAAATTTCTTCTAGAGCTTAAGCCTGTGGACTGCAGCACATTCCTGCCTTTGTGCAGGGGAAATGTTTCACCCCAGCTTCACATCAGGGCTGGGGAAAGGCTCCTCAAACTAAACTCACAAATGGAGCTGCTGAGGAGTTTTTGCAACTGCATATTTTTTTCCACTGGGGACTGGCAGTAAGCTGAAAGGAGAAGGGAAGCATTTCAGTGGCATTTTAACATTTCATTTTGAAATACAGGTGACTTCAGAATACACTGCCTCTAGTTTTTCAGGCTGCAGTGTTTTGATGTACTGTTTCAAAATAACTTGTTGGTTCAATCTGTATCTTTCAAACAGTATCATTTGACTGTATACAGTCAGAACTGACATAACTTCATTTTCATATAATAAATTGCCTCCAGATAAATATGGTTAAGTAAGGAATCCCTACACACGTGTGTCTCCAGTGCCTGGGTTAGTCCCTTTGCTCCTAGGATACACATCCAATTGTTTTTCTTGCCTGATGTCTAGACTCCAGGAGACGTATTAAAAAAGGTTTGGCCCCTTTTGACCAAGATATTCAAATATGGATACATCTCATTCAGAATACGGCAGATGCTTGCTAAAAAGCTAATGTTCTCCAGCACTTTCAGACACAGATAACACAGCTCTGTGTGGAGAGCCTGGCTGGCAAATCTCTTGGTCCATATTATCTTAGTATATCTTACTCGTGAAATACTACAGGGGGAAGTGCTCTCAAGTGGTAATTGAACGTTACTGCTATGATCGTTTTTCTGTGGGTTCATGGCTTTATTATTTTACAAAGGTCAGCATTAATTCAGAAGTTTTCTTGCCTTTATTCCAGTCAAAAACCTTACCATATCCGTTTGTTCCTTACAGTTTATTATTATTCCTAGTCTGGTGTCTGCTGTTCAAAGCTTAATGGAAATCCTGAGAAATATGATTTCCCACCTGTCTGTGTGAGTTTAGTACTTACAGCAGTTCTGAGTAATTTCTTTGCCTGCTCCATCCATAATTACAGCTGCACCTAAATGTAATGTGTAGTCAAGCTAAAGCCAAAGGAACTCTGCCGATACCCTCCTTCCGTTTACTTTAAAGTTAAGGACAACAGGAGTATGAGTCTCTCTTACTTTTGCAAGCATTTCAAAGTGTATTTTCTCAAATTATATTATGTTAGCTGGGACTAACTCTGGGTTCAGTTATAGCCTGAGCATCCTTGAGCAAATCAGCCTGGCGAGGACACCACCCTTTTCTAAGGGCTGCAGTGGGATAAATGCCACTGACGAGTGCAGCACACTGAAACCTGTGGTGATGGAATCCAATAGAAGTGCTCGAGTGCCAAGGCATCTCTCTCTTTCTGTCTTTGTCATGCCACGCTCACCCTGCTTTGCCGCCCTGAGTCTTAGCAAGGCTTTAAAAATTAAATTTGACCTTTTAGGTGGCTTGCTTCCATCTAATGAGCATGGCAGCTTCTTTAACGAACATCAGAGCCGGGTGCCAACTCAGCTAATTAGATTGCATTTTATGCATTAATCAAAACCCTCATAGTAATTTGACCTTGACTAGGACATAATGATGTTGAACGCTGGTTTGCACTTCCCTTTCAAAGCTATGGTGGGATGCTGCAGTGAAGGCGGCCCTCTGGGCCACAGTCCAGCCTTCCCTTTGACCCTACCTGTAACTTATATTCACTGGGAGTGTTTGCCCTCTGCTTTATTCACAAAGGTATGGTGGCTCTTTCTTCTTCACCTACAGGGATCAGGACCTGTTAGTTTATTTCCCACCCCTCCATTTAGGTCATCATGTTGTGAACTTAAAAAAAAAACCTGCAGAAAACAAACTTCGCTTGGAAACTATGAGAGTACATTTGTTCAAAGGGAGGGTTGCTTTCACATTTGTGAAACTAGAAATGGACAAAATTGCCTACAGGCTTCTAGCAAGGCAGCTAGATAACTTTCATAACGTGTCAAATCCAGAAAGCACTTTGTAAGATGATGACAGACAGTAATTAATTTAACAATTAGTAAGGTACTGATTCACGAAGTCTTAAAAATTTTTGTTGCCATTGAACCAACCAATAACTTATCTTGACAGAAGTAATGTTTGGTTCAACTTTTCCATTAAGCATACAGCCTCTCCTCCATCTATCAATCACCCAGGCTTTGTCCCCAGCCATCTTCTGCCTGACAAAAAGTGCACAAGTGCTGTCCTTTGGCCTTGCTATATGTATCCCTCTGCCATACAGGGCTTTGGTGGCTTTATCACAGTAGCAGTCAACACAGACAGAGGTGGAAAGCACAGCACCTTTCTACAAGAACTCATCATAGGCAGAGACCACCAGAGGTGTAAGGATGCCCTGTGGACAGCTATGTGCTATCCACATAAAGAAATCCAAAATGTTATTGGGGTGAAGTCCCGTATCCATGCCTGTATCCACACATCAGTCTAGAAAATACTTTTCTAACCTCTCCTGCTGTTCATCCCCAGATGATCTTGCCTTAATCTAGGTGCCTTAATAGTTCAGATAAATTGCATCCTAAAAACAGCTGGTTTTGCTTCCATGGCTATGAAAGGAACTTACCTTAGCCCATCTGTGGCTGTTAGTGATGTGGATGTCTGAAGTTAGTTTCAATTCTGTCCATGTCTGTCCATCTGTCTCATGTGTTTCCACTTGTGACAGTCAACAGTGGATTTTGGGCTCCCAACATTCCCATAATCATCTGTTTTCTAATTCCTACCCATGAGGGCAAGGACAAGGGTAAGTTTAGCGACCTGCCTAAAACTGCGTAGTGGCTGAAACCTGAGCTGTACCCACCTTCCCATTCTGAATAAATAATTTAAGGCTGGGCTCAGAAAAGGCAGAGCACTCAGTGGACTTGGAGAAAGCTTTGACCCGGGGAAAGCTCTGATCCTGGGAAACTGGGTTTGGAGTCCTGAAAGCTCCCCATCAGAGCCAGGAACCTCAGCTTTATTCCCAAGTTTGTCTCTGAGCTGATGAATCACCTTGTGTAAATCATTTCTATAACCTGTTTGTATTTGCCTCTCCTCAGTCTTTGTCTTTCTTGTCTGACTAAAGAGGAACAGCTCCCTTTAACACTATACGGCCTTCTGTGTCTGTTGAAGCTGCTAGCTGCTACTGAAATGTAAATATTAATTATGTAGAGAATACATTAAAAGCACTATTAAAGCTGCAGATGGGGCAGTCTGAAGGACAAACAGTTCAGCTTTGGAGCGTCTCTGGGATGAAAAAACTTTTGAAGCCTTTGAGAAGACAGATTGTGTCAAAATGTCCATTTTCCTTTTAAACAAAACAGATGTTTTTTCTTTTAATTCCCTTTGCTTTTTGTTTCTATCTCTAGAGAAGACAGGTGAACCTACCCCCAGAAAAATATCAGCAAAAGGAATGCAGTTTGTTGCACTTCCTTACGTTGACAGTTTCTGATGCATTTGCAACCTTAACACTGTTTATAATGTAGTATATTGGGCAGGTTATTTTGTTCAAAGCAAAGTGAACCCTGCTGGTTTTGCCCAATCTGCTCCAACGTAAAAACTGTAAAAGCAGTCCCAGCTCACAGATCCCTCCTTCAGACAGCCCTGGCTGTCATATAGCATATTCAAGCTATTGCAGCCTGTTCTACTGCGGCCATCCCACTGGCTCATCTGCTGTTTCTGTCCATCCTGGCTTCTGTCAAACACTCCAGCCACCCTGAATGCCTCTCTCCCTGCTTCCCCCATCTGTGCTTCTCTATGCCCTGTGTTCCCCAGATGTTTGGGGCTTACAGCTGTCTTGTCCAGCACATAATATTGTAGGGTTGTGTTGCCTGGCTCCTTGTATGCAGACAGGGTCCCTACAATTTGCCTCTGGCCTTTGCTCTTACCCCCATTTTCTTCTCATCCTGCAGTCAGAAGCCTTTGCTCCTGTCTCCACCCCAAAGGGGTCCTGCCAGCTCTGAAACTACAGCTGCAAAGAAGAATAAGTACAGCAGTAATTCCGTAGCATGCAATGGCACAGCTGGCTTGATAGACTGAGGCCAGCTATTGATCTTCGAGTGCTCATTGCATAGTGCCACTGAGGTCATCAGCAATTCTGCAATTAGCTGCTGATCAGGGTGAGGGAAGATTGGCAGAATGAAACCCATGACTTCTACTGTGCAGATAAGCCACAGGTTTTTTTTTTCTTTCAGTGCTGCAATCTTCTTTCCAGCAGTATAATTCTCCACTGTCTTTGAAGGTCTGTATGTTTTTCAGTCAGGTTTTTTTTTTTTCCCAGTTCCTGGTTGGCACTTTGCAGTTGAGCAATATTCCCAGGGGACAAATTTTAAGAGGGTTTGTGAGAGGAGCGATAGAGATGTCTGAAAACTGGCAGGATCCCGGCACACATGAAATTAAAATATTTCCCTTTCATGGCAGAGCTCTTGTCAATGCAAGACTGACATCCAAGCATAATCTGGAAATTGAGACCTCATTAGCACTTCTCTGAATATGTGGGTTTAGGTATATCTCTTTCAAGTGTAGGCACGTGTTTATCAATGTGGCTGTAGGTAGTTTCTGTGAGCCACTGACTGGTTCATCTATGGGTCCATCTCTCTGTACCTATACACAGAACCCCAGGTACTGTTCTACTGTCATTTCTGCTTCACCAAAGAGCATTTTCCCTACTCTTTTGCACTTTACTGCTTGAATTCTATCTCAAAATTAATTTGTATTTTGGCCCTGAACCTCTTCAGGAAAGAAGTGAGATTTCTGCACTGTAATGAGAGCAAAAGACTCTAGCCCTGACATGTTTGTCATGGGACAATTTTTTGAAAATGCCCCCCTTTCACAATTTGGATTTGCTTATTTTTCTGACAATTTTTTATTCTTTTCTGGCTTACATAAAAAACTGATTCACAGGCTTGAGATATCCTTAAAATATCTGGACCTAGGCTGGGATGGGGGAAAGGCATGCTGCAGGACTGGAAAGAGAGAGGAGTCAGTGACACTTCTCAGTGTAATAAGGAAAAATAGGCTGGGTATTTTACAGATCATCAAGGAGCAGAAAATGAACTAAAGCTCCTCGTATGGAAAGAAAAGTGTCATCACGCTGAGGGAGTGACGCATGCCATGTAAGAGACAAGGAGCTTGTTGTAGCCCATACTGTGCAGGTAGTTTTTGCCTTTCTCCTCTGGGCTTGTTAGCTCACCTCTGCCTTGAGCTTCCTCCACTGTTGGCTGTCTTGTCGCATTGTTGGGCACAAAGGGGTTCTGTCATGCCCTTCAGCAAAAGGTGGTTCCTACTGTGAGGGATTTACCATCTTAAAGTGGCAAAAGCTCAGAGGAGAAAGAGGCACAGGGATGCACTGTCGTGTCAGCCAGCAGGTCAGCAACGTAGCCAGGCACACAGTTCAGGTCTCATCTCCCCTCCTGTGCTGTCTTCACAGGGCAACAGGGTCACTGATAAAACCAATTTGGAAAATTAAGCTGTTAAATATAAATGTGATTTGGCTTTAACAACAGTGGAAAGCTGGGGAACGGGTCAGGTCTGAGAGGGCTGTGTACAGCTATGTTTGGAAATAAATTGTTTCTCTGGAATGGAAATGATAGGAGATTGCAAATATTGGAAAAAAACATTAAACCTATCAAAAATATTACAGCAAAATCCTGTATAAGCACATACAAAGCCTGCTGGCTTGTCTTTTCATGCAGATTGTGCTCTATGCAAATAAAACTAAAAAAACAAGCAAATCACCTCAGAGAGAATGAGCAACTAACGCACATCGAACATAAAAATCCGTATGAGTTCTTTTCTTCTTTGGACGTTAGCAAAGGTCATTGGATCCTTTGAAGATGAATTGCCTTTCTAAAAATCCCCGTTCTCCCAGCTGCCATCAGATTGTTTCTTCCGATGATCACAGATATAATAGCAGAGCCAAATGCTGTATTGTGCGTCTGTCAGAGCTGCAGATCACTGGCCTTAGCACAGTGTTTCCAAAGCATGGATGCATCCTTGCATGTTCTTGCTTGTTCTCTGCACTCACTGCTTGTGTTTAATCGTGTTGGCTCTTTCCCTGTTATCTTTGCTAAAAATGGCTTTGAGTGAATAGCACAGTTACCGGTAGCAAGCCCCAACTCAGTTTCTGAGCCAAATGTATAATTTTCAAGTCTGTGTGGAAACCAGAGAATACTTTTTGTTCCCCCTCCAAATAAACCGGTGTGAATCCTACCCCTCTTCCTCCTGCACCTTTTTGGGGTTAAGTGGTTCATTTGGCTGCAGATTTCTTTGTACTGCAGAAGGAGTCTTTTTCTCTATAAAGCAAAGTGATGGTCTTTAGATGCCAGGTAGCAATGCAAACCACCCTCCGTTCACCTGTCTCCCTTCCCTGGCTAGGCAAACTGCCCCGCACTGTTTTGTGTAACTTGGGGGAGTGGTGATTGCAAGCAGAGTGTAGATCTGAGGGTTAAAAAGCACAAGCCTTCTGAATCAGGTGAAACTTTTGTTCCCTTTGAGTGTGCTGATTTTCAAGCTTTTCTGCATAGCCCAGAGAGCTGATTGCATTTGAGATTCTTGTATGATCACGTGAGTCCAGGAGCTGGTGTTTTAAGAAAGATGACAAATATTGTGTGAGTCATGAGAGATGGGGCATGGTGTTGTCTTAAATGTCTTCCTAGTGAAATCGATATGATTTTTCATATTAACAGAGATAAGCCACTGCTAAGATCTTTGTGGGGTGTACAGGATACTGGATTACACATCTTGTTTCATCTGGCATTGTCATTTATGGGGTAAGTAAATTGTGGTCCTGGTCTGGTCTTGATAATGCTAAATTTCTACAGTTAGTCTTTCCCTCACTCAATAACAAGAAAGGATTCCCGTGGAGCAAAATCAAAGGCCATAGAACAGAAAGGTCTATACATAAGAAACCCCCACCATCCACTCAGAAGAGGTTGAAGCTACTATCTCCACCTGCAGGTGTGTTTCAAGGGAGAGCCACCTCTCTGTTAAATGCTGCATCTCTTATTGTATCCTGAATATGTCCAGAACCATCTGTCTCAGTCTCAATTTGGAGCACTTTACAAAGCCTTGGCCTATTTATAAGTCCCTCAAGTTCAACCCACAAAGACGAAAAGACCTAAACATGCCAGTCACTTTGAAATATTAGGCTAATTTGTATAGTCAGGAACTTAACAGTAAAACGAGGGAGTGTTTGTTCACTTTGTTTCTCTTCTTAACGAATTTTATTTCTATTTGGCTAGGAAAGATGAGGAGCTACTGGAGAGAGTCCAGCGGAGGGCTACGAGGATGACGAGGGGACTGCAGCATCTCTCCTGCGAGGAAAGGCTGAGGGAGCTGGGCTTGTTCAGCCTGAAGAAGAGAAGGCTGAGAGGGGACCTTAGAAATGCTTATAAATATCTCAAGGGTGGGTGTCAGGAGGATGGGGCCAAACTCTTTTCAGTGGTGCCCAGTGACAGGACAAGGGGCAATGGGCACAAACTGAGGCACAGGAAGTTCCGTCTGAACATGAGGAAGAATTTCTTCCCTCTGAGGGTGATGGAGCACTGGAACAGGCTGCCCAGGGAGGTTGTGGAGTCTCCTTCTCTGGAGAGATTCAAGACCCGCCTGGACAAGGTCCTGTGCAGCCTGCTGTAGGTGACCCTGCTTCGGCAGGGGGATTGGACTAGATGACCCACAGAGGTCCCTTCCAACCCCTACCATTCTGTGATTCTATGATTCAGACTTTTAAAAATAATTCCACCATCCCTGTAAATTCTATTCATTCTGTGTCCTTAACCATGCTCTCTAGCTTTTTCTCAACTCTTAGATAGCAGGCTGATGATGTGACCTGTATATTTGACATAACATCAATGAAGAAATAATGAATTGAGACCTTCTTTGGTGATAAAGCCAATTTTTTAGGACGGACAATTGGAATGTGTCAGCTCTGATTGCTACATCAGGCAATAGCAGATGCTTTGTGATCTCTAACTTTTATTTTCCGTAACGTTCTCTTGTGCCTTATGGGATCATTTGTCTTCTGTTGGTAAATTCCCATCTGCACCCAAAATGAGTTTTCAGTGCTATATCGATAGATGGATATAGTTAGTCTCTGTCCATTTAGTCATCGTCTGTGTCGGCCCCCATGGTTTCTTGTGTCACAAATTAAAGGAGGAGTCTGTTTACAAAAATGCCTCTGTCGTCATTTTTATGCATGTAGATTTATAAATACTTTTTGCTTCTAGAGTGATGTTACATTTGCAAAAAGAGAAAACATTTTCTTCAGAATAAGGAAGGTGTTCATAAGTAATCTCTGGATTTCTGAAAGTGTTGTGGGATCAAATAGACCACGTTAGTCTATTCAGTCCATTTTAAGTACTTTAAGAAAGAAAATTTTAGTAAGAACACCTTGATGCAAAAGCAGTTGGATTTCCCTGAAAGTCAGAAGTCAATATTTAAAAGTTTTTAAATTAAAATTATGTAGCATCATTGGGTATGATTCTTCAGGTATAAAAGCAATCCTAATGAGGTGCTTGGACACTTTTGGTCCTTAAGTCCAAATCAGTATAGCTACCTACAGCAGAACATAGCTTTTTGTGATACTGAGCTCACTGTGAGGAGATGGAATTGGTGGTTACCTATGTCTTTTCATTCCTTTTCAGGAAGGAAGACTCCACAGGAGTATTTAGCAGGGAATAGCCCTTGTGAACTCAAATGACTGTGCAAAGATTGAAGTGCTGGAGGATTCCTGTCACAGCTCCCAGGGTTGGACATGATTATGTAGCTGTCTGTCACAGAGCCTGAGCGATTCTTGCCTGATCGTGGCATTGTTCAAGTCCTGCTAAATTTTGCCATGCAACCTTTTCAAAGCAGCTTTCACCTTAAAGGCACTGCATAGCCAGGCTGGAATGCAAGAGGGGAATATAACAAATGAGAAATATCTTATCTATGCCACAAGCAAATGCCATTTCTGTGTATCAGAGGTGGGTTTCCCTTTTGCTCAGTTTGATCACTTTTGGAAAAGTTTGCTTTCCTTTAGACTTTTAAATGTTATGTTTTAACAGCATTACCGTAGACAGTGCTGCTAGTTGCAGAACTTCAGAGCTGCGTGTGTATGTACCTCTTCTCACTGTGCCAGAAGTCCAGACCCCAGATCCACAGGCTAATTTCAGCCACTGTGAGGACTAATTCCCAAAAACTCATTGAAGTGCTTTGGTTTTGCTGTGGGTGAGTATCTCTATGTACTCTGCTCCCCTAACATCATTCATTGCCATGCAACTCCTGTTTGCAAGGGTCCAACCCAGGCTACCATTTCCATTCGCCTGCCTTTCTAAGATGTGAAACTTTGGAGTTATTTTTTTCTAATCATTTGATAGTAAACCTTAGAAAGAGTAATTTCTTCCCTCTGGTATCTGGTTACTAAGTCTCTAGTAACTACTAAGTGCTGTGATATTAAGTGACTGTTCTTTAGGATGTTTAATTATCCCCCAAAAGGCCCCAAAGTGCTACTAATGGATCCTCTGGCTCTTGATACACTTTACTATTAGCCTCCTCTGCTTCTGGTTCTTATTCCGGTAACACCAGAAAATGGCACAGGTCCTGCAAAAACTGGAATTTTTTGCAACATGATCTCAGCCTGCTTCTGTTTCCAGTTCAGAAGATTTTTGTAGTTCACTGATCTTGAGTCATTCTAAATAGGTCTCTTCTGGGGCTTGCTTTGCAGTGCGATGAAACTGCGGGTGCCTTCCATTCTCTTGTATCATGTGAAATTGGGTTATTGTTTCAAAGCTGTTCCCCCTGTGGCTATATTTGGTAGTTTGACTATTTTTCCCAGTCCTTACACACATTGCTACCCTGTCTCCCTCTGCAGGGAGGGCCCAGATCCCTGCCAGTGACACGCAGCTGATAAAGACTTCTCTTTTTGGACTAGCCCAGTCTCTTGGACAGGCATGTCCTTTGGCCTCATAGAAAAATACAATGAAAAGTCTGATTCAAGTGGCAGCAGAACAGCACCAGGGAAAGTCAGTCATGAAGACCAGGTACCTTTTCTGGATGACCTTGCCAAAGATGGTCAGTTTTCTCAAAGCTGTTTAATTTTTATTTTATTTTTACATCTGCATGGATTTTAATTGTTGTAGCTTGAAGTACATCTATGCTGATTCCCGGTTACACAGTGTATCTGATGAAAAATGGGGATAACATCCCTGGGAATGGCCAGTGTTTCAGACCAACTGCTCTGTTAACGTCTTGGCTGCCAGATGTATTTCAGAGCTGCACTGCTGCTTTTTATAAGCCGTGGAATACAGTTTGTAAGAGCAATCATCTTCCCAAATTGGTCATTACCAAAGTTAATGACCTGTTTATTAGAACATCAACCTTGACTTTGCCTCATGCTGTTAATTAACAAATCTGTCATTAACTGCTGGTAGTCATGAATTTGTGCATGTGTGTGTTTCGGGGTAAGAGGATAGGGATGCTTCATTAGGTATGGCATATTTAAGGTGATATCTCTGCATATTGGTAAGACCTCATTCTTACCTGGTTCTCACAGGCTGCACCATTCACATATTGTCCATGAATTTGTCCAGTCGCCTTTGGGACCTGCTTTGTTTTCTGTTTTAATCAGATTCTGTACCAGTTTCCTCAGGTGCTCCCTAGTTCCCATATACTGTTATATTCTCAATGAATGGCAGCTTTGCACTGACTTTATCCCTGCCGTAGGTGTGATATGTGATTGTCTTGCATTGGGAAGTGCACTCTGAGAGACAAAGGGCTAACCTCAGAGCAAAGAAATTGTTTATGATCGAAGCTTCTCCCTGCAATAAAATTGTCTGTTTTGCAAAAGGTACCCATAACTAATTAGCTATTTGTTATTTTGAAGAAAAATGCAATCTATAATAGCGAGGTCTGGCATAATATCTGTCTCCTTAGAGAGGGTTTTGAAAACCATAATTCAGGTGAGAATTATAAGTTTTATCTGCCTTTGTTGAGATAAATGTATTTTGCCACTCCTCTCAGCCTCTAGTGCTAATTACACTGTCATAAAATGCCCTGGATTAATGAGGTTTCAAAACATGAACACCGGTTTTGGGCCCTTCCTTGGCTGCGCCATGAGCTGTTCCTCCTCTCTGCAAATGAGTCCTGTTTGTGTCACAGCGCAGGTGGAGATCCCAGCAGAGAGTGACTTAAATATCAAGAGGCCCTTTGGGTTAGGTCCAGCATGAGCAGATACAAGAACAAAACCATTCAAAGGCATTTACAGTCCAGGGGCAACCTTCTGTGAGGTGACTGACTTGATCTCATGACCATTTGCCCAACAGGCAGATCTCCCTACCCCAATTCCTATCCATGCATTTCTCTACTTGTCTTGGCATCCATCACACACGGCACTGATCCAGTTCACCTCTCTGAGCCACCACAAAAACAGCTGTATTTTCCACTGTTGGTTTTACTACACAGCACTGACTTGAGGAGGGTCTAGCAAACACCCAGCCTGGGTGAGGAGGATGGAGCAAGTGTGGGAGAGCACATGGCACAGGAAGGACAAATGGAGGTGAATGGGGACCTGGTGGTGGGGATGGTGAAGCACCGGGGTAGCTTGAGCCAGTCTGTAGCAGAGCTCTCTACAACAATCAACTCTCAGGCAAAATAATGAACTCAGAAGAAATAGCTCCTCGGGCAGTTACCTGATTTTAAATCTGAGGGGAATCTGTTTAACAGGGCTGCTTATGTATCTCAGGGTTGTTTTTCTTTTAGCGCTAAGGCAGTTTGGTATCCAAATCCCTCTCAATTCACAGGAAAATTAAGTGCCCCTGAGTACAATTAGAAATCCCCACCTGTTGGCTGAAGGTGCAGATAACCTTTTCAAGGTCACAGAAAAAGGCAGGAGCTAAACCTCCCCCAGTGCCGCTGGGAGCAGGGCATCCCACCACTCTGGCACAGGTGAAGGGAGGTGACACAGGTTACTACACAGGTTGCTGCTCTTTGCAGACTCTGGCTGTAAGGATTGTCAGCACCCGGAGCATAATGTTTTCTACAGAGAATCACTGAGCAGTCCTTTTCCTTCATTAGGTGTTTTCGCCTTGTGCACTGGATTAGCGAGGAGCTAAAATGTTTGCAAATAGCAGCTCCCTCACACCAGTCCTCTCCCCAGGATCGGCAGACTCCCCTTTTCTTTTTTTTTCCTGGAACTTTGCTGTTTAAAAATAATTTGCATTTCATCAGTGGACAAAGAAGGGAGAAAAGGAATGGACTGTTGACACCAGGGTGTTTCATCCTACATGGACAGATATAAGGCAAAATAAAATGTAAACTTAAAGAGTCACTCAAATGAAACCTTGATCCCAGAGCTGACTTTGCTGGCAAGAGACAAGGCCTTTGCTCTCCATCAACTCAGGTCCAGTCTTAGTTCACATCTAGAAAAGAAAAATAAATGGGGTATTTCAGATCAGGCGCTTCAAAGCTATTTTTACCTTTGAAACGCACCACTGAAAAAAACATCTAAATGAAAAAAAAACAAACACCCTATTCACCAAGTCATCAAGGAAAGAAAGTAATGAAAGACTCAAAAGTTGGAAGGCAAGTCCAGTTTTAGGATAAAAAATTTTAAATTGCATTTTTTTATGACTTTGGCTGGCAGATGTCTTAGCAAGTATGAACTCAGATGTACTTTGTAGGCTCCAGGCTGCTCTACCACCTAATCAGAGCCCCAGTCCGCTCGGAGCACTAGTGTAATACCTCACATAAACAGCTAGATTAGAGAAGCCATCAAAACAACCTGCAGCTTTGACTAGCCACTGGAGCCTTTGTATAAATGGGAGGACTATAAATGGCAAATAAGCAAATGATTCTTCCATTTGTGGCAAAAATGCTACCCTTAGCGTTTGGTGTTTGATGTGTTGATTATAATCAGGCTGCTTATTGAACATGTTCAGAGCAAGAAGGGGGGCAATATGGAGCTGGAAGCATCGTGTTTTCAATAAATCATTTCTTTAAAACAGCAGTCTCCTTACCAGCTAAAGACCTTCTCATCTTAACTGCATCTGGCATTGTCAACAAATCCTGTGTCTTTTCACTTGATTGATCATGGACTTTAAAGAAGTGGTTATTTCCCTGATAAATGAGATATCATATGCATTCATCTATTACAGAACTGCTGTAGATAATTAATCACTGCCATCAGCTCATTACAGCTCTTAAGAGTACGTGTGAATATTCTCTAAGTTAACAGAAGAAAAACCTCAGGTAGAAGGTTAATAGTACTTTTAAAATCAAAGTGACATTGCAGAATAGGTCAGCCACTGACTTTTAGATTTTGTACTTGCACCACAGGATCTCTCATGAGACCCCTTGCCTGGTAATGACAGGCCAAGGTCACACCCAGTGGGAATAGGAGAAGTTGTGCTGAAAGCTGAACAACTATTCTTGCTGGAGATGCAAAGCTCTGTGGGTACTGCCAGCTGAGCTAGCGCCCTGCTTTGCCAATGCAAAGCATAACCGGAGGCCGAAAGCAGGTCACAAAATGTGTCAAACACCCACAGGATCCCACGGGCGAACTGCTGCTGGACCTTGGCAGTCAACAGTACGAGTGATCTTTTTATGCCTCCCTTCACCCCTCCTAGCAGTGGATGAGAGTGGACCTGTTTGACAGTGATGATAAATGTTCACTTTAGGAGAGGTGGTTGTCACTCTACTAGTTTGCTAGCCCAAGCCTATGTGTCTACATTGTTTTCTTTCAAAGTGTTGTCTTTAAAAGCGGCTGCATAAGATCAACTCATGATTGCTGAGCTGTTGGGAAAGATTATCGTGAAATTTTTTTATTTCTGTCAGCAGTGGCCACATCAGATAGGCTGAAATCTCTCACCTGCAAGTGTGCAGCTCCGCGGGAAGTCACGGACCTCACACCTCGCTAACGGACGCTGTTCATCTTGATATATTACCTCCTACTGAATCTATCTCTCTTTCAAAGCCTTTGGGAAAAAGTGCAGATAAATGGTGAAAGATTTGTTTTCTGTACCCACGCAGTTCACTCATTGGTTTGTACAAACACCTGTGGGGTGTCTGGAGACAGGTTGGGCTCTGTTTACCCAGAAAACAGTCTTGGAGGGGCCAGTGGAAGTGACCAATGTGTTTCGTAAGAGATTCTTTTCATAATCAATTTGGAGGCTTCACTTGCAGGGTCTGTTTAAGAAGTGGTAGTAATAACTGCAATAGAAAAAGAAGCTACAACATAAAACATTCCGGAAGTCATTCTAGGAGAATAATTTTCAAAAAAAAGACTTTTGTTTTGCCGCTTCTCTGGATTTCTGAGTAGGATTAACACAGTATATTTGGATAGCAAGGCCTTTTGGAGGGTAGTAGTTTGGAGGGAACATTTATTTTTAGCAATGTATTCCCAACTTTTAACAAAGATTAAAACTATCTGATTCTGAAACTAGATTGTTCAAGATTTTGATTTGAGATTGGCTCATCAGAAGGAATAAAAAGGTCCCAGCCTGGGGGAAAGAAGCAATGACACCCCCATGCCCCCCAATCTTTTCAACAAAGGATCTTGAGATTTATAAGTTTAGGCATAGGCAAAGGAAGTGATTGAGGAGAGCAGAAGGTTATGGAAACAGCAAAATGGTGACACTGGGACAATTTCTCCTTGAAATCACCGGAGGATTTTCTTTGTCAAGTGTAGTAATCATTCCACTAGTGAAATATGGAAGAGCTCTGGTAGGGACTTCAGGTTGTAGCTGCTTCTCAGGAGAGCCCAGTACAGGCAATTCAGGCCTTGATCAAGTGAAGGATCTCAGATCATCTTTAATTTTACATTAATAAATAATCACATCTTCAAACAGGAGCAGTTTGCTTAAGTCTGCCCTGCAATATGGTCTTAAAACGCCAAGTGTCCTTTCTTTGACCTTACTAAAAAATTCAGACACATATGTTTTCATAGGGAGCCCGTTCAAAGAGCAGAGGGGGGACCTGGAAATCGTGAGAGAACAAATAAGATTTTGGGTTTGCTGCAGATGAAGCCAGAGGAGCAACGTGCAGAGCTACAAGGAAGAAGAAACAACGCAGGCAGCTCTGCCGGCCAATGATGTACTGAAAGCCCTGAAGACTTGGATTTGTTTGAAGGCTGCTGAGGGATATGAACCCATATACTTAAAAGGAGCTGCTTTTCAAACACAAAACAAAAACATGCCAGCCCTGTGAAGGGAAGGAGTAAAAGCAGCTTGATGCATTCTGATGGTGAAATTAGAAAGAAAATGTGTATAAAAGCCAGTGGGCAAACTGTGCAAGTCAAGAAATATGATGTGCCTCATATTCTTTTAATCATTTATTACTTAGCAGATTACACAATATTTGACACTGATGCTTGAAAAGCCTCCTGCTGTTTAACAGTACTCTGCAGTAAAATGCTATATTGTGTTAATGCTCTACACTGACACTATAACACAGAATTTGTAGGGGAATATTTGCCTTCCCTTCAGTCACTCTGTCATTTTTCTAAAAGAAAGAGAAGAAACTGTGACTTCTCTCCACCCTCTTTTCCCTGATTACATGCCCCCAGCCCTGATTGCTGCTCCCTGAGAACTCTCCTCCTGCCTGGGTTTTTCTCGCAGTTGGCCCTTCCTAGTGTTGCTCAGAGACTGCAGAGGGGATGGCGAGAACACACAGAAAATTGCAGCAGAGGCAATAAGGCAGCAGTAGGTGGAGGGAAAGTTACTATTTTCCACAGACAGGGAAAGAGGCTGTGCTGGCAGTGGAGGGTGGAGGGCCATGTAGGCAGGGGGAAAGGCTAGTCTGCATGGGGTTAGGGGTCCAGCTGAAGAGTGCTGTGGGGAAGTGATGTTGCTTCAAACAACAGGCTGGGAAGATG
This sequence comes from Opisthocomus hoazin, assembly GCF_030867145.1. NCBI lineage: Eukaryota > Metazoa > Chordata > Aves > Opisthocomiformes > Opisthocomidae > Opisthocomus > Opisthocomus hoazin. The sequence continues at coordinate 54,042,346 of NC_134418.1, read as the reverse complement.
GTTCCTTGGCAGTGTTTGCAGTTGGCAGAAGGGATACAGAATAGCTCCACCAAAAGATGAACTCGCTAGGCAGACAGGAGAGGCCAGATCTCAGAAATGCTACCTAGTAAATGTCCAAGAGCTGGATGTGACTTAGGCTGGGGAGGAAGCCACATTAAAAACAAGAGTGAAATGGAGATGAAGAGTTTAGTGCCCTTTGCTAAATACCTGGGTGAGAAACCGGGACCAGCACACTTGTTTTTCCACCATAGCAGTGTTGTAAGCAATCCCTGACAATTTCTTTAACATTTCTCTCCTTCAATAGTTATAGCAGTAGCTGTTGGAATTAATTATGATTAATTTAATTATAGGTATAAACCAAGTCTTTTTCAAAGTGAATTATAGTTTCCTTCAATAGTATGTAGTGGTAAAGCGCTGGTAATTAAGGGTTTGAATGAGGGCTTGACAGTACATTTTCCCGTAATTGAAATTCCACTGCAAAGCCCATAGTGTCTGCAATCCAGCACACAGCCATAAGCTTTCTCTGCTTTGTTTGGTGGAGTTATGCATATATGTAAGTATGTGTGTATATATATATATATATAAAAGGTAGGTTACCATGAAGGGCTTCCTTTCATCAATGTACTGCTGAATACCTAAGATGTCTAATAATTCATTTAACATGTTTATCTGTGTAGTTCCGTCTTAATAGGGCAGGTAGGGAGATGACGGTGCTGTGGGTTTGAAAGTCATGCGTCAGTCCCATTTGGGTGGGAATGGGAGAGGATTTGCATTTAGCCCAGAGTCTCTGGCTCTGACCCTCCAAGGGGGAAGAGCCTCTTGAAGGCTGCAGGGAGGACTTTTGCTAGAGAAACCCAGTTCTTTCACAGAAAATATGTTTGTGGATTGTGCACTTCTGGGAGCTTGGCTGCCAATAGTGTAGTCCCAGGTGTATCTTCAGAGCATGAGTGGGGAGCCCCGGGTATTGCTGCTTTGGAGTGAAGGCTTCTGCCCAGCCAGGCTACTCCATCACTTTGGCCTGGCTGCACAGTGGCTTTAATGCAGTGTTAGCTATTTAATCCCACTAAAAAAATTATGCTGTAATCCATCTCTAGCACTCCCTGTGGTTTCCATTTGCAGAAATACTAACTTATTGGAATGGCTTTAGAGTAAACAGAAATAATTTGTCCTGCGCTGTGATAATTCAAAAGCACAAACCCACCTTGGCATGTGGCGATGGAGGAGTGCCAAGGGCTAGTGGTCGCCTACTTCTTGGGAATACCTGTCCTTCTGGGACTGGCTGTAGGTACGTCCAGTGATCTGGATGGTTTTCTGTGGCTTTTAAATCCAATGGGAAAATGAGCAGGTTGCTCAGTGTGAAGTTACCTACAATTTCTGGGTGTTTCCTGTTGCAGGTTTAAGGGTAATCCTCTATCCTGGTTTCGGCTTAGGTAGAGTTAATTTTCATCTCAGTAGCTGCTGTGTTTTGAATTTAATACAAGAAAAATATTGATAAGACTGATGTTTTTAGTTGTTGCTATGAAATCTCATATTCAGCTAATGAGCAGGTGTGCAGGAGCTGGGAGGGAGCACAGCCACACAGCTAGCCAAGATGGTCAATGGAAATATTCCATACCATAAATGTCATGATCAGGTTGGGAATGGGGCTTGATTGGGGGGAGAAAGCTATGGGCTCTTCTTGGTTTCTGGGAGTTTGAAACCTCTCTTGGCTGGGAGTTTGAACTTCTTTTTTGGGGCTGAATCAATGACTGGGTGGTCAGAAAAAATTATATATACTTTGTTTTACATATTCATTATTAAAATTGTTATTATCATGATTATTATTAGTAGCATTGTTTAGTTTGTTGTCATATTAAACAGTCTTTATCTCAACATATGAGTTTCCCCTTCTGTCTATTTCTCCTCCTCATCTCACTGGGGGGGAAGGGGAGGGGTGAGCAAGCAGCTGTTTAGTGCTTAGTTGCTGGCTGCCAGGTTAAACTATGACATCCTCCATGGTAGATTCAGGCTCTATTCACAGTATATTTTGGCAAGGGGTGCAACAAGGAGAAAAAGGCCATTTCTGGGGTTGTGGCAGGACCTGAGTGTTAGTGGGAGCTTCGTGCCCATCAGGGAATGGCTGGGGGCTTTGGTGTCTCTTGCATCCATGCAACAGCTGGATAAACACACCATAGTTCTGTAATCCACAAAACTAGGGAAGGTTTACACACTCTGATGACTTTGTACCGGGTCAAGCAATCTGTTGTGTAAAAATATACGCCCATTCCCTGCTATGGAACAAAGTGACACCACTGGGAATGAGTAGACAAGGAGGAGGGATGTAGTTCAGCTCAACACAAAGGTGGTGTCACCTAGACATGAACCCAAAGGTGTCGCACAATCATGGGGGAGGCAGCAAATGCTGGTCCCTTCTCATGTTTTCTCCAGGCTTTCCCCTCAGCCATGGAGGAAGGAAAAGTTTTCACAATGAATTTGCAGTCTTTTGTCAGGTTGTCACAACCTTAACATTATTTAAATGTAATTTTTTAGTCTATGAATTTGAATTATCCATGGATTCGATTCATTACCAACACATGCCTAGTAGCCAGTTTCTAAATTATGTTGCTGCTGACTTGAATTATTATAAATAAGACTGTGCCAAATGTCAATTGATTATTCAGGAGTAATCAATAAAGAGAGAGAGAAAAGACAGCTTTGGTTGACTAACAGCAAATGATTTTTATTCTACAGTTCTGGAATTTAGAGTAAGGCAGTAAGTCAGATTTGCATGCCAGTCCCTCAACAAACAGGTACGAAAGAAATGTGACGCTGGTCTCCTTACAGCTAAGGACCAGCGAGTCTGCAGTTAGCTCTTTGCCAGTGGGGCCACAAGAGCAAATGTCCCTGGAGAAGACTTGCAACTGGTAAACCTCCAGATTTTGTCACTGGCTTGTTCTTGGACTACTTTTTTCTCCACACATGGGAGCTCCTTCTGAATCCTCTCTCTGCGGTTTTGTGGCTGTAATACCAGTGTGGCCGGTCAGTGGTGGCCGGCTGGCAGGCGCTCGCCTGGCTGCTCACTCACTCCCTTCCTCAACGGGATAGAGCAGAAAATCAGGTGAAAAAAAGGCTCGTGGGTCAAGATAAAGACAGGGAGATTGCGTACCAGTTACTGTCACTGTCAAAACAGTCTGGACTTCGGAAAAATTAAATTTACATGTTTTCCCAGAGGCGCCACCACCTTGGCTGAAGGGCTCAGGAAAAAAAGGCAGGGAGGAGTAAGTCAACATAATTCAAAGGGAAGCTTTGCTGCCTGACTTTGCTCTTCTTTGCAAAAGGCTTTCCCCCTGCCCATAGACGGGAGGCCATCCTCTTGAAACCTGTCCTTTCGTCACCCTCCTCAGCATGAAAATCTGAATCCACAGGGGGCAGCGAATATATATGTATTTTGTGTGACTGGGAGGAAGGCTGTATTAGCTGTCGTGCCTTTTTCTACTTGCATGTTAATGCCAAAGGGGACATGTACCTGTGTCCCAGGTGCCCCAGGTCACAGTGCTGTGTCTAGGCATAGAGATGTGTTTGCTGGTGCTTGAAACAAAGATGGAGGGTTTAAACTCAAGGGCGGAGGTCTGGGAGCAGGTTACATTCTGCTCATGGAGGTACATGGGATTGCCTCCAGCACAGGCCTCCGTGTGTGAAAGTATTTTAGACTGCAACATCAAAATTCACCAGAGATACCCATCAGGACCTGCAGAAATTCTTGAGGTAATAACCAAAACCAGGGCAGATGAAAGAGCATGGTCCTATGACTTGCTCTCTAGTGGAAAGAGCTGTGCTGAGCTCAATAGGCCTCCTCGGTTGTGCAGCATTGATGAAAAGAGCAGAGACATAGCCACATGTCCAAGAGACATAGCCAGTCCCTATATCTGGCTACAGCTGAATTTCCAGGCTTATTTCTAATGAACAAATTAAAACACGACGAGTAACATTCATCCTTAGTGCAACTTCATGAATTTTATTACAATCACAGAGGAAAAACCTGTTAGTGCTGTGACAGATCAGTGGTCTTGCCAGCTCTCACGGTCTCATGGTATTTGCTGCTCTTCTGAAAGCCTGCTGGAGTCCTGCAACTGCAGGGTTCACTGTAATTGCAGAGGAATCCAGCACTCAAAATAAGCAAATAAATAAAAGACATGTTTCTAGATACCGTAGCTACAAAGGAAAGCTTTAAAAATATGAGCCTAAAAGGGAAATTTAAAAGAATACTTGATGAACTCTTAAATAAAGAAAATATTCAGGCAGAGCATTTTTTTGAAAAAAAGGCTCCCTACTGGAAAACCACTAGAGGTTTTTCATCTATTTAGCAGGGAAACAAGAAAATCACAGTCTGAAGAAGCACTGCCTGGCCTGAGATTTTTAAGACTTGTCTCAAATCATATCATTGCCATGTAGTCACAGCCAGAAAAATAAGCTTTGTGGTTTTTATCTTGGGGGTGGGTTTAGAAGTTTTCATCCTGGGTTTGCTTTGGGTTTGCAGGTGCGGTGATGTTGGCAGGGGCTGTAAAATCACAGCCCCAGGGGGCTCCAGCTGTGCAATGCAGGGCACGTTTGCACCTGGGGAAGGTGGGAGCTGTGGGGCTGGGAGAGCGAGCAGCTGCGAGGAAAGGACAGCAGATGAGTGCTGTGGCCGTACCGGGATGGCCTGGATGTTCCTAAGGCTCCTCAAAGTGAAGCAGGCATGTGAAGCTTCTTGGGGGTGTACACCACTTGCTGGTTGTGTTAGAAAGGAATTAGACCTTCTTTATTACTGTATGTTAGTAGGAAAGACTGTGTTTTGCTGTGTTTGGTGTGAAATGGGGCAGCAGCAACTGCCACAGCAGCCTGTTTCACCCTTGCTTTGCCCCGCAGCGGAGCATTTGAGGGTGGCCCTGCAAAGAAGTCTGGAGCTGGGTCTCAGTGCTGTGAGAGCTTCTCATGATGTGTGGGTACAGGGGAATGCTGGGATGGGGGCGAGGAGGCTGCTGAGCTTTCTTGGAGTAATTTTTCCTCCTCTACCCACAGTCCTTGTGTAGCAGGGGTATGGAGCTGTTCCCTTCCCTGCGCCCTGAGTGCCACCTTTATCTAGAAGGCCTAGGTGGGTAGACCCCTCCTCTTCTCTGGTAACATTTGTGTGCCACTGTAGCTTTAGGCTTTACCCCAAAGCACATGTAAAAAAACCCAACCCCTCCAGCATCCAGAGCAAACTTGTGGCACGTGATATGGCATGGCTGGGCTGAAACCTCATCAGAAAAATGTGGTTTTCTTGGAGCCAAGTTGATCTGTGCCACACCCTAACCCCAGTCATTTTTGTATTTTCAGGAGCTTTTGATTTTTTGGTGAGTTTCTTTGCATGATGCTCACATAATGATATTCCAATAACTTTAATTGCTGAGTGAGTCCTGTGCAGGTGCTAATGAGTGTGTTAATAGTTAGCCTGACAGTAAGCCATTATACACGCAACCATCCCATAACAGTGAGATGTTTGTCTTGGTGAAACCAGGCTGGATGGAGGGAGATTTGGTTTCTTTATGCACTGTTGCTAATTAGGCATGTGGAGGATGGTAAACATCCTTGGAAAAAGACTGACTGCTACAGTACGTCTTTGGGTGGCTGACATGGCATTTCCTTGGCAGTTGTGGATTCACTTTTGGATGTGCCATAAGCACTTACCCCAGTGCAGCTCTTGTCCTTGGCTCAGGGAATCAATTAATGCTGAGAATGACTCTTTGCACTTCATGTCTTGTGGTAAACACCGGGAAAAGGTGACAGTGGATGCAACTTTCCTTGTGGCGACTCTCTGAACAATCACTGCCATAGTTGGAAACTCAGGGCTAAGGATGGTGCTGTCTCCATTTTGCATGCAGCTTATGTCCAGCTCATCATAGGTGACCACTTGTGAAGAATAAGCCTGACAAAAAAAACCTGAAGGAGGGCTTTTGAACAAGGTGAGGGTACTTGTACTTCATGCTCCTGTAGGTGCTTAAGCACAGACTTAAAATGGTGGAAAAAGCTCCTCTTAGCATTTAAATATATAGGCTGGGATGTTTCCTATCTCTATCTGTATCAAACAATTAACCCTTTCTTATCTGGGTTGCTTCTGCAAGTGAAGTACTTATGTGACAGGTGAATATGATGTGCTTTCAGATTGGTGGCGTTTGGATGTCTAGCATGAGAAACTTGTTGGCAGTCAAAGTGATAAAATATTCCAGATGTGTCATACGTATGCATACATGTTCTACAAAGGCTGCTAATATCAGAGCAGTTCAATCTGTGAAATACGTTGGCATAGGAATGCTTAGCATCTTTATAAGAGGCTAATTTCTGCAGTGCTGTGTGTCACTCTAGAAACCTTCTATGCAATAGATAGTTTTTAAAAAAACAAGAATTAATTGCTTGGCTTGAAATGTAGTGGAATAACTCAAGGGAACTAGGCTTTTAAATGTGACATAAATCAATGGTAGCCCTAACTCTGGATTTTCTGTAAGCAAGAAACAATCAATGCACTTGGAAGGGTTGTTTTCAAAAAATGCCTTACTTCAAAGTCTTAAAACAGCATTCATGGCAAAACGAGTGTTTGGGGTTTTTTAAAATCTATTTTTTGTCTTGCTCTTTCTACCATGGTTTCGCTGAAGGTCGGTCGTGTGGGTGTTTCCAGAACAACTACCTAGTGATTATTCTGTTTTGATGCTGTGGGTTGTGGAGGGTGCTTTTAAAGCAGCAAATGCTTACAAAATGAACTCTGGCTTTCGGGGGAAAAATTGCAGCTCTTTGTTCTGTGCTTGCCAGTCCTGCAGCGCGAGGCATGGTTTCTCTTCACACAAGTTAGCTAGCTGGCAATATGGTACTGAAACCTTCCGCAACCAGGGTGCAAGGGATTTCTGGCCAGTCCTCGGACACCCCACCACTAGCACCTCAAGCTTGCATCTCTGCAGAACAACCTAGCCAGAGCACGAGGTGGAAAAGCTTTCCCAAATGGTTGTCTGAATATTAACTGGTCTTTGTGCTGCCAAGTGGTGCTGCTCCCTAAGCTGTGCAGCTGGCAGTGGCTGTGGCTGTTTGGGTCGGCTGCTGCTGAGTAGTCAGGCAGGTAGGGTGACCTAAGCATGTTTGTCCCCAGATGGTGCAGGGTGGGTGCATCTCTTGCAGACGCTGTGTGAGGAAGTGTCAGGGAATAAAATGATTTCATTGAGTGGCTGATGAAGGTAAGTATTTTTGGAGATGTATCTGGATACAATTTGACTGGCAACATGAACCTCTTCTTGCATGTTGATGGCTGCTTGGAGAAGTCTGTAGAGACTGAGGCCTTCAGAGACATCCAGTTCTGTGCCAGATCTTACAGACAGACCACAAAATAGTTTTTCTCTGCCTACTCTGCTTTCTAGTCACATAGTTTTTATCCTGCATTGTGCTTTTACCCTTTGAGGCGTCTCAATGTTGTAGGGGGGCATTGTGTGTAAGCCAGGTTGGTAAAACCTCAGTTTCTGTGCTTATGTACAGATAGGCTAAATGCTTTCTCCAAGGCACTGAAGCTCTCCAATTCTCGGATACTTGCCCGCATTTCCCTTGGTTTGTAGTGAATGCAGGGAGCACTGGCAATCCAAGCAGCCATTCTGTGCTTTGAGCAGCGCAGGCAAATCCTATGTGCATGAGCTAAAATAGAATCTGTGCTGTCGTGGCTGGACAGTAACAATAGCAAATTCAGCACATCATCCCTCCTGTGCAGCCTGATGATGTTTACATGTAGTCATTACCCATATCAGGGAGCTGGGCTGCTCAGCATTGCTGCAATTTGTAAATGGCTTCATTTAGATGTCACCAATGAACTAATTTATGGAAGCTGTAATTAGTGATGATGGGACTGCAGGTGGAAAGCAGTAAGTGGTGACATTACTTAGTGACTTCATGAGGGATTTTGAGTGTCCAGCAGCCCGCTGCTGCATGTAAGGGAAGAATGACAGCAAATGAGGGAAAATGAAACAAAAAAAATGCCAAACAACAACAAAACACCAAAAAAAAAAAGTGAATGCATCTGGTAGGATGGATGAAGAACAAAAATCTTCCAAGGGGTGGTTCATCTGATTTTAGGTTGTTATTCTCCAAGCAGAGTGGCATGACGTAGCCATGCACATGCTGTCACAAATGCACTGAGTCAAATAACTTCCCAGTGGTGCCCATGTTTCTTATTCCCTTGAGGATGCTGGTTGATCTGTGGGAAAGTGGGCTCTGTGGGAAGGCATGTGACCTGAGCGCTCCTTGCCACACTGATCTAAAAGGTCCCAGTGGTTATGGCCTGGCCTGAGAACCCCTAATAAAAAGGGATGTGTGTGGATCAAGGCAGATTAGCTTGGCTTTAAAAATCTGCTTGCTCCACAGGTTATGGTTTCCATTCCTCTAGATGCCTGCTCCCTCGTACTTGTAGCTCTTTGTGCTGTGGCAGGTTTCATTGCTGCATGGTGCTCCCTGGGAGAGTACAGGAAAATGCTTAACTACAATGAAAAATGGGGGGGGGGTGGGGGGAAGTACACCGCTGTGCTAGCTGATCCTTGCTGGAGGACTTATTCAAAGTATTTACTCGCACATGGGTGCCGAATTAGATCCCTGCAGAGATATTGTATCATGGTAGTTGCATGGGTCCGGTTACAGTCTGTTGGGTCTGGTCCTTGCTTGTGCTGCTGCAACAGCAGCAGGAAAGGAACAAAACAGAGTATGAATTGCAACCATCGCCTGCCAGTGGGGAGCTTTTTCAGCTTCCTAAGGTTGTGTAAACTGAGTTTTTGCCTTGTGAGCTGAGGATCCTGTAACCTCCATAGAAATAAGTAAGAAATAGCTCTGTGTAGTGAGATAAGCCAACCAAAGGGCATGAGATGGAAACTGCCCAAAGGCCATGTTCTGAGCTGCTTGTGTGACTTGGCTCCTTATGCCTGTTGCAAGAGTAATGTGGTGGGTACCAAGACTGTGCAGAGGAGTGGTGGGAAGAGGCAGTCCATAAAAAGTGATTGTGCAGTTGCTGTGTGGATGTATTTTGTTTTTTTTTTTTTTAATTTTCTGTGGTCTCTTCTCTTAGAGGCCTCTAATAAACTCTTGCAATAGCCACAGTGGGGGGAGACATGACAGTTTGAACAAATGCTCACTAGTAACATGTTCTTTGCACTAAGTGAAATAAAAGGAGTGCCTGAAGGAGAGTGAGAGAAATATCTTGAGGAGGTTTGAGGCAGAGGTGGTTTTCTACATGTAGGCCATTGACTGTGAACCATCCATCGCAAGCAACAGTTGGCCAGTATCACAGGCTGTATTTTCCTCTGTGCAAAGGGCGGATATTGCAAAACAGTTCTGTGATGGAAAACTTGTACAGGACAGGCCTGATGGAGGGAGGAAATCAAGCACAAGTGCAATAAGAATTCTTTTATCTGGGAGAATGGGACTGCCTTAACTGCAAAGATCTGCTTTCTGGAGATACTTTCTTCTCTTTGGGTCCATGCTGTTTGGCATTGCTGGTGACTCTTGCTGTGCCAGCTGGAGTCAGTACCTGTCCTGTGCTTACCCCATTCTTGCCCCCGTTAGCAGGATGGTGCATCTGTGAGTTGGGCTGTGTTACATCACTTCTCTGGCATAATGGGGCTGAAAAAGCAAAATGAACACCTTGAGGTATTTTTATTGCAATGCCAAAGCTTGAGAAGTTCATCTGTACCTTCCAGCTGCTGAGTTTGGCTGGAGGAAGGTAATTCCTAAGTAGTCACAAGCGTGGTAATTTCCCCTTTTCTTGCATGTTAAATCAGCAACTTTTTTTCATAACGCTCCATTCCCTTGATTCATGTGTTTAAGACTGAAATTGCTTTTCTCTTCAATTAAACAAATATCTTTTAAGTAAAAATGGTGGAAAGAATAGAATGAAATAACTGTATCAGTCTTTTCAGGTCATTTAAGGAAAATTTCTGAGCTACCCCCAATGTTTGAAATCATGTGAATATGGAAAATTCTATTTCAGCATCTCTTTTGTCCTAATTGCAGAATGAAAATAATTAAATATTTTTCAATAAAGTATTGAAATACACCTCTCTGATTCTTTAAATCAAATTTCATATGTATTTTTCCCACAGAAGTATGAAATGTCATGTCTTTGATCAGTTAAAAATTAAATCAGCATCTGTCTAAAATGCTACTTTACCACACAAGTGAACCAAGAAAACACAGTTGCTTCAGATTTTCCTGTGCAAAGATCTTTCTAGTTGTATTTTGCAGAAATAATTAAATAACTTTGAGAGAAGTCCTCAACTAGTTCTTCTGTTAGTACCTGTGATTCAAGGCTAGGCATGGGACTCTTAATACTGTACAATGACCAAACCTGATTTAAATTGTGAAAATCATGCTCAACAAGGAGTTGATACAATTTAATCATGTGTTGACTAATAATGAATCAGTATTTGTGCTGCCTGGGCTGAGAGCTGCACATTCTTAAAAATGAGGCAATGCGTGGAGTAGCCACAAAATGGAGCAAAACCCAATGCACCAACCAAAGGAGCAAAGCTGATCTTGCGCAAAAAAACGTCCTTGGAGGAAAGCAAGCAGCAGTGGCAGTTTGCAAGCTGGCATTGCCACGTCTGCGTCCTGTCAGAGAGCGAGAGTGAGCCCAGCACAGGCATAATCGGTTTAGTATTCCCCTTGGGTTGTTATAAACAAAATCAATATGTACTAATGACTGCAGCAATAAATTTCATCATGCTTCATATGGTAACATTCTGCACTTACCCAGTTGTTGGTTTGACAGAGAGCAATAGAGTTTACCCTTTTAAAGTTGTAAATTACTATGAAAATGCTGAGCCTCACAGTAAAATACATTCATGGATGATTTTAAGCTTAGGAAGTATTGGTAATACTTTCACTAAGCATACTATTAAAATAAATAAATAGTATTTATTGCTTGGTTTCCCAGCTGCAGCTGGGTGAAGAAACATGGCATGCATGTTTATCATACTACTTGTGGTTTCATAATGTTTATCTAAAATTGATTCTCAAAGAAGCCATCTGAGAAGCTTATTTTTTCACATATCTGTCAAAAAAAAGTCTTCCTCCAGAACAGATTTCTAGCAAGTAGAATCTTGATTTTTTTTTTTTTTTTTTTTTTTTTAGTGCTGTTCAGTTTAGGAGTCCCTTTTGTATTTAGAAATATCTGCTTGCCTTTTTTTGTATGCTGGCAGATAAACATTTGGAGGTTGGATTAAATATTTCAGTCCCAAATGAAACATTTGAGACTTTTTGCTCATATCATATTCCAAACTTCAACAGTCTATGCTTTCTTCTGAATAGAAATGGAACACTGAAATACAGATTTCAGAATTACAGAAATACAAAGTAGAAATACAGATTTTTATTCCCCCCTCCCCCCCGCAATGTTTTCTACCAAACCTTTTTCTCTCTTAACCTTTGGAGCCAAGAAGGGAACAGAAAATCCAGATGCTTTGAATTATACACTTATTATTAAAGTCTATCAACCTGAGATAAGTTGCAAGAGTCAGTTTTGGATAGCCCTTAATTATATTGCAGTCACCTTTACAAATTTCACTGAGCTGTGCACCCTGTTGGCCCTTGAAAGGGCCTCTTAAGCCACAGGTGTCTATAATGGCTCCAGAAAGGATCTAGATAAAGCACAGGAGAAAAGAAAGATAATTGCTGTTTTTCAAAATTTAAGTTAAATTTTTCAAAAGCATAACCAGCTGTAATCCAGTTGCCTCTGTGCAGATGTGTAGCACTGTTTGCGATGCCTGGTGCTATCTGAGCCATCCGCATGGAGGGACAGATCTTTCTGAGGGACCCCCTGCAACAGGCTCAGCCCCGGGCCTGGCATCAGTTTTAAAAGTTTTAGGAAAACTTGGCCTTTACACTCCTAACACAACTCAGGGAGAGTTATCAGTGTGTGAATAATCTGGGCTTTCTGTGCTTGAGGGTGAATGAGACCCACTCCCCAAGACTGCTTCTCCACAATAATAATTCCTCCTTGATCTGGGAATAGAGCAAGCTGCCAGAAGCCACCGTCCGAGTGTGTATTATAGCTGAGAATAAATCAAACCTGCCATACTATTGGCAAAGATCAAACCTGCCCTGCTGACTTGAATTCTGTGCAGTATGGCAGCACAGCATTTGGTCAAAGAAGGCAAAAACAAGCACAGATTAATTCTTTGGCAGCTGCATCTTTGTGTAGGGAAGGGAGGAAGTCCTGTCTTGCAGTGCTTCACAGCCAGCTGCATGCTAGGGTTTGGCTCTGCAGAGCCAGTCTTGCGCTACCCAAACGCAGCAGGTTTGCTGTTGTAGAGGGATCCTTTCTGCGTTTCCTCATCGCATGTTATAAGAGGGGATATCAGTCTGTCACCTTACGCTGCATTGCCACTGTCCCATACTGTCCCATCCCTCTGTGGTGCTCAGCAGTGGACCTTTCAGATTTGAGTCCACCCACCCTGGAGAAGAGCAGTCATGAAGCTGTGGTAGAGCAGAGCTAGCAGCATCACTTTTAAAGGGCTAGTTATCATGAGCACTGCAAACAGCTGAAGGCCAACGTCTGGGTTGCAATACATTGTTCTGAGTTTTTTCAAGTTAAGCTCACTGGTATAGAGAAGACCAAAGACGTAGACACAAAAATTTAAGTCCTCTTTGTCTTATGGTGTCCTGACTCTGAAATAATTCCTAACTTGTACATGGCTTGTACCATGTTCCAGTATCCCAGAAGAGCCACTCATTTTGGCCTCCTTCTCCTCTTCCTTGTTTCTTTTGGGTGCTCTATGCACGGTACTGCTTAAGAGGTGCTGTTACCTCTGGCCTATTTCTGGGAGATTGCTAGTGGCATTTCTGGGAAGCCTGTGGGATTTTTCCCCAAATACGTGCATTGCTGCTTTAGGCAGCAGGTGCCATATTAGATAGCAGATCTGCCTTCTCCAGGATAGTCACACTATTTTCCAAAGAGAACAAGTTCACGCTCCCATTTACACGAAGGCTTTTCTTTGCTTTCTGGGTTGTCTCAATCTAAAATGAACAATGTTTGCAATTGAAAGAGCTACAGCTGCAAAGAGGGGAAAAAAACCCACATGTTGAAAGCACCATTATCCTGAAAGGAAACACTACAGTGGCCCGGCACCGTACACTTGTCTTAGTGGCAAATCTCTCCAATGCTGCTTGGGAATGTATGGGCAGAAAGGGTGGCATGTACGCAACTGGGCAAACATCAGATTTGCACAAATCCAGGCTCTGTTCTGAGCCTTTCCCACTGTCCTGGGCTGCATTGCAGTGAGGTGCTTCGTTCTTGGGACTGGTGGAGGTGACCAATGCAAAGAGGCACTGGAGGTGCCTGCCCTTGCCGTAGCTTGCCCTACCATCCTTTCCCTGGGACGTGAGCTTGGCCTCAAATGACCCTCAGGGAGGCAAATGGGCAGCACGAGTGTGGCTGCCTGCTGCTCAGGGCAGAGCCTGCTTCTTCCCAAATTATGGTCCCTGCTTCCATCATGGGACTGCTGAGCCCCTAATGGCAAACGAGCCTACACATACTATGGATGATAGGCTGGGTCTTTTCTTGGAGTTAGAGCTGGAGGTCTGTCATTTCTTTTTTGGGGATGGGGGCATTCTCAGAGCTGTGATTTACACCGCGTAATATATGCTGACATCTCAACACTGCCCTTGAGCTGTTCTTTGCTATTCCACATGCCAATGGATCACATGTGACAGGATGATGACTTTTTACAGCTCTGTAGGCAAGCTGTCCATTTTCCATGCAAGCTGAGGCTCAGGCATGCGTTGAGAGTCAATATTTCTTGGTGTGGTGGCAGAGAAATATCCCCTGCTGGATCTGGGTCACACTGATGCAGCCAGGCTCTTCAGGGTGCTGGGGCAGGGCTTGAAGCTCCTCCACTCCTGCTGGTCTGTAGCTGAGGGATTTCCTGAGCCACAGGTAGCATCTCTGTCTTTCCTAACCCGAGAAGGATCTTTCTTCCATTGATTTCTCAAATTCCCAGAAAGATTTTGGCATCTGTAGTATCCCATGGCTCAGCTGCACAGCTCAACCATACAGCTTGTGAGGAAGTACCTCTTTTGGTCTGTTCTTGAACTTAATGTTTTTTTACTTCATTTGATGGCATTGAGCTTTTGCATCAGAAAATGCTGAGCAGTTCTTCCCTACATGCTGCTCACAATTTTATAGACCTCTACCATATTGTATTTTGCAGGCTGGAGCCTTATTCTTTTTAAGACACTTTCTACATAGAAGCTACTTCACTGTTTTAACCATTTTTGCTGCCCTTCTTTATACCTTGTCCAGATCTACTGTAATTTTTTTTGCCACGTGAGGTGAGTTCTGCTTGCAGTATTCAAGGTACTGTGGATTTGTGTAGTAATACCAGGATGTTTCCTGTCTCATTCTCTGGCACTGTCAAACTGGGAGGACTGGGGGATTAAATAAAATGGTGCTGCAGGGTGTTAATGTATTGGCCCCATCCACAGACTGTAACTTTCAGTGTCCCCTGCTCCAAGGTGCATTTTCTTTTATCAGAGTCCAGCCATTTTGGAGTACCCAACCATGGGTACTGCCCAGGAGCCCAGCAGATTTTTTGGCATCATGTTTGGGAATCAGCAAAAACATTCCTCTACTTTTCACGTGTAAAATTAAGACAAGCGGCTGTTTCCTACTACACCAGTGGATGGAGTGGAGAACAGAGCTTCTGTGTGAGTGCATGAAACAGAAACAATCTGTCCTGGCACTTTCTGTCCATCCCTGCTGTGAGGGCCTGAGCAGTATTTCCCCAGGAAGCCGTGAGCAGCTTGCGTCAGCGTGCTTGTCCCCTGTCTCCCAAACTTGCCACCCTACAGCTGCATCAACACAAAGGCAAATTGCCAGCTTCTACCATGTTTCTTCAGCTAAAAATGTCCTTTACTGGTCCTGTGGCAGTCCTGTTATACTTCATGCTTAAGAGCTGCATTGAGAAGCGACATGATCAGACAGCACATTACATTTCAGGTTTGTCAACTGTCTCAAGGCTGTCTGCAAAAATTAGTCTAATATCATAACTTATCTGTATATGCATATAGCATTACATCCCACAAAACAATAAATTGCATTTGCTTTAGGATATGAAGCTGCTAGCAATGCCTATGTTAATTTTCCACGGTTTATTAAGAAAATCATAACAATGTATGCTATTTATGCGGGATGTATTCAGAGATTTATCTCCCTAGTAATGTATTCAATTAGAATGGTGACATTAGAGACATAGATTAATGCATGAGCATTTCTACTGTAGCTTAGAGTCAGGATTATATCACAGAAGGAATTAGTTTCGTGGTCTCTTCGTAGATCCAGTTTCAGGGCTGTCCTTCACCAGCTTATTGTCAATCACAGTCACCTGGATGGATTCATGTTTGTATCAGTTTTCCTCTTATTATGCTCTTTGCTATAAACAATAAAACAATGGGAATTTGAATGCTAGGCTTAGTCTGTGAAAATAACTTGTTCTACTGCTTTAATCCTTTCTTTTGGGAGTTACTTGGGCAATGGTTCATGTTTCTTCCACATCTTTTGCAATAATCCCGATAGTGACTGTAGGAGATTACAAAGGCCACATCTTCCCAGTATGACTGTCATTCAAGGAATACAGGTGAGAGAACAAAACCCTTAGTTTCTGAACAAAGATTGGAGTAATTGGCCTCTAATATGTGAACACTTACATCACCTGTGATCTCAATAAATGAATTGAACTCTTAAAGATTGTCCCCTGGTGGTGTAAAATGATGTCAAGAGGAACTTACCCTGTGTGCCTTTTGGACTAGCTGTAAGGTGGGCTGCAAAGTAACAATAACACATGTCTGATTTGTTGCTGGAAAACCAGGAGACATTTCCCACAGCGTTGGTCCTGACACAGTTTTGTGGTTTTGATGTAGGGAGTGATGTATTGAAAAAGTGCTTTGGAGTGCGCTGTGTGAGTTGTGTTTCTGGGTTGAGGTTTCAGTTTTCGTACCATAAGCCAGGACTGCAAGTGAAATTTGGTCCTTCAATGAGAAACAGTGAGGGAGATCCACATGCACTGTCCCTCTTCAGTTTCCCTTCAGAAAATAGACAACATCCTCCAAAAATTAGTTTGAGATCAGGGAAACCTCTATGGCTGCTGCTTGGTTACCACATGGGTAAAAAATTTTGTTTACTCTTATTGCAAGACAAACTCAAATTGCTAATTTCCATTGCTGAAGTGCTGGTCCTCAGAAAATTTGCTTTCCTTTAGAGCCAGCTTAACTCGGTGGAAGTGCCCTTCTTTTCCTCTGCACTCTCTCTGGCGAGACCTGAGCAAGTCTGGTGGGCTGAATTGAGGGCCAGGAAAATTTCCTAAGCTTTTCTGCATGTGTGTCTGCGGCCTTTCCTGTCATTTACTGAATGCGTTAGCTGTCCTGAATATAAAGATGTTGAGGCAGTGACTGTCCTTTGTGATGTTTGCCCTGCGCTGGTAGCAGCGGTGCCCAGCTGCTATCCACAGAGCCCCCCACAGCAAAAATAATAAGAATTTAAATGACATGACTTCTTTCTCTGTTTTGTGTGGTTTTTTTCTTCTTCACACAAGAAAATGCCACCAGTGTGAAAGGATCTAACGGAAGTAGGAGATGAATGATTTAATTTTAAAGCTTTGTGACATTTTTTGGATTCTGTAATTTCAATGAAATTTTGAATGTTTAAATTACAAGAGAAATGAATATCTTAGACCACTCCTGTATCCCCCCGCCACCACAGCCTGGCCACGCAAACCCAATACGATATGTCTTTATAATTTCAGCATCTGTCATTTCTAAAACAGATGTTTTAAAAAAGGTCAACAAAAATTCTCCCAACAACTCACGATTTCCTGGAATTTTTCATCCTTGTGGAGAGGCTAACCTCATTTCCATAGTAATGCTGTTTAGAGGCTGCAAAATAACGACGCAAAGAGCAAGCTGTGTGTTCACACACGCTGGCTATTGTTTCCAGGTCTTGATGAAGCCAGTGACTGCACCACTGGCTGCATCTGCTCCAACAAACACACAAACTTCTTGCCAAGGAGGCTGTTGAGTGTGTTTGGGTACTGCGGTTTGGTCAGCCAAGTGAGACCTGTTTGCCACTTGCACAGGGGCAAGCTGGACTTGAAGCATGCCAAAACAGATGCAAGTGCTGTTCTGTGCAGTTTTGAGCTCAGTTTGCCTGAGCTCTCTGCCCTTGCAGTGCCCACAAAGGCTTTTGGGAGGGCTTGGGGCTCTTCTACATTGCACTTTCTTCTCTTCTGCTGTTGAGAAGTGCCAGTTTTCTGGACTTGGATGGGTAGCAGCAGGACCTGAAGAGATGGAGAAAAGGAAACACATGACTGCAGTAACTTTGGCAGTAACTTTGGCTATGGGGTGGTGTTTATAATAGTGTTTGGCATTGCAGGAGGCTTCAGATTGAGAGCAGGTATTTAGAGCTTTCCTGTAGTCCTGTCATTTTCAGCCTTTGCTCTCTGCCTGAAGCTGATTGTTTGGAAAAATTAGAGATTAAAAATATTCATCCATTTCTAAAAACACAGCTAAGGAAAACAGGGAATCTATTTTTCCTCCCCTTCTTGGTGAACTCATCTATATAAAGGCCCCTTCTGTGTTAGATATGCTCGGTATAGTAAGGGGCAGTGGGCAGCAGTGTGTGACTAAAGCGTGGCAGCTTGGTGTAAGCCATGTTCTTCTCCCCACATATCATTGTTGTGGGACTGTATCACACCTGGTCATCATCACTCACACTCATCTCCAAGCTCTGTGATGTATTTCTGAACATGCAGTGCTTCAGGAGCTTTCTCCAGTCTCAGTAAGCAGTAAAGCTGCAGTTGGCTATACGTGTAAAGCCACATCTTCATCACCCAGAGGGAGCCTAGTATCTTGCTGACTGCAAGAGCTATTGAGCTTATTCATAGGTTAATTCATGGCTTTGCAGGATTGTTTCTTCTGGTGTTTGTCTGTAATCACATAACTTGCAAAGGAGGTGACTATGGCTGACCTGCAAGCTCAAATGTGATTGAGGTGGTCAGGGTGCATCCGGGCACCTCATGAAACCTCAGAGTGACAGCCTAGGACAGCACAAGCATCCTGCCCAGGTTGGACCCTTTTGTGTAGTCAGATGAGATGACAGCTATAAGCCAAGCAGCACATGTTGATGATCCTCTTCCCCCCCCCCTGCCCCCTGTGCGTTCTCTCTTTGCCTTGAAAAATAGATGGCTCTGTTCCCATATGCCTCAAAGTGTTCAAACATATTCACGACATTCTTTTGGAAGACTTATCAACCTTACATCTCCATAAATTACTGCTGGTTTCATTGCTTATCTCTTTTGGCTAAATTTCTCAGATTTTTCAAAGGTACGTTCTTGACTAGAGTCAGTTTGCAATTTAAATGGTACTTACTTTAATTTAAATATCAGCAGACTCGTGTGGGTTTATTTAGTGTGTCTGAAATGATGATCAAGCCAACATGTCACGCAGATCATGCCAGACAGTCAGTGCTCCTTGCTGAGGGTTTATCTGATCTGCATTTGTTCAAGTTTGTGTTTTATTTCTTTTGTGTCAGAAGAATTTGTTGATCAAAAATGCGGATTCATCTTTGTCTTTATTATTGCTTATGCTCCACAAGACTTCCAATTCAATGTTAATGGGATTTTCAGTTTAGCTGGAGAGAAGCAGGGAAAATTATGGGTTGATTTATCCCTGCATTTAGTAGTGCTGGTAAAATAAGCCTGAGTTTTCAATGTTAACTCATGGTTTTTGGATGCCTGACTCAGCACACCAAAAAGAGGCCCAATCCTTATCATGGGTTCCCCCAAGTTTGAGCCCTCTGAGTTGACATTCGTATTTGAGGATGCTACAATTCCTAATTCCTGTATGAATTAGGAATTTCCTTTTGAAATTGGGCATCAACCAGATGCTGTTTGCAGACTGAGGACCCAAGTAGTGCTAGTAAGGCAGAACAGAAAAAGGGTCAAGAATGACAAGACTGTAATAGGCTAAACATTAACCTAGTTTAGGGAGAAATCTGCTGGATTTCTTTCTATCCAGAAGAAGACTGAGCTTCCTACAAAGTTTATATCTTTATTTACATCTATTCAGGCAACCAATGCTGACCTACAATGCCACATAGTCTAAGGGAGTGAGCAGAAGTCTTGCTCATGAGGCAGGGCAAGGAAGCAAAGCAAATTGATTGACTCTATGGCCGCTGTATGCGATCTTCTGAGTGGGAAGCTGTTGTCTGTTTGAACCCTTGGATAGTGTAAGAGCATAAAAACCTCAGACTCAGAGTTTATTTAGGGTGAGTTTCTGATACCGGTATAAACAACGTACATATCACACAAGTCAAATCTGTATTCCTGAAGAGACTTAGAATGAGCCCAAATAATGTCAGAGCTCTGTGTCATGTGCACAAGGTGTGTGATTAAAACTAAAGGCAAGGCTGGTAAAGCTTTAGATCTAAGTGGTGTATCTGTAGCAGCAAGTGGAGAACTGTGCAAAATTCTCCTGTTTGGCAACTGCAAGATAAATGGAGAGTTTACTATGCCTAAGGGACTTATGAGCATAATGTTTATTTTTTGGAGATTCAGCAGTGCCTGATGTTCATCAGCAGGAAAACCTCATTGTTAAAATGGGGAAATTATTTCAGGCTTCTGGTTCTGACCTTTCGAGTTGGCATGAATAAAAGCCAGGTTAATGAAATGCGTTGCTCCACTAGCAAGTCTGCAAAAAAAATTGTCTGCTTCTCGGAAAAACAGTAAATGCCACGGAGATTTATGCAGAGCTCTGGTGTAACTCCAGAGTCGTGTGAGCCCTCTATATGTAAGACGCTGAATTTCTGTGGGGAAAAGAAGTCACCGCTTGGTTGTAGTGAAGCCCACAGCCCGTGATGTCTCAAGGTGACAGATAAAAATATTCATAATGATTGTGACTTGCTTGCTAAGAGGCACTGTTTAGCATTCTAGCCCTTTATCGCTTGCTGGCTTCAAAGCCACAATCCTGAAGTGCAATCAGGAAAACTGCATTTGACACAGTATATTGAAGAATGGCATAAATCCTCCGGTACGAAGCACTTACATGTGTGTTAAGCTGGCCACTAGTCATCCAGCTGCTGAGGAGCATCCAGAAGAGTTGGCCATTAACGAAAACGGCCATCTTGGAGCTGGCACTGAACTGATAAGATACTAGGGTCCCTGTTTGTGTTTCCTGGGATCATGGAATTGTTTGTACTTCAACAACTCAAATTCTTCCAAGCAGCATTTTTTAAGCTCAAAATATTCATGTAAAGTGGGTATAAATTGGGTAGGCGCTTCAAAGTTAGTGCTTGACAAAGGAAACTATTTGTTTTTAAGAATGATTGTGATTTATTGGATTATTTGCTCTGTAGTAGTGCCACGATGTTGGCTCTGCAGCCACACAAGCAGCTGGATGTTGCTTGAAAAAGCAACAGGAGCTGACTCCCCCAGAGCTCACAGCCTGTGTCCGTCAGGCAGCAGCATGTGCTCTGCAACCTATGTGCCTCAATGGTGTTGTGCAAATTGTGTGCAAATTATGCTCAGCGAGCCATTTGTCACCAATGTGGAAGCTAAGGTCTTTGTTGCTGTTGCAAGCTTCTCTACACAAGTGACCACAGCCCTCTGCTAGTCTGGGGACTTGAGGGAGGTTTTTTTGCCAGTATACCTATTTGCTCTTCCTATTGCTTGTAGGAATAAAATCCTCTTGGAGGAATTAATACTCCTGGTAGACTGTAACACTGGGGTGCAACACCATCTCTCTCCAAGGCAATTCAACACGCTCCTGCTTTTAGTGCATAGCAAGGTGTCTCAGTACTTTAAAATGAGGTGGTTCATGGCTGAGACCTGGATTTGAAGAGGTCTTCCTTGTCAGGCTTCAGCTCTGAAGAGGCTCTCTCCAGCCCAGAAACTAAAACTAGCTTTGTAGTTACTACATGTACCACTATATGGGATGGAAGGAAGAATTCAGGGGGGAATTTAAGGCTGCTTTTCCTGTGTGACTCCCCATTACCCTCCTTAACACAGGGAAAAGAAATGGTATGGCAACACCCTTTTTAAAAGCAAATCTGGTTGTTTTCTTTCTAACCTCACTTTCCCCGGAGTAAAGTCAGATACATTTCTTTGGCTCAATTCGGTCTGAAATAGGCATCTAGTGCCATTAGAGATGCCCTGGGGCATCACTCCTGGCCTCCAGCTTCTGTCCAGAGAAGCAAAGTTCTCCCATAGTTCGTTTGTTGCCTCTGTTGGCCCCATATGAAAGTCTCGGCTCCGCTACAGCATCTTGAATGACACTGGGTGCCCAGGCAACGGTACTGAATCTAACCCCATGTCTCCCTCCAGCCCCATCTACTCAGAAGAATTGTGGCAATAAATAAAAGCCTGTAGATAAAATTTCATAGTGGATGACTCCTTCTTGGGGCCATTAACAAGACTGAAAAACCAGACTTTATAATACAAAGCAATCTTCCACCTGAACTGTGGGACAGCTACTCTAGCTCCACAATGTGTTATTTAAAGCCTGTTTTATAATAGAATTTGGTATTGCAGTATGTATAATTTACAATATATTAAAACCCATTTCATAATATATTTTAATCTCTGATGATGAATAGCTGGGACAGTTTTGCAGGTTCTGTAATATCACTATGGCAACATCCTTTAAAAAAAAAAAAGTAGGACAATTGAGAAATACCAAGGACTGGTCAAGGAAAGAATAATGACACTTGTCAATTTGCATTCTTTCCTATAGTTTATTTTCTTCTTGGAAATGGCATCTATCCTGATATTTTTTCATGTGTTTTCAAGAAATTGCTTGCCACATTACTGAAATGTTGCATGTCCTTTAACCTTTGAGGGCTCAACTTTAAAAAGATTTGTTTTCCATTGCAGTGCTAAATGACTTAGCCTATCTACGAAGATGATTAGAACTCAGCAGCTATTGGTGGACTGGAAATATAGCTTCCGTCAGATTTCCAACGTTTCTCAAAAGTCAAAATAGTGCTTTATGAGTCCAACCTAACATGCTTAATTTAGAAAAATGGGACTTGTCTGTCATTCTAAATGGTTGACTGTTTTTAAAAATCAGGCTGCTTGTTTTGAAGCCTGCATTTTGACTAAGCCTCTAAATGGCAATTATTCTTTTCCTGAGCAGTAGTCAGCAAGGCATATTCATCATTCATTACCAAAGAAAGAAAGAAGAAATCTCATTTCACCCTCCTTTCCAAGTGGTGGTGGTGCATTTCTAAAATGTCACTGCAATATCTCAAAGAATTGGGATCAAAAAGCCTGAAGATCTGTGGATCACTATTTGCATATCAGGTGATACGTGGTGCATCCATGGAAGACTCTCATTTTTGGCGTATTCCCACTCTGGCAGTCTTCCTGAAGAGCAGACTTTTGAAGGCCCCAGCTCTGAGGACCAAACATCAACAGTGCACCAGGTAGGCTTTTGAAATATATTTCAGTTGCTGGATGTTATTCCTAGTCTTGTGCTTTCAAGTATTGGAAAAACACTTTTTGAGGATAAAAGTTTATGACTGTAGTGGTTTGTTTTCTGGTTTATATTGTCCTTCCACTGAGGAGCTCTTCTGTCAAATACATAAGAGCTCCAGGCATGAGTTCATGGTCAACAGGGAAGACAGTGCTGGAAATCAAGCTATGTAGGAGCTCACTTGCCCTCTATACTTCATACCTGGTTTTCTTAAATACCTTAGGCCTCTGCTATTCTGATCAGTTAAACAAATAATACTGCGCTCTCTTTTTGCACAGGTTCTTTTTTGTGATCCTCAGCACAACTGATTTCCTTCAGCCTCCAAATTCTTCCTTTCCAGCTGGGCCTACCCCTTGCCATCACAGGTTTTAACACTCTCCGCTCTTCTCCAGCTTTTACAGAGCAAACACTCTGTTTGACTGTTCCTTCTCCTTCATGAGCTAAATCTTCTCCAGTGCCTTTTGGCACCCAGCCATGTTCTGGCTGGTGGCAGTTCATGCAAACCAAGAGCAGTTATTTGCTAACCCTAGTCATGGCAGCTCATATGAGATTGAAGGTAAGAATACACCTAAAATGTCTGAAGACATCCAGCCATTAATTTTTTCCTCTGTTTGTCCCAAAGGAGAACACAGATGTTGACCTTTACCTTACCAATCCATCTGCTTACTCAAGCTTTTGCTTGAGGGGTGACGACAAATGAATTTTTGCCTACAGGGCAAATTCCAGGATGGATCCGTTACCGTGCCATTGACATTTGCCAGCTGATTCTTGCGTTTTCAAAGTAATTTTGTTCATGTGCCCAGGGAAATTAACAGTGTACTGTTACCAGGGTTTAAAAAGCATTTCTGGAATAAAGTTTCTTTTAACTCTTCCTATTTAAGTCATTGCTTGCATAAAGCTACTGATTACAGAAGAGCAGGAATCCTCCTGAGAAACAGGAGCAGTGAATTCGAAGAGTTCCTGTTGTGACATTTTTTATGTTCTCCGGTTACAGAGAAAGCCTTGTGCCATGGGCACCTCATCCGTGGCGTGGGATCACAGTCTAGTAATAAGGTTAGGATTTAAGTTTTCCAGTTACATTGCTCTTGCAACTTATCTTTTAAATATGTAGCTCCAATCACGTAACTAGATACGTAAACAGCAAGGAGACAGACTTAGTCATTTTCCGGTGAAGGAAAAACTTCCATAGAGATGGGATTGGTGACAGAAATGTGCAGCTTTGCATTGTGTATGGTGCTCAGACTGCAGCTGTAGACCATTATCTGTAAGAAGAGACAACTTTGTTATGAAAGTGTGTGAAAATGGACGCATTGGGTCTCTTAGGAAGCAAGCTGATGCGGGCAGGTGCCTCTCTGTTTTGGACAGCACGGTGTTGGGGCTGGAGGGGTTTCTTGAATGGGTTTCCTCTCTGCTCACCCATACCTACATTTGTGAATTAAAAACAGCTGACAGCAGCATCACATAAATCTATTTTTTTGTTCTTTATGAAAGATGAGTAATTTCTTATCCCAGAACCACTGGACCCATTCGTAACTGAAACCTTTAAAGTTTATGAACGGTGAAATTAGGTGACTAATAGACAGGTGAATCATTAGGCAGAATGCCACAAAGGCTGCATTCAGAGACCTCCTTGTTCCTGTTTCTTGCGTCTCCCTGTAGACAAACACGTTTATTTCAGTGCAGAGTAAGAAAAATAGCATCAAAACCTCTGTGTGGCACGGAGATTCCACCTAATTGCAGGGAAATGGGATTTTCCCTAGGTGGATACCTACTGTATCTATCCATTTACCTTCTCAGGGCACCATGCTTTGTGCCACATTAAAGCTCATCCATGGGTATGTAGCATTTTGTACTGCTTTCTTCATTTTTTTATTTTTGTGTGGGAGAAAAACTTTACAGCCTCAGTCTCTGTCCGCTGGAGATCTTTTTTACTATTCCAGTCTGTCCCCTGCGCAAAGGGGTCAAAATAAGCACGGAGCAAGGAGCTGATTTGTTTTAGGTTCTCCTGCCACAGGTATATTCTGAGAATAAAACTCTTCCAGCTGTTTTGAAAAGCTTCATCTTTCCCTTTGAAGAAGAACAGTCTGACACAGTCCCAGGTACAGAACAAAACTCAAACCAGCCCGATCAGTAGCACTTCATTTGCTTACTGGAATGAAAACTCCACAAGTGATTTTGGAGTGAAGACTCGGGGGATTTTACATTGCGGTTTCGCGTGTGTCCTTGCTTTTAGATTTTACATAGGATGTGATTCAGGAGCATTGATGTGGTCCTCATCTTTATCAGAACTCCTCTCCAACATAGAGTTTCACCAGTTATTTGTTGTCACATATGAAATAGGAGCTATGGCCAGGCTGTATATCTTAGTTAATTAAAAGGAACATCTGCTTAATATAATGCATAGTATAAATGGTATTTCCTTTGTATACCAGACTGAATGAGATAATGTATCATCTATTGACCTAAGTTCCTGCGTGCCTATTGAATAACCATCAAAGAGCAGACTTCTTGACATCATGCATGTCCCCTTGAGGCAACATAAAAAATAAATATTGTAAGCTTACATAAATGCAGGTGAGTCCAAAAGAGCAGAAGAGGATCTATACACTCCCTGAGTACAAATTCTAAGCAGCAACAGATGAATCCAGACAGTGATTATAAAGCCCAGAGCTGGTTCATAATCGACTCAGGCTGCAATCTGTAGGATCTGAGTGCAAAACTGTCTGTGATAGGCTTGTCTTCCTGTCTCTATAGCAAGGATAATTTCAGTTTTTCGTATACTTAGGGAGGATAGATGAACAGATGCTGATGTTTTCAAGTTGTCTAAATGCCAGATAGGAAGGAAATCAGAATAACATACTTGAATGCTGAAACTGTAAATGAATTAGGTAAATTATTCTAGCTTCACATAGCCAGAGCATTCTTATCAGACCTGTCATATTCACTGTTCATCTTGTTTGCATAACAAATATTTTAGTACTTGTCTTTACAGAATCTAAATTTCATGTGGGACTTTGCAGGAGGAAGAGTTGGATCCATAGTCAATAATCCAGGGGATTCTTGGCTATTAACTTGCCTGTTCCTTGCTGGAGGTTACTGCTGCAGATGTGGTATTGTTGGGTAGATGTCAGGGGCAGGAGGTTTGTTGGATGCTTTCTGCTATGCTTTGTTACCTTGGTGCATAGCTTGCAGGCTGAGAAAAGGGTGCTCTGCAGTGCTCTGGCACTTCAATACCTGACTCCCATTGGTTAGGAATGGAAAAGGGGGGGCAATCTCACTGGGCTGATTCCTATTCCAGCTTCACCATGTCCCTTCCCTGTCTTTTCCCTGTGCTTTGGCTGCTAAAATGGAGAAATGCTAGGGTGAGGCATGGCTAGGGGCAGGGCCTTCAGCAAGCCATGCTGACAGTGTGAAAGCTTTTCGAGTGAGCGACAGAGGTCAGAACTATAGAGGAGTTTGTTTGCAAGCCTGTCTGTCTAGATGGTTCATGTAATTATTTTCTGTGCTTAGTCCGCTTTACTCAACATGCAGCTGAGAAGAGCAGCTGAGCCATTTTAGATGATTTGTTGCCTCTGACATAGGATTGCAGGATGCTACCTCAGTAGGCTCTGTGTTTGCTCTTCTGATGCTGGAGACAATCATCTTTGCTCTCAAAACAAAACATTTCCAACTGCCTGGCTTTGGGGTTCCACTTTAATCCTACGTGCTAATGTGCTGGTTTACCGTATTAATGCAGATTAGCTGAAAAGAACTTGGCACATCAGGATTTTCTGCCCTTCTTACGCATTATAATCTCTTTGCTTTGGATGATGTTTATTACATACTGAGATAATAGGTTTAGTGCTTTTATGACCTCTGTAACATGTTTTTTTTTGTGCTTCCACTCAGAACTGCTCTTGCTTAGCTAACCTTTCAGCCAGTAATCCATCCAGCACAATTACCCTGGGCACGCTGGCAGCCATCTCGAGGACGCTCTTCTGTTGAGTCCCACTGCAAAGCTGCTGCAAACAAAACAGGCATTTGAGCTTATTAATTTTGGCTTATTAATGCCTTTCATTGCAGCTGCAACCAGCTCAAGAGCATTCTTCAGCCCTTACCTCTGGGCTGCTTCCCAGATGCTCTGTTTTGGATGCAGCATATGACGTTTGGGGGCTTGCTAGGCGAGGTTGATAGAGTCCCTTCTTGGCTGCCAAAACATTTAAGCCCATCTTAGAGGGCGGTTGAAGGGATTCCACCAGCATGGACTGTGTCAGGAGGATGGCCTCTATCTATATTGGCTGCTAGCAGACTAGTTCTACTGCATCCACAGGTGTTGCTGCTGAGTTTTGAGTAGCTCAGTAATCTCTCTAATCCTCTGGCCAGATGTCCAATGGTGTTGGGACACCAGAGGTATTACATTTCAGAGGTCCACACAGAGTCCACTTGTTTAAATGCTGCATGTTCATAGATTCCTGGGGCCTTTCTTCTGGTCATCATCTATAGTCTTTCCAGCTCTTTGAGTCTGGTAAAGCTGCTGTTCAATTCCATCTCTGCTTTTCCTCCCACAACTCCCTCCTTCCTGTATCTTCCCAAGGATGTTTCTCACAGCCTGCTTTATATCTTCATCTTCTGCAAAGGGAATCTGAAATTACACTGTCATGACCAGTGTTTTTCTTATTTTTTGGCAGAGCTTTGCCTGTCCTGTGCCTTGGGTGGCAGATGCTCAGTGTGAGCCTTGCTAGGCAGCTGGGGATGGTGAGTGGTGCTGCTGTGCTCTGCATTGTGCCTGGCTGTGGTTTAGGCCCCTTTTCCCTAAAGACTTGCCACTTGTGCTGGCCTAGCAAAGAGCAATTCCCTCATCTCTTTTGAAAACCACTTTCAGAGAGGAAAGCTTGACAAGTGTCTTTGATACAGAGCAGGAGCGAAGAAGAGGGAGTCAGTCTTACTAAGGGCAATTAATTCTGCTGCTGACAGTGAGTCCGTGTGCTCCTTGTTCTAACTTTCTCCTCTGAAGATGACTTTTGCAAATGGATGGAGATTGTCAAAGCCTGTAGCTTCAGATATTATGCTGCCTTTAACATTGCAGTGAAAGGAATCTCCACCATCTGTCATCGCTGGGAAAGTGGCAACGTTACCATTGCCTCTGTCTTCACAGGATTAGAACATGACATCAGAAGCAGCCTACATCTTCTCTCTGTTTTTTCTGCTAGGATTTTTTTTTCTCCTTTTTGAGGTTTGTTTCTGCTTGGGAGATGATGAGGGCTATTGTCTTCCACGTGCCTTTTATCAAAGAACAGTGCTCTTCAGCAGAGTCATTAAAATAATGGATGGCCTCAGATGGTTAATTATGTCTGAAACTTTCTTGCTGTCCAGCAGCAGGAAAGCTTTCCGACATGGGATGTGGGTGTCTTACAGTGAGAGTCCTCCTACCATATACTTTAAGACATCAGGCAGAAAAATGGTGTGTTGATACCATCAAGCCCAGAAGAACAATCTGCTTCATTTAGGTGGGCGGCACAATCAGTTTGGCCATTGGAAGTGGATGGATTTCAGACTGGGAAGACAAGACCAATTCATTGGGTGCATGGGAGTTGCAGTGGAGTTTGCGAGGCACGTTGCAAATGTCGCTGAAGGAAGAAAAAAGAACTCTCTTATGGAGGCTGTCATGATCGAGGGGAAAAGTACTTGGGCTCACCAAGCCCTGCAAGCTATGCTGTCAAAGAAATGCATGTTCTGATTAATCCATCACTGCTGATGACAGGTTACATATGGTGAACTGCTTAAAATGTTCTTCCTTTGTCCAAATTCTTATTCCTTAAAAGCTGGTTTTGAAAACTTTATTAGTAATAGAAGAGGCTTCTTCTCATGTGGAAGAAATGTATAAAGCACAAGACTACCAAATACATGCATTTAGCTTAATGGAGTTCAGCTTTCCTCATATAATCTGGGTCAGAATTCAAGATAAATTTGGTGGTTCTGACAGGGTCTGGCCGTTTGGGAGCTCAGTTCTCATTTAGACACAGACCAGATATTAGGAGCTGCTGCAGTTCTGGTCATTTGGATTTCCCTGGGGGCAGTGGTACTGATGAGCAGTTGCAAAAACTCAGCTATTTTGTTAGCTTACTAAATGAGTACTCATTCAGTCATGAAGTGTACACTGGCTGGCACCCAGATACGTTATGTGATATCCAGTTTAATTAAAATCAGGACTTGTTTTCAAATAGGCATTAGTAATAGAGAAGCACAGCCAGATGACACAGCTGGATGTCTGTGAACCAGGCTCTTCGGGAAATCCTATGCAGGGTCTCGAAGGTCTTTTTGAGGCCTTTCAGTTTACTTGACTATTTTGAGTAGCATTGGAGACGAGGTGCTCTGAACTTGTTTAGGGTGGATGAGCCTGTGACATATGAGAAGTAGTCCATTTTGCTATGGGAACTGAAGGCAAAAATCCTGTAGCTCACACCTCTTGAAAGTCAGTCCAATTTGCTTTGTGTGTGCAGGTGCCTCATGCATACCTGAGTAGAGCTAAGCCCCAGTTCCTACCTGGAATCTGTATATGCTGCTCTAATTCAAATAACAAGAGGTGCTTGTTTATAGGGTGTATTATAAGTAGCTGAAATTACTCACATGGGTAACGTTAGAGATCAAAGCTGTAAGGAAGTGTGTGTATGACCAGGGACTTAATGTTTGGTAGGTGCTTATGAACTGTAAGGAACATCTGCTCTTCGTGGGTAGCAATTTCTTTTCTATATTGAATACTGAAGTGGGTTATCATACCGTGGAATGGGTTTTCTTCTTCCTTTCATCTCAACGGCATTTTTTCCCTCCTGTTCTGATTTCATACAGATTGAACAGTCATGATGAAAGAGCGGTAAGCAAATGCATACAGAAACAATTTAGCTTTGTATGGTGTCAGATGCTGTTATGAGCAATAAACTTGTGCAGGTTTCTACTTAAAATCATAACTAAAGAGCTCAGACATGCCAAGTCTGGGCAGCTGCATAAGGTCCTCTGTCAGAAATGTCAATCAGCTGTCCTCTCAGATGCATATGGCCCGCTTGACGTGCTGATGTGACCAGCATGAAAAATTCAGATTTTTCAGAAATGAGCCTTTAAAACATTTGTTTATTCTCAAGAGGAATAAGTTCCTGGCCCTCATGGTTGAAAGGAGTGCCTTTCAGATGTGGACCAAGAGTAAAGGATGTCTCTCAAAGCAAGCCCCCTCCTCTGCTCCTTGGGGGGGCGCAAAGCTGATGCTTATACTTTAAAATGAATTTTTAAAATCAGCAAGATTTGTATGCCTGTCTCAATGCAGCATTAGTGCTAATTCTGTATTTGTTGGTTAAGGAGCTTATGAAGGTTGTGTATGCCAGGGGCTGAGGTGCTGTTGGGGCTTGCAGCCATGAATGTGTAGCACAGAGAGTTTATTGAGTCCTTTTATCCTCTTTGTCTTTCATTTCTATACAGCTTCTTTGATTGAGCTGGTGTTATTCTTTGTGCACTATTGTGGGGTGGTGAGGGGATCTGAGTACATCTTCAGCCACATATTTGGCAGCTGAAGGCAGCAATCCCCCTTGAGGCTTCTTGGCCTCAGACTGCATAAAACGTACCATCAGATCCCCAGTGGCCTGGGTGGCCCTGTGACAGGCTTGTGCTCTCACCCCTGTGCAATAGCCCCATGGAAGTCAGGCCTTTTCGTCCCCTCTCCCTCGGGACTCCATGCAGAAAAGAAACCACCTCTGGAGACTCCAGGGCTAGGGAGTGGGATAGGTAGGATTGGGAAGAAGGACTCGAGCAACACTTCAAACTCCACAGTTCTTTTATTGACTGCCAGGAGACATGTGCAGGTCTGCTGTGCTAATACCTCCCTTGTGTGCCCTGCCACCTTTGTTGGAGGTCAGTCAACCTCTATGGGTTCAAACTAATCTTCTGGAGTGTCCACGTCCCTTGGTTTCTTGCCATATTTCACATGATAACTGCCACATCATTTAGCCCATTCTTCAGGCTTTGTGGCACACCACCTCATGTATGAGCACACCTGATGTTCTCTGCCTCTGCTTCCCTGCCCCAGGCCTGCTCCAGGTCTTCTTGGCACTCCAAGAGCAAGAGACTTGGTAAGTTGCAGGCCAGCCTGCAAAAAATTTGGAAGAGAGTAAGGCAGAAAACATAGCTTTGGATCAGTAGGTGACATGCTCCTGTGTTTTGTGCAGCTGATTACTTCAGTGTCTAGTAAATAAGAATTGAGTATAGGCAAAGCCTGCCTCTGTTGCCCTGACGTTCCCCCAAGCAAAAGCAACTGCAAGGCAGGAAAGGATCTAGGTAGCTGCTAGGATTTGGTGGGAAATACCCAACTATTCTTCCAGAAGAGAGGGTGTGTGTGGGACCGAGTAAAGCAAGGAGAATGAAGCACTTCGCTTGACAACTGCATTTAGTTCCCATCCTGCATGGTCCCAAGTGCAAAGATGAGAAACCACTGTTTTTCAAGACATTGCTGACAGCTCTTGCCAGGAAGGGCTGGATTGACTTTTTCTGTCACCTTCGTGTTTTTGATCAATAGCTTCACAAATGGGAGCGTGTAAATACTCTGCCATCTCGTCCCCCCTTTTTTTTTAGTGCTTTATTTTAATCCATTTATTTTTGTCTTATTAAAAGAAAGGTACTATAAATGCTCAAGGATTAAAGTAACTTTCTCAGCCCAACAATTTGGATTTATGTCATTTCAAAAGAAGTTTCCTTTAAAGAATGTGAACACTGGATTAAAGCTTTATTCCAGACTGGTGATTAAGAGGCTAAAGCCCATATATGCAGCATTACAACTCTAATGTGACTGGAAGAGGATTGCTCATTAGAGCCCGCAGAGATTTCTATTATGGCTTTGGGGACTGATAGCCACCCATCTCGTTGTGAATCCTATTATGGCAGACACCAAATCCCACAGCATCATGTTACGGCTCTCCATTGGCACGATTTTGAGCAGCTGCCACCTTGCACAGAGGAACTGGGGATTCACATTTTTCCCCTGCTGGACAAATGCTGATGCAGATGCACCTGCATAAGCCCAAAAGACATCCCCATCTGCCACAGAGCCATTATTCCTGCTTGTAGATCAGGTTCATTGTATATATTTAGTGGAGGAAAACTACACCACAGATCATGACAGCCCCTGGAGTGGGGTTGAATTACCCAACTCCTCTTTTCCCAGCACAGCCCACCAAGGAAAGCTAACTACCAACAAGCTCTTGCTGGTGGCTAGTGACTAGGAAGCGAAGAAAAGCCACTCCTCTTCCATTTTCCTGCTTAAACATCTCAGGAGTTCACTCAGTGTGATTTATGAGGCTAGGTCTCCTGTGGTTTGCAGAAATACGGTACCAGAGGCTCATCCATCTTTAGTTTGTAATATTCCCATTAAAGCAATAGAAGCTTTAAGCACAGATTGTGCTTGCCTAGACATTGATAAGAGTCTACTAGCAACCACTCTTATGTCACACAAGGTCCAGGTTTAGGCTACAAATGCAACTTGACCCTGAGAGCTGGGGCTAGCCCTTATGTTTACCGCACCTTCACCTAAAGCAGCAAGGCACCTTTGTAAGAAAGAAAGAAAAAAAAAGAATCAGCAAAACAGAAAATACTGACCACAAAAACATTGCAAACCCTGGGCAAATGCCTTCTGCCACCGCATCACCATCCCTTCAAGGACGACTACTCATTTTTACCTGTTCCCTTCTGAGTGGACTCAGGCCCCAACCCCTCCTACCTTGTCCTCTGCAATAATTACAGCTGTTTCCCATCTGCCTCTCTGGGCTAATTGTCAGTAAAGGCCAGCTGACATCCCCCACAAGTGCAACAGAGGCAGGCTTTGCCTAAACTCAATTTTTATTTACTAGACATGGACATAACTACTTGTGCAAAACACAGGAGCATGTCATTCACTGATCCAAAACAATTCTTTTAAAATCGAGACATGTGCTTTGACCTGTGATGTTGATGCCACACATTGCTCTAGTGTATGACTACGGATGTTCTTAAATGGGTTTTTCTGGTTTAAGTCTAATTTTTTCAGTTTTGGTGTTGAGAACTTTGTGGTTTTGGTGTGTCTGTAGGTGTTGGATTTTAAGGCAGCTGGACTTCAATAATTATAATTGGCCATATTTTCAAAGAATGTAAATAATCTTTTTTACAGCACGTACAGCTACCTTGCTGGAAAAGCTGATTTTGATATAATAAAAATGGTCATTTGAGAAAATTTCACCAGTTTCCTTATTTTCCACATTACTTAGAGTAAATAGGCACTCAGACATTTTCTGTAAGAGCTTTAGACCCACTCAAGCCAGGGTTTAATTATATGAAAGCTGCTCTGCATCAGCTTGAACTGATTCAGATTAGAGTCTACCCTGCAAAAGGAGACTGGCTCCAGTCTGACAAGGCTGGGACAGGATGGCTGTTGGGGTGGCACTCTGTGCCAGTATATCCGAAACACATCTGTGCATGTTTTGGGTGGCATGGGGATGCAGCTATCTGGGGCTATCGTTACACTTTCGTGTTTTTAAAGTGGCTAGTCAGTGAGCGTATAATAAAAGCCAAATCTGAGCACTCTCAAGCTCTGTTCTCAAATATAGAAATCCATCATACAAAACAAGACCCAATCCCCTCTCTGTTTCTGCGCTACTTATTGCTCTTTGTGCCCTCATTTCCCTGACATACCGAGCATATCTCATACACAAAATGATAGCCTTCTGTGAACTTACAGAAATAGAAACATATTGCATACCAAGTGACTACGTTGCTGTGTCAGATGAAGAGAAGGCTTAAGGAATGGCATTTTGGGCCACTGTTGTGTTACCGTACTGAGCTTTTTGCTAATTTGAGATTTTTATGGACTAAATTGCTGAAATTTCAAAGTCAATGTTATAAAGAGTTTGAAATATTCAGAACATCGGAACTGCTTCTGTCCTGAACAATTACAGCAGAAAGCTCTAGTTATTGTGTCTGGCATCTGTTGTGCAAAGTGGTCATCATAGACACTAGGTCTGCATTTCAGCACTGGCGTTGCAGGGCAGAGGAGCTATCTTTGGACTTACCCTGTATTGCCCCCACTCAAGCAGTGTATGTCAGTAGGAGCCTTGTGTCCCCCTTGGCTCTAGAACACAGAAAGTGACTTTTCAGTGCTGGTCATCTCAGGGCTAAAAAGGTCCTTGGGAACTTGCCATGTGATGTGACTGTAGGAAAAGGTCATGTCAGACTGTCCGAGTGCCTCTCTCTTTTCCTCTTGTCTTACTTCTCTGTTTATCAGGTCATTTAAAGACATTTATCTACTTAGTTGTCACTGCATTGACTCTTTGATATTAAGGACCATGAATATTGTAAGAGCCATACACTGTCTGTGTAGCCTGGCTAATTATACAAGGCAAAATGGGTACCTCACAAAAGTCATGCACTTTTGGGGGAATAAGCCCAGAAGGCCTCTGTCAATGCTGTAATTTAAAATCAAGCAGTGGAAACTGCGATAGCAAAACACTTGTGTGATCTGCTAAATCACCCCAAAAAAGGGCTTTTAAGTCAAAAGCGAAATGTCTGCATGACCAGATTTGACTCTGATTTCTCTAAGGCCTCTTTATACCCTTCAGAAAACACAGATGGTCCTGAAAATGAGGTCTGATTGCAGTTTCATACTTCTTTTTCTGCTCTCTAAGAATTAAGAAAGACTGGAGCCTGCCGAGTCTGGTGGGACCTGCTGGGTGCCAGCTACTGCATGCTCCTGCTGGATAAGTATCCTGAGCCCGAAGGGCTGCTTTGATGCTCTCAGAGGTGAAGAAACACCCAAAGGTGAGTGGCAGAAGTTGCCACTGTCCATCTGGCTTCCAAGAAGCCAGCTTGCCCTTCAGGCAGGAAGTCAAGGACTGCAGGAAGTGTTGACTGTTTGGTCTGTAATTAAAAGAAAGGTACTTACAAGAACCTATTCATGTCCTTTATGATCTCCCTCAGGATCATTTAGCTGACTAATTTGGACAGCCCAGACAACAAATGAGGACTCGGTCTCCTCTCTTTCTACAACTCTGTAAACATAATCCTTGATTGATTGGCCTCTAATACATCAGACCTAAATGAAAAATTAATTAGATTGGCTACAACCCTGAAGTGAGCACTTTACCACTTTGTTGTTCTGTCCATTTGATCCTTTCTTCTTTGATTTATGGGAGAAGGAGAAAGGGGAGAGGAAAAAGAGGAGGAAAAAGAGATTTGTATTGGATGTCACTTGAAGTCAGATGGGTTTGTTGAAAGCTGAGCTCTGCTCGGACAAGAAGTAAAACGAGCAGCAGCAGCAGCGGTGTCCCCCTGGCACGTGCCATGTTGGTGAGAAGGTCCAGGGGGAGCAGCTCCTCTCTCCAGAAACTATGCCCTAAGCAAAGTCCCCACTTTGCTTTTGGCAATCTGGATATCGCCTGGTAGCATCCATGGCTCCAGGCTCCTGGTTTGCACGCCCCTTCCCTTCAACTGATTTTTTCTCCCTGAAATTATAGGGCTGGTGCTCTGGATCTGCCTTTGAAAAGGCCAATAAAAGTACATTTTGTTGGAGGTGCCAAAGATTGCTATTGCCGGAGGCTGTGAGAGCTGGCCAATATGATTTTGGTTTGTCTTCAACAAATCTTCTGACTTTGTTGAATACTGCATTGTCTAAACACTAGCTAAACATACGACAGCCACCATGCTTAGTAATCTCAAAGGGTGAAGTGTACCTCATGGTGAAAAATAAACCAATTGCTTTCTAGGTTTGTAACATATTGTAGCATTTGGAGCAGAGATAGATGACTTTCTAAATAAATTTAAAAAAAACCCCAAAACAGAGTGAATAGTGGAAACAAGAAATTCAAGGGTGGAGGGCAAATGAACAGCGTATAGTTAGTCACAGCCAAATTTTGCCCAAGCCTGAGGCCCGGAAAGGCAGCTGAAAAGTAGCAGTATATTAAAAACAAACCAGTCATATGGCCAGGAGGAAATAATGTGACTCTAAAGTGAGGCACAGATGAAATGAGAAACTTCTTCTGTTATCTAAAGAGTTATTAAAAGTGAGGGTAGAAATTAAATTGAATTCCAGAGAGCAGTTATATGGGCGGATATATATAAATGGTTGCCTTCTTGCGGCTTTATCCTGAAACAGAAAACTTTTGAGCCAGGCTTGAAAAATACATCTTGTTTTTGTAAATAGCATAGGAAATCCAGAAGAAAATACCCATTTGAAAGAAATTACTGTGGTATAAACAACGACAGCCTATTTCAGGAAAGCTTTTAAATGCAAAATTGAAATTTTGCGTGCATATGATGTTTCAAGGCTCTGCTGCTTCTAGAAAGCTCTTCATCAGCTGCCTGGGCGCAGGAGACCAATAAACAACACACCTGGGCTGGAGTCTTGATTTCCTGCTCAGAAAACGCTTTCTTTACAAGCCATCCCTCCCGCTTTCTTCCCCTCTCTCTCTCTCTTTTTCCTTTCTTGGTTTTTCAGGCTCAACCCCAAAGCACTATCCTGAAAATTATTCCGTGTGGTTTTGAGGTAGAAACCATATTGTGTGCCTGTGCGTCTGCATGGTTTGTCTGCAACATTTTAAAATAGACTTTAAAAAAGGCTTGGTTATTCTGAGTTCACCTGACTGGAGGGGGAACCAACAAAATTCAGATTTTTTCCATTTCCAGGTCAAAACCTCCAGGGGTAAGCCAGGCAGAGTGAGGACTTCTGCCAGGATCTCCACAATTCTTACACTGATTAATTAAGAGACTGCTGCCAGCTCAGGGGGCTCTACCTCACATCTTGTAATGAAGGCTTTCAAAAGGACTCTCTTTTTTTTTTTCCTGCCACAAAAGCAAATTTCACAACCGTGGTAGTTTTCACTAAATGAAAGCAACAGGTTTTTCTCCAGCTGGAGTGTGGTGCAAGCCAGCCACGCTCACGAGACAAGCTGGGAAATGCTCAAGCGTCAAGCAATGGTAACATGGATTGGGCAGGGCTGCACTTGTAGCGGGGGGGGGGGGGGGGGGGGGCTACTTTGACTTGCACAAGTTGAGTGCATGTGTATTCAGTAGTTTGCTTCCAGTACTTTCTTCTGCTTTCCCAATTTGATTGCTGGATTTGAATGGAAAGGGCTCATGGTGTGGTTTGGAGGGTAAAGCCTGATATTTCCAGTCCTAAAAGGATTTTTCCTGACTTTCGTGCAGGCATGTGGTGCCATGTTTTATGTGTAACGTGTAGCCTTACCTATATTTCAGCCAGTTTGGTTATCTTTGAAAAGGATAGTTTCTGCTCCTGTTACCCTAGTGAGATTCTTGTTTCCACTTCTGGTGAAAAGAATGTGGCGCTGTTCGGCTCTTGGTCCAATTTTTGTGCACCTTCTCACCCAGGACTTTTCTGCCCCATGATTCCGTGGTTAATTTTATTGGCACTATTTACAGGTTTCCTGTGGGCTCCCCTGCTTTATTATCCTTATAGTGATCTTTGGGACTTGTAAATGAGACTAGAGTGGGAAAATAGAGTTGTTTTGCCTGAAGCCATCTTAATGTTTGACAAAGATGATGCCTTACCTAAAATGGCACAGTATGAATGTACTCCAGCTGGTGGCAAGACCAAAAGAAGAGGTATGGGCAATACTGCACAACTGCTCATTACAGATTTCAGATTCATATCCCCTTGACTGTTCTCGAAAATTCTGCTGTTTCCAGGGAAGCAGTATCTCAGCACCTCTGTAAAAGATGCGATAGCAGCCCCTTTTCTGGATGGGAAAGATCTGCCTGTGGCAAGGATAACAAACCCATATCGCAGCTGGATTGGGGAGCCAAATCTGCGCAGGGCATTGAACACTAGAGATTTGGTGTCTGTGTGCCTGCACTTACAACCACTGTTGTGTTGACTAGGATTTTCCAAGGAGCTTACGAGTCGTGTGTCATTGGCATCTGGCTACTGCACGCCATGAAGTTACACAGCAACACTTACTAAATTTGGCTGTATCACAAGCAAGCAGAGGCAGTAGCATTCTGCTTCTGCTTAAGGGTGTGTACG
The DNA here is from genome assembly GCF_030867145.1 of Opisthocomus hoazin. Classification (NCBI taxonomy): domain Eukaryota; kingdom Metazoa; phylum Chordata; class Aves; order Opisthocomiformes; family Opisthocomidae; genus Opisthocomus; species Opisthocomus hoazin. The sequence goes on along the minus strand of NC_134418.1, from coordinate 54,004,791 downwards.
TACACCATTATGTTTTCCTCCCTTTGCATGTCTAGTCAGCTTTCCTCCTAAGATCCTCTTCCGCTGCTGGCCCAACCATTCAGACTTTATTATATGTTTATTTCAGTAATTTTGGTGATTTTTTCCTAGGAAAATAGCATGGGAGATACTCTTCGGAGCAATGCAGAGAGCCCAACTAACAGAGGCCATGATTCCGTCTCCCCTGTTGCATGATGTTACCACTGCATTGCTGGCTGAGACAGGGCAAGCTACTACTGAAAACTCACTGAATGCATAGTTTAACACTTTGAATTTTCTGTGAAAGCCAGTAACATTTTAATTTTCTGCAATTGGTCTTTTTCTTTAAGCTTTCATTTTCTGCAGATTGTCATCTCTTTTTCTGCTTTTGGGTGCTTGCCTGATCTCTGGAGCAAGTACAGGTAGGGAGAAGTAATTGTGATACAACTTTTAAATAAACACATTTAAGAATCTACCACTGAGACTTCTTTTACAAGTTTTTGGATATTATCAGATGAAGCCACGGTCTTCTGAAAAGGATTAAAATGAAAAATATTTGAAGTTAGAAAATTGTCTTGGTGAGTTATGTCTGTGAGAATGGAGTGGCTTGGTTGTGTTTTTTTTTTCCCTTTTTTTCTTTTTACAAACAGGAAAATGACATGTTGAAACTTTAACCTGATCAGACCAGAGTCTAAGAACTCAGGGTGAAATATTATCCCTCTTAAAGTTGATGTCAAAGTCCCACTGATTTCTGTAGAGTTATGATAAATTCTTGTGGAAAATGACACGTCACGTTGAAGTATTCTTAACTTTTTCCCTTTTCTTTTTTTAAGTATTGTGTCTCATGAGCCGTATACCCTCTGCTTCCTCTCTTCTCAAAAAATACAAATTTTCTTGAGAAAACCAGGTCTGGCAATCCTTTATGCATTATGTAGCTGTAAGCTTTAGCATTATTTCATTGAGAGCAACAGACCAAATCAGATACTTTGAATGAAATACATGCTTAACTTTTGGGATGACTGGGAACACATAAGCAGTTCTGTGAACCTGCTGTCTTGTAAGTACTTCCATGATTTTTAGCATAACTACTAAACAGTACGAGGTGTGGAAACAATTTCTTCACTGCCATCTCAGAAATATGTTGGCATTAGGAGTGTGTATTAAGTAATAATCAAAGGGATGGCTTTTCAACTTGTATTCCTGTTAGTGTTATTAAACCCATTTCTGGGCTGGTGGTTTATTGCTTGCTGGATGGAGTAAATGAAGTTGTTGCTTCAGCCTTAGAAAGGGCAGACAGAATAGTCCATAGATTTGGGTTAGGGGCACAAATGAAGACAGGGTCACATTAGTGGTGACAACCTTCAACAGGAACATTATTCTTTCCTATTAGCTCCAACACAGGCAAATATGACTGACTGACTGCCTGCCTGCTGTGCAGGGCAATACTGTACCTGAAGGACAGAGGTGAAAAGTTTAGTAGACTGCCATTTCAGACCCCTTTGGGTCTTCAGAAGTGCTCAGAATCGAGCAGCCATCATGCTGAGCACCAGGAACTGCAAGGACCCACTATCTAGCTACACGAGCTTCAAATCAGGACTAAGCTCATTTATGAACATTTTTCCGGCTCCTGTGTTGAGGTGGTCTAGAAATCTGTGCCTTTAACTGCAAAACTTCTTGACTTGCTTGTTGATCTGATTATTTCAAGCCTGTAAATAGCTGTTATGATGCAGCTCAGTTGCATTACTTATTCCAGGTTTCCATTTTGCTTCTATCTTAGTTTATTTTGTTGCAGGGAATGATACAGCCCAGAGGATTTTTTTTCATATCAAAGTTGCCAATATTTTCCTCGTAAAATGTAGTCTACATGTCATGGAAATGGGTTCAGCCTACAAGGGAAATATTCTGAAGGCAATATCAGCATTATGAATCGCTCATTGGTCTGGAATTGGGTAGGACCCAATCCTGAAAATGTCCTCATGAATAGTTTACCTCAAGTTACAAAATTCCTCTCCATGTCAACGAAGCTGCTTTAATGTAACATACCTAAGAGTTTGTAGGATGGGATTTTAGGCTTTTATTTGGCGTAGCCTTTGAGCATGTGCTTAAAGTTAGGAATAGGCTTGTATTCAAGGTGAAGCCCTTGCTTTTCATTGCCAAAGCAGGACGTATTTTAGTCTCTTTCCCATATCAGAGGCCTCGTCGTCGATTCAAGCTGGGCTCTTCTGCCTGCCTGGAGCCTGCCTAAATTTAATGAGGCTGCTGGCAAGTGGGACTTTAAGATCAAACTGTAGAAATTGTAATCACAGCTCATAATTTGCAATTAATAATTGATTACAGTTATGATAATGGGGCAAATAATAAGTGCATTAACTTATTAATAGCTCATTTCATGTGTTTCAGGTCACTTTGTTTGATGGTGCTACGGGATAGCTTTGGCAAACCGTGTTTCTGGTCAGTGCCCAACGTGCTGCTTAAAATGGATTATGGTTTTCTATCCTGACTTTCCACACCCTCTTAGCAGAGTGGGACTGTTTGGGGCCTGAATGTTAAGGATAATTTCTGTCAGTCAGATACCCTGTTCCTCTTGCAGACTAGTCCTCCGTATACACCCTTAAGTCTCTTTCCCTTTACCTGAAAGTAAGAAGTTGGGGATGCCAGTTTTGTAAAATGAAGTAATTTTGTCTTCTAAAGAAGCCAGTAATGAGGGGAGGGAAAGTAATCACCGAGGGCCTGCAAAGGCTTAATCTACAAAATGTTCTGCTTCATTTTGATATCTTATCTGTTTTTAAAATGCTTGAATAGTATCCCAAGTCATTTTCAGACAGAATTTTTTAAGTTGTAAAGAAGTCAATTGCCTTGACCTACCATCGCTGTTGTTCGTCGCCTGCAATTCTTACAGAAATCTCACCTGGATAATTTTTGAAATTGTTGCCAGGATGCCTAGAAATGAATATGTTCCTGAGTTATTTCATACGCTGATCATTTGTCCTGTTCTGGTAACTTCTGTTCCTGGTTCAGAGCAACTATCTCATCTTACATTTGGAGAAATTTGATTTAAATTTCTGGACAGGAAAGGATTTTGGGCTGTAAAATCTGTTGTCTAGAGTTTGCAGTGGGAGGGGTGCAGAAATGGGGAGCGATTCCTTTGAGGGTTGGCTACCACATAGTTTCTTTCCAGCAAGCTGCTTTGTGGCCTGTATGACATCAAAAGATGCCATCGGTAACACCAGCCTCATCCTGTCGCCTATTTTGACTACAGTATGTTGCAGGCTGCCATCAGATAACACTCAGTGTCCCCCTGTTCTTGATCCCATTTATTTGAGCTTTGATTAAAGAAGTGTAGCCATTTTTCTGGGTTTGGTCCCAGTTTCTTGTCCCATGTGACAGCCAGAGACGATCTGATGCATCTGGGAGAGGGGATGGAAACACTGGGCTTGCCCCGTGCCCTGCTTGCTGAGCGTGCTGGCACAGCAGCAAAGCTGGGGCTGCTTTTCCGTGGGTCTCTGCTGAAACCTGCGGTCTGCTGTGCTCAGCCCATGTGTGCAAGAGGACAAGGTTGGGAGCACACAGCACCTTCCATGGCTGCAAGCCTGATCAGATTAAGGCAAGAGCAGTGCCAGCAGGTTGCGGTGCGCAAAGTATGGGTGAGGGGAAAGCAGCCAGTGCGAGCTGGGTGCCAGCGTACTGACTTACCTAGAAGGACTAACATAAAAATAAATGTAAATTCAGAGTGTCATCACTGACCCGATATGTCATGCTTACTTAGTGGATAGGAAGAAGAGAATATAGCACTAACGACAACTGTGATACAGTCATTGAGTACTTCAGCTTGAGAGATTTTTCCAGTGGTAATTAACATATTTAACTTATTTCTAAAGATTTACAAACATTAAATGCCACTAAGCATTCCATGCCGTGAATGTCAAAGAAGCTGATATAACTTTAGAAGCATATATTTCATCCATCATAACACTCTTGTCACTTAAATGGCACTCAATCCACTTAAAATTACAGCGATTATAGGCGAACATGAAGTTTCATCAGCAGTGATTATGCTGTAATTATCACACACGCACTTCTCAGAGCTCCTTTTGCTCTTTTGCAACTGCCAGTTTGCAAATACGTGTTGGGGAAGAGTTTTTGGGGCTCGGTAGATAAACATGGTGTTTCCATCCCATCAGAGTTAGTCTTTTCAACATGTTAATTTGTAATTCGGACAGAAAAATTTAACTCTTAAGAGTGATTTGGAACTGGAAGGAAGTTAAAGTCTCAGTGAAGATCCTCTTCTCCATCTGCAGAGGGCCACACTGGTTAAACTAACTGTAGGGAAGTTTGGGCCAGCCACTTTAGGGTCTTTTCCTGACTTCCCCTCATCACCCAGTGAGACCTGTTAGAGGTAGTAAACCACCTTTTCCAGGCAAGGGGGTGGAGATCTACATCATCTTTTCTTGGTGAAAAAGCAGGACGGATTCTGTTCATTCCATTGTTTACATCCTTGCTTATATGCCTGACTTAACCGAAAATTTAAGGCTCTGTATTTCCCTGGAAAGAGAAAAGCAGAGAGAGATGAAAATCCCTCCCCAGTCCAGACCCAAGTTGCTGTCAATGGGAAAATTTCTGCTGGTGCCACAGATCTTTGGACGGCAAGAGAAAGCAGAAGAATGGGGGGGGGAGGGGGAGGAGGGACACGGGAACTGGCCAAATTGGCCTAAATGTGTTTCCCATGAAATCAGTAATAAAACTAAAGCACAGGAGAAAATATGCTTCTCTTTTTTTATATTACTGTGGCTTCAGGAGCCAAATTTCCAAAAGGACTCGGCTCCCTGCAATTCCTCCTGAGAAGAGCAGCCGAACTCTTTTGCAAACATGAATTTCATACAGCATCCGTCTTGGACATATACTCCCTTCTCTTTCCATCTCATCTTTGTGTATGTCTTCCATTATCTAGCAAGCGCACTGAGTAGCAGGTATTCTCTCTGAAAGAGTGGGAAGTAAGCAAATATGACACCACAACTGCAAAAAGCAAAATGTTCATTTCTAAATCCTAGTGCTGAGCACAGAGCCCAAGAGCTTGGGGGCACAATATTTTGACTGCAGAGATGCTTGCTTACTAAGCCCTCCCTATTTTTTCCCATTATTTTGGAGAAGCACAGGTCAGTCCTGTGATTTGCAGCCTGGTTGCATGAAGGGTTGCATTGGCAGCAATGGGGGTTTTCCGAGCAGGCTTTGCCACTCGGTCCAGGCTTGCAGGGGACAGGAGTCCATGTCAGCTGTCAAATAAGAGAAGTTATAAGGTGGCAATCCATGTGTGATGACCACTGACTGATCTGCCTTGCTTTGATTATCTTTGCTGTCTGATATCTCCTGCTGCTTGCGAACAAGCTGTGCACCCAAACCGAACAATCAAAACCTTTCAAAATTAAAATATATGTATACTTGCATAATAAACTTAAGAAAAGTGGGCTAAATTTTCTAGAAAAGGTATTTTCTGGCAAAATATTTACTTGAACTGACACTTGATATGTTGGAGGAAGACAAAAATAGGTATTTGTTCTACAGTTTACTAATTCTACCCATCTTGAAAATATCCACTGATTGTATTCATTGCTGTTTATGTTAACATGAAGATGTAGATATTAATAGCTGTGATTCACATATGTTGACATCTAGACTGTATTCTTGAAATGAATGCATTTCCTTTCCTTAATGGAAAGAAGAAAAACTCTGCTCGAAGTGCCAGATTTTCCAATACAAGCTTTGATCCCTGGGAATGTAAGCAGTGAGGCAGGTAGTAAATCCCTCTTGGTATTGATCCCAGGTTTAACTGGTGGGTGACTGAGCAGTTTTAACCTTGTGAAACAGCATACTTGGAAATGATGTGTCACAAAATCCTAACCTATGCCATGGAGAAAAGCAGATTTCTTCTAGCCATCCCCAGGACTTAGCACCAGTAGGTACCTCTGCCCTCTATATAGCAATGTAGTACCTATATGAACCTTCAAGGGACCATGCTGGGTTGTAGTGTTTCGGAATAAGCCAGAACATGGGGACTGTATTGTAGCTTAACATCCACATCTGCTGCTGCGCTCTTAGATGAATCTTATTTAAATGCGTACGAGTGTGTATGCAGAAAGGGAAGGAGAAATGGGGGCACTGGAGTTTTCCATCTCTCCAGACATCCTGTTCTCTTCTGTGTGCTTGCATTTTACAGTTGGTCACCCTCTCCTCTTCATGCTTTACTGTTATTGAAATGAATGGGCATTCCTAGGTGTCTTTTGATTTGCTGCTTACCTTTTTACATGCCTTTTCCACACTTGGAAAATGGACAGTGTAATAAGAAGGATCCATTTAATTCTGTGCCTTCATAGTTTTTCATGGTGGAAATTTCAGAGTGTTACAAGTTACTGTTAATTAGTTTTCCTCCTCTCACTCCTGCCAAGAACAGCTTGAAACACAGTGTGAGAGAGGGAGAGAGTTAGTCTGTGCTTCCCGTTCTCCTCTTGGCCTTCCTTGATTCTGTCCAGGTACAGATTTCTATTGTTCAGGGTACATTTTTAAAGACAGGAAATCCCCAGAATTTATTTAAAGTATTGTTTCATTAATCAACAGAAAATCTGACTATCCTGTCAAAAGTGACATTTTCTTGGATGACAATGGATATATTTATTTATTTTGAAATTCCATTTTTCATGAGGATGATTTGTTGAGTTGGAACATTTTTGCCAGCTCCATTGAAGAGTTGGTCATGAGGAAATCATCAAAACGTATGGGGGAAAATTTCATAAATAACAAGAAATGAAGCAACCCCTCTGCGATGAAGCAGGAAATGAGTGTTGGCATCCAAAGCTTCTGCTGTGCCTTACACATCCTAGGAGGAGTTTTACTGTGTTTTATTCCTGTAAGTTGGAAAGCAACCCAAACCTCTCCCATGAGATGAAGTTCAAAACACTAGATTTAAGTTTTATTTTTAGCTGTCTATCTTGCTATTGGTTTTTTTAAAATTCTGTTTATGTAGACAGCATTAGAGGAGTTACTGTGCTCTTTAATGGGGAGAAGCAATTTTTGCTGTGAAAGCCTACCTGAACTACTGGAAAACTGATGATTAGAACTTCAAAACTTCTCCACCAAGTGCTTGTGTATTTTTTGAGAAATGAGGAAACTCCAGTCATATTCTGCATTTTAGTCTGGATGACCTTATGACTTTTCAGTTTGCACACCCCGAGAGATCACCTCCTGCAGCCTGAAAGCCTTGTTGACGATCCTGCCTGATGGCCAAAGGACGCTGGCAATGGAAGTAGCATCTTTTGTTAAACCAGCTAATGTAGCTGAAACATAGTAGTATGCTTCTAGGTGCAAAAGCCCATTGCAAAGTTAGTTAAGCTAAAAGCATTTGATGAAAATTCACTTAGAAGTGTACCAGTTAAAGTATCTTTGAAAGAAAATATTATACTATAGGCTGATGCCTATAGCATAGCAGGAGTATTGGCAAAGGGACAGACAGGTGATCAGCATATTATCTCCTGGAGGAAAATAAGGGGTCCTTTATAGCTTGAGAAACACAACATGGTTAGAGAGGGCAGAGATTCTATTTTTTTTAAGACTAATACCCATATTGAGTTTTCCAGTTCTTAGCAGAGTTATTAGTCTTGTTCTCGTGTTTGCTGTTGGATGGTGTTTTGCAGGGCTCCCAGGTGGCTCACGACTGAGGGATCACTGGGGGAGTGATGTTTTTGTGAGAGTCTTCCCTCATTAGCAGCATGTTCCTCGTCTTTGAGTAGTCATGTAAGCAATTTTTAGTGCAGGTTGCCTCAGCCTTAACTGTATCAATATGGTTGCTTTCATAGAAGCATAAGAGAGTATCTTCACATTGATACTTTTTTTTTCTTGGCTTAAATATCGAAGTTTAGTTACAGGAGAAAGGCTTGCTCAGTCTTCAGGAGCCTGAGTTTAAAACAGGCAACAATTTCTGTGTTTAAAAATGTTTGGAGCAAATAATTTCACAGTTTCACTGTATTTCAGAAATCTGAAGCAGGCCTGCTGATTCTACAGCTTAAGGAAAATGAGGTGTTGCAGTGGGGAAAACAGGATGTAATTCTTGCTTTCCCAATCTGCATCTGTTACATCCCCATTTATTCCTACTGCAAGGGTCGGCTACCTCTCCTGTTAGAAGCCATCACGCTTTCAGGCTAAATTTATTTCTGGTGGAGACAGATGTAGCCATGCTTATGTCAACACTGGTTTAAATAGCCACCTTTGGATTTTTCGGAGAGATGAGGAGACACTGTGTGCTCTCTTGGCTTGTCTTTTGCAATGAAAAACATAGCAAGTTGTTTTAGTTTCTTCTCCTAAACTGGCCTGGCCACTAGGCTTATTCAGGTAGCCCTACACCATACCTTTTTCTGTCTTGACCACAGGAGACTATGGTGACAGCTGAGATCCCTCCTGCTTTCCAGGCTGTGCCTATCCCGTGAGAGTCCTGTCCATCACTCACTGTCAGATCCACAGGTTTGACTTTCTCACAGCACCTTCAGACAGGTGATTTGAAACCATTTTACGATCAGCCTGTCCTCCCGAACCTTTTCCTGCCATTATTTCATGCAGCAAACTCACAGCAGGGTTTTTTTGTTATTGATCCCATATTATGGCCTAGTACCCTGCTCAGCTTCATCCCCCAGGCTTCCCCCCAGCAAATTCTGGCAGCAAACTGTGCCTACTTTGCCATGGGATAGCAGTTCATTCCAACATCGTATCATCAGCGAATCACATCGGTACACTCCAGAAGTCATGCAGACGCTATTAATTTAAATAATACAGAAAATTATTCCCCAAATCAGTTTTTACCTTCCAGGCTGGTTCATCCCTCCCCAGTGCAATCTGTTGCCTCTTGGTTGGTTTCATAGCTGCTTTCAATTCCTCTGCTAATCCCCATTTTCTCCATTTTGAGTATTTCCCCTGTGACATTGTAACCAGTGCTTTATTGAAGTTTGATTAGCCTCCATTCTTGCATGTCTTTTATCTGGAAAATGAGTTATCTTTTTAGAGAAAGATACCAACTAAGTCTTGTACGATCTCTCTCTGGAAAGCTCGTGCTATGCTTTTTCTTCTTTTTGTGTTTGTCTGCCTTCTGTTCTTTCCTTCAAAAGTTGTGCCTTTGTTCGCAGATTAACATCTTGTAATTGCCTCCAACTCACACTTGTTCCTCGCTTCCATGCTCAGTAGACTGATATTTTTCACCCTTATGACACAACTATGAGTTGCCAGATTTAATAAAAATCCTTTCTATTAGCTTAGTGATCTCATGAGATTTGTTTAAAAAAAAAAAAGGCACTGCATGTAGAGGGCAAGCTCAATAGCAGCAAAGGAGGTAGAGATATAAGAGTTCAAGAAACTGGATTTACACTCCTTGAGATTAGAAACAAATCCTTCCCCCCTGCATCTACCACTTGAGGATGTCTTTCTTGCTCTTTAGCGTTTGGAAGTGCTCAGCTGAGGACCAGTTGATCCAGGCTCTTCTTTTTCAAGCTGGAAGGACGTAAATTCACCAAGAGTAGATGTAAGGTGCCTACTTTTAGGGTAGAAACCCACTATCTCACCTGGCAAAGACCAAGGTGTCTTTGCATCGTGGTGGGCCCTGTTCCACATCTGGGCTAGCCTACCCTCGTGGCCAGCAGCCAGGCTGCCCCGAGCCATCCCTGCGTTGTAGCTGGCCAGATGCTGTGTTTCACACAGGGGTAAATACCTCCTTGCAGCTGGGTTGGCAAGGTTTAAAGGGATGCAGACTTCTAACCTCAGATATTTCCTGCCCTTAAGGAGTACTTTGTGCTGGTAGTTAAGCTTTTATGAGCAGTGCTGGGGTCTTTTCCTTTATGTTTGTTGATGTTCTTGAGAGAAGCTGCGGGACATGGTGTTGGGTTTTTTACCATTGTTGATAATTATGTTCCAGTGTTGCCTAGAGAGTACAGGGTGCCACTGCACTTGGTGCTGTACAAGCATGCTGAGGTAATTCCTGCTCTGAGGGCTTTCTAGTCTAAGGAGAGGTAGTGGGAGAAAAGATCTATGGATAGTGCTCAGAGATGGGGAACAGAAAGTATCTTGCCAAAGGTGGCCCTGCAACCCTGCATGGGGCACAAGTGAAAACAGAGCCCAGTAATCATGAGTTCCAGTTTGGTACCTTCATCTATCTACAGTGGAGCTTGTACTTTAATTCTGTATCCCTTTATCCATTTTCTTTTTCAGATTCGTGATTTAAAATCTCCGTAGATTAACACATGTCAGTAAAAATTAATGTGACTTAATTTTCTTCCCTGCTTTTGCAAATGGAGTTTGGCCCCTGTGAACATCTTTAAATGATCACATACTGCCTCTCTGAATGGCTCTGTGAGGAACCAAGGTCTAGTGGTGCTAAGTCGCATCTAAAAATGATAATAGGCTTCTAATATGGAGAAGGTTTTTGAAAATCCATCCCACAGAAAATTAGTGCTTGGGAAGCAGCAAAATTCAAGTGTGTCGTGGTTAATGGCTTTCCTAGTTCAGCATGAGCGTGAAAGAGATGAAAGTGTCTGAAAGTAGATTTGAGATATAATGGAAGAGATTCCCAAATCAGGTAGTATTTCAAGGGGACCCTAGTGCCTCATTTCCTCCTAGATTTTTAGGAAATCCCAGTATCAGTAGGCTGTGCAAGCACAGAAACATTGCAGTAGAGTAGGTTATATTTACTGCGAATAGGAAACAACATTTGCTTAAGATGTTGTGCGACTGAGAGCCGGGAGAGCACACAGGGTATGATCAGAACGTACTGTGACAAATGATGCTGCTCAGAAGTGTCAGGCTTAGCGATGGACAGAGTCACTCATCAGCTCAATGGGATTTTAAATTTTTTTTTTCTCTGCAGGATTACAAGAACGTGATTTGGATTTCGCGGCTGATGTTTGCAGAGCAGGTGAGTACCACTGAGTTTCCAAATTCACATTTGGGCACCTAAATATGTGGCAGCCTACACAACCCTGAAGGCTTTGACAACAACTGTAAACACCACTGCCTGCTTGTTGATGCCTGTATGTTGGGCTACAGCAGACTGGAATTTTTTTTTTCCTCAACTATGCATAGCACACCCTGTTAGCTCTGTGGTCTTTCACTGATAAACCACATTGCATCTCCCAAAACAGCTGATGAGCCCTGCCCCTGAGACAGCCCTAGAATCAGCATTATTTTGGCTACAAATAATTTCAGGATTTTTTGTGAATTTTGTTCACCCTGCTCTCAAAAAGAATAGAATACTTTTTGCCTTGGCAAGTGTGGATTGTGTGCTAATTTATGTAAATGCATGTTTTTTCCAGACTTGATTGGAAGAGAAAAAGTGCAACATCAAACATTATTTTTATCATTTTCAAGTCTGGAGTAGCTAGTTTTTGCTAACCATGCTTAGATAAGAGCTGCTTGGAAAACTTCTCTGAATGGTGGTACTTTTCCACTGCAAAGTAGTGATTAGTCAAAACAACTTTTTTACTGAAATGTATTGGTTTGATATAATGGTCATTGCAAAAGTACCTCCAGATGTCAGATGAAAGGAAACAGTGACCCTCATTACACCCCAGAGCAGTCACCAGCAGTGTGTTTGGGGCGCGCAGCATTGAGACTGCCTGGCTGCTAGTGCTAAAAACCAGTCTTTTCTACATTTAGTCTGCCTCTGCTTTTCTCTACACTGCCACTTCTTGTTTTCTCTGTTTTGACCCTTCCCCAAACTGTATCTCTCGTGGCTCAGGGTGGCCTAGGTCATTGGCCCAGATTCTTCTCCAAAAAAATCCTTCTTCCAAAGCCTCCAATGACATATTATCTATGGAAATGTGGAAACTAGACTCTGGGATGGGCCGTGTCTCCTGGTGGAGAAGGAAGGTAGCTAGTATCCAGTCATTTTTACTGAGAAATCATATTCTTTGCAAAAGTCAGTAGGTCTCTTCATGAATCCCCTTGGGTTGAGGGGCTCCGGGAGGGTTCGGAATTTAAACCAGTAAGTGAAAGGTAAAAGGCAGCATGATACTGGGGTGTATCCACTTCACTGGAGGAGAAGGTACTCAACCCTAGAAGTTTTTTTAATTGCCAGGAACCGTATAACAAGAGCTAGGAGCTGGAAGCTGAAACCAGAAGAGCTCATCCTGGAAACAAGGTATGCTTTTTTTTTTTTCATTTTTTTGAACAGGTACACATTAATCATCAGAACAGTTTCTCAGAAGATGTGGTGGATCTTCATGGACTTCAAATCGAGACAACTTGTTACTTTGAAAATAACTGGTGAAGGTCTGTACAAGTTTTAGGGCAAGATGGGAGAACTGCTGTGTGACATCTTCTGCCCATGACAGAGATGAAATGAGGAGCTTGTTCCTAAGTGCCGCTTTAGCCCTAAACTTTGAGTTCCTCAATCTCCTGCTAGTGTTTAAGTACTACTAATGAAACTTTATTGGTGCCTTTTATTGATGCCTCAAGTGCATATTTATTCTGTGTGCTGTGTTGAAGAGTCTAAGCTGGCCTTTCTTAAAGCATCTCCATATCCATAAAAACTGCAAAACACAGTCCTGTGAGTAAATGTGTTTTGCATGGTCAGTTTGCCTGCTTGTTTGTCTGATGTTTTTGTTTGCTTTTATTTTGCTTGGATCCGGTTTAAATGCCCGGTGTTAGGCACGTCATTGAAACATTTTGTTCTCATATTTAGACAGTCATATGTTTTAACACAACCGGTCTCTGCTGCTCCCTGTATCTCCCTGCTCACACAGACGTAGTGCTGCTTTCTTGTGCCATGCCATGCAACACAAAGCACACTGTGTTGCAATACCTCCCTGCTTTGACTGTGGGGAGGGACCACCCAGGGACCCTTCCCCAAATCAAGGGAAACAGGTGTCCCTCTCCTCAGGAAACAAGGCCATTGAGTTTCACCATAGTGCCAGTGCCCATGTAGAAAATGCTGAGCTGCATGGGAGCAGGCAGGACAGGAGCCCTTGCCAGAGGGTGCACGAGTGGGCTTCCCTTGCTGGTCACAGAGCTGTGACTTGACACGGTAATACCACCAATGCAGCCTCTGCGCCCGCCTTGCTGCATGAGACGTGGCCCTTTTGGGAATGTACAAATAGGATCCCAAGTTCTCTTAAAGGGTGTCCTTATTAACTTTTATGTCCTGGAGGTAACTTCTGACAAAACATCTTTCCTGTGTGTCTGCTGCTCCCTGTGAAACTGCCTATCCCTGTTATCCACCTGAATTGGACAACGGGGCTTTTTCTGATCAATCCCTGCCTGGTCTCCCCCCCTGCGCACCCGTCCTGAATGCTTAGTGTTTCTCACCAAGATTTTCACAGAATCACAGAATCGTAGCGTTTGGAAGGGACCTCTGTGGATCATCTAGTCCAACCGCCCTGCCGAAGCAGGGTCACCTACAGCAGGTTGCACAGGACCTCGTGCAGGTGGGTTTTAAATATCTCTAGAGAAGGAGACTCCACGATGCCTCTGGGCAGCCTGTTCCAGGGCTCTGTCACCCTCAGAGTAACGAAGCTTTTCCTCGTGTTTTATTTTTTTTTTGCTTGATTCGTGATGATTTAGCATTAGTGTTTCCACGCAGCACCCAATCTCCCTTGCTTCCCCAGCTACCTGCAGCACAAGACCATCGTGCTAGGTCTCCGATCATCCGGATGGCATGTGGGCTTTAAAGATGAAGCAAGCAGTAATAAACTGCGTAATTAATAGAGATCTCTGTATAGAGGGGATGACAACTTGCAAAAGGAGTTGCATTTCTCCTCCATAAATAGGAGGTTCGTGTTAGCACCAGAAGAAAAGGACTTTAGATCTATTTTCTTTGGGTCCTCTTTGTATCTAGCGGAGAGGCATCCATGCCACAACTAACAATAAAAAGTAGTTTTAAAAGACGGAACTAAAAATTGCATCTGTACACTGCTTCTTAAGGGAAAGCAAATGCAAGGTGAAGTTATCATAGTGATGCAGTCAGCTGCATAAAGGACTTGAAAGTTTCCACCTCCATCCCCAGGGTTTGAAAAAGACTTTTATTTCTATCTGTGCTTATTGAGCAAACTAGCACCATGGAGATGCAAAACCACCTCAGTGCTTTGTCCGTAACTTCTGTCATGGCAGCAATTAATATGATGTGAGCCCTGGCTTTCCCCACAGTTTGGATTTTGTGCTTCATTCATTTGTGACATGCCTCTCCCTTGCTGAGGGCAATGTAGTCACCCAGGACTAAGAGCCTGTTGTGATTAGTGGATTTTAAATCTCAGGGGAAGGAGAGACAGCTTGACTCAACTCCAGTAATGTTACAAAAGCTGGAGGTGAATCCCACTCTTGTGGGATGGTAAGCACCCTTGCTTCTTGTCACTCATTCATCCTCCCTCTCCATCTCCCACTTGTTCTCCTGGCCTTGACCAGAATCCAACAAGTGAGCATCCCCCACTGCTCTTTAAGCTGCCTTACGAGTGTCAGCTCCCACAACAGTTGTGCAGCAGGATGGACTTGCAGGCAGCAAACTTTGGTGGGGTGTTTCAGACACATGGCTGAGTTGTGAGCCAGGTTGCTTTCCCACCCAGTGGCCATGCAAGGAAAGGGGGAAGGAGCAGGCTCAGCATGACCCCAGACATAGCAGTAGGTGCAACGGGTGAGGAGACATGTTGATGTGCAGTTTGCAGCTCCCTTGATGCTTTGAAGACCCTGATGGTCATAGAAGTTGCAGCTACAGGGCATAGTTTCAATAGTGAAGGGCAGAGAAATGGAGCAGTAAGAAGAAAGGCATTCATATATCTAAAACGGGAGGATCAGAGATGACTGTGAAGTAATTTCTGCACAGCAAGTTTTCACAAATCTGAAATTCTGAGTTTCCTGAAAGGTAGCATCTTTGGAAAAAGGAGCTTTAACTAATTTCTTCATGATATCTAAAGCCACTGACCATGCAAGTTCCATTCTGCAAAGAGGAAATGCTAAGTATCATTTGTTTGTATCCAGAATTAATTTGTGAGGCCTGAGTTTTTAAATGGAGTTATCCAAAACAAACTTAACGACTCTACTGTCAGGACTACTGCAAAATTCAGTGAGAGCAAGCTGATAATCTGCACCTTTGAATGTTAAATTGAACCACTGTGACAAGAGAAATTTGGGATTAGGTATGTAATATCAATAAATTGACTTTGAAGAGTTTGTCCTGTCTGTGTGATGTATAGTTTGTTGTTTATTTTAACCAAGCAATTTATAAGAATTTATTATATAGTGGTGCAACATGACTTGATATCACAGCTCAGATTAAGTGTTCAGCTGAGTTATGTTAAATATGTAAGATATGGTGGAAACAAGATTTTCTCTACGACATTTTGATTAATAACTTCTGATGGAAGGATAAGTTCAGGCAACGCAGTTAAGACTTACAGGGGGAAAGAAAAGCAATAACACTATTATTTACACCAGATATTGCAGTGGAAATCCAGGATAGTGAGGAACTGGTTGGAGAAAAGCTCCTTCGAGTGTACCATTGAACCTTTCTCCGTTGTGCTCAACTAATGTTCCTTTGGTTTCACTTCTATGTATGTTGGAAGTCTTTATTTGTTAAATATGAACAGAAGTGAAATTTTAAAATTTTTCTGTAGGTTGAATTAGTTAATTTAGTGTTGTTTTTGATGTTATTGACATGTGCTGCTTTGAGTAGGGTTAATACTTTTATTTGCATTTCATTTTTGTCTAAAAATACCCCACATTCCAAAGACAAGCCAGCTTGTAGTGTTGTGAGGAACCCAGACTAGAAAAATTCTCATTTATCTAATTTCTGCACTTCGTTTTTTTGCCACGTACCCACATGGGTCTCAGTCAGTACAAGTCTGCACTCAGCTCTGCTGAAGCCAAGCTTCGCTTCAGCCTGTCTGCTTAGTATCTGCTTGCTTGAATTTTGTCCAGAATTTCTTTCAAAGAAGACTAAGTGTTCAGATGAGAGATCGTTTAAGGGCCTCTGAATAGCCAGAAACATTAATTGGTTCAGGAGATCCCTTTGGCTGAAAACAGAGGAATGGAGGGTACCTGAGGAAAGGTTCTTATATACTCGTCCTGTTCTTAGTGTTTTCTGGGTGTTTGCTAATGGCTGCTGTTGGAGACAGGTTGCCAGGTCAGGTGGACCCTTGGTCTATTTTATGGTCCTGTGGTAATATTTAAGCTTGAGCATCACAAGGTACAAGTCTACATGGGGCTGTTTAATAGGTTTATCTGGCCTCCACAAGTCATAGTGATCTGTTGCAGAATAGTGATATTAAGCTGAGGGAACTTGACCCGAGGAGGTTGCTGGATGCTGCTAGTAGTGCCACCATGAAATGACCTGGCTCCCCTGCCAGAGCTCTTCTCAGCTCAGCCCTGCCCCACGCACCAGCACCAAGAGGGGCTTGTGCAGTGCTGGTGCTGCATGGAAAGGAGACAGGCAGCCCCTGACCCAGCAGGATGTCATCCTCAAGGACCTCAGGATAGCTCTGTGTGGTGGGTTAGAGTGGGGTGGGATTCAGAGAGCAGCCATCAGCTCAGACACTGGTGACTGGGAGCGTGGGTTTAATGAGCATCTCTTGGTTTCTGCTCAAAATGTTTCGGTCTGAAGTTTTATTTTATGCACACAAAGAAAAACAGAGATATTTGAATATTCAGATGGCTTGATTTGCTGTATAAGACAGTTGGCAAGTGTACATGCCACACATCATTTGGATTTGATTTTCCTTTTGATTTTAAAACGTCCGTTAAGTCACCACTCTGGTACAAAAAAAAAGAGGACAGTTTTTGTTAACTATAAACCCTTCCTATATTGTCTGTACTCGGAGAGGGAGAAACAGTAGCTATTTTCTCCAGAAAATCTGGATTTAAGAGTATGCATTTGTAACTTCTGCGCTGCTAGATGCTACTAGACTATTGCATTCTTTCCAATTATCCAAGCAGCCCTCAGGTATTTTAAAATAAATAATATCTCAGGATTTGCTGACTCCATCAGGAAAGTTTGGCCATTTTTAGTTTTAACTATCAAATATGCACCTTAATCTGAAATAGCGTTAAAGTTGCCATTGTTGTGTTGGTAGTGATAGTACCATTAAGCTCATCTTTCCAATAAGAAAATAGCTGAATTTTTCTCCTTGCTGTTTTGGTCTGTATGGGTAGTCACACAAGAATGAGAAAATGTCCTCCCTGGAGATTTGTTTTTAATGTGCAATAGAGCTAAAGAGTTGGACTTTTATGGAAGGTCAGTCCCCACAAACCACAGTTCACCTCATTAAACATTTTGATGTAGTAAGAAACACTGTCCTATTTGCTACGACAAATGTTTAGATGGCTGAAATCAGAAGAAATGGTCCTCAATGTCATTATCTAGATTATGGTGTTGCATTCTTCAAGTATTTGCATGTTACATGTCTGGTTTGCACACAGTTACTCAAGTAACTTCTGCACAGGTTTCCACTGCACTAATCCTGAGATCTTCCCAGTTAGAGCTGTTTTCTTTCTTTCTTCTGAAATGTACTTGGTTCTTCTGTCTGTCTCTTCTTGTTATGTAAACACTCACATTAGGACTAGCCAATCCTAATTTTATCAGGAAGTAGGAGAGAAATTAAATCAGAATGCCCATTGTGAACAGGTCCTGGACAGAAATGGCCTTGGCACATCTGCGTTAGTAGCGTCGCTGTGGTGCTTTATGCTGGCTCCAAAATCGGCTGCAGTTTTTCGCTGTTATTCATTACAAATTTTTCCTGTGCCCTTATAATACCATGATTACTTTCCTTACTGTAAATCTTAGAGGGACTTTTGGATTTTGAAAGGGAGCAATATTTTCACAAGGTACTTGATTTCTTCTGAATATGTGAGCCCAGTGTCACACCATAAATTATCTTTCCTGATCTATCAATGGCAAACATTGATTCCAACTGCGAGGGCATGTGCTGCTTATACAAATGTCTGACACTGGATGCAAGCCACCTTTTTACCATGTTAATTGAAGATGGATAGCAAGGACTTGAGATCAACAAATGGCCCTGTTTGTCATGTTGTTAAAACTCAATCTGTCTGACACTGGAAATGTTTTTCAGCTCCTTAAAATGAAAGGGAAACTGTCAGCTTGAAAATCACTTGTCTAACAGAGCTGTCATCTTTTCCTTTTCACAGTACTCCTCAAATAAAAGCTCAAACACTAGATGAAAAAAAGGCTAGAAAACGCATCTTGCCTTTTATGGAGATGCAGAAAACATTGTCCAGGTCGGGGCTGCGGTGGGACAGATCCATAAGCGCTGACCCAGCCCTGCTCCAGAGTGTCCCTATGCGGGGGTAGGTAGGTGCCGATGTCATGTCAGGAAGGGTGAAGGCTGGATTTTGAGGAGTATTGGGACAAGGGAGACAAGTGTGTACAGAGCTGCTTTCCCCAGCTGTGAGCATTGTCCCTCCAGAAGTTTCAGAAAAATGCCTTAACTCTCATTAGTGCTAATGGCACAGCATCATTTCACCTGGGTCTTTTGTTAGTGACGGTCCCAGGCACTGCTGCTTCTCACACTGAAAATTTTGTTGTGTTAGATGCTATATAAATGTCCATGAAATACGAGTAGCTCCTTTTCTCCACAGGGCAGATGCTGCATTCACTGCTGATTTAAGACTTGGCGTCCAGGTTGTTGGGCTCTTGTTTGTCTGCTACAACTAGTAGCCCATTAATTTTTGTGGCTGTAAATGTTATGAAGTCATCCCTGGGTTGCTTCTTCTTGCAGTGCTACAGAGAAAAATTGAGTTTTCCATTTATAAAGGCTTTTGAATAAACTAGACAATCTCTACAATGAGTAGCCAAGAGGATGCCAGCTAATTGTTCAGTAGTAGCTACTGGTGAGCTAGTTAAAGTCAGAAATTATTTGGAAAATAATATATAAAGCACTGACTTTTTCTCCCCCTTGTCCCCACCTCCATGGGGACCCAAGGTGAAAAATCCCCTGTGCTATAAATGCTGAGGAATAGATTTGTGCACGATGTCTGTCTTCTCTTGACTACGTTTGCTTGGCTATGTCTTCCTTGAGAGGGTATAGGAGACCTCCACAGGCACGACTGTGTATGCTCTGTGTGCTTCCTGAGGTATGGGTTCATTCTTATCTAGATATGCAAATATAGGATTAGTTCTCTTAAGCTTAGGAATATCTTAAACTGTGATATTTTAACATATGTATTAATTAATTTTAATGCTGTTCAGTAAAAGTCTGAGATGTTTCCAATTCACACCAGTGCTACCCTCTTGCTACGTTATACTGAGACATGAAGTGGAGGAAGAGATGCCAAGGGATGTGTATGAGCCTGTAAGAGCTGCTGTATGTCTGGTGACTTTGAGAAGGCACGCTGATTTACACCGGTCATGGGTCTGCCCTCACTTCCCATTTGCGTTAATGGGATTTGTGCATCCGGCTTCCCCAATGTACCGTGAGGAAAATTGGTCGTACGAAGATTAACACTAGTGTGATCATAACATCCAGTGGTTGTTACAATAGATCTGTTCATCAATACTTTCTAGACACATTCAATATTGTTCTGTTTCATAACAAATTACTGTAAGTTGCCCTTCTGTTTTATTCCCTTATTGCATTTTCACAGCGCATTATAGGAATGATAAAATTCCATGAGCCATAACTCCTAATGGCAGAGATGATCAATCTGACTTCTAATTTGGAAGAAAAAGAACATACACAGTGTACACTTTGCTCTAGTGTAGAATAATAGTCCTGCTCGTCTTTGTGGCAACATTGGGACATTAGCGGTAATGATTAGCAGTAACGGCTTTTAACAATAATTTATTTCTAGGTATGTAAATGTATCTGATTCATTGGTCTCAGAGCTAATGCCAACAATATCATATAAGCAAGTAAGAATGTGCATCTTTCAATACGTCTATAATTCAGAGCATTCCTGACATCTTTTTAAGGCATAGGAAGTACGCTGTGCACAAAAAGGTGAACTTGCCCCGAGGGTCTGGTCTGCTGGTGCCAGGTGAATCAGTGCAGTCTGTGCGATGGCTACCTGCAAATCTCCTCCAGAAAAAATGTATTGAATTAATGTTCAAAGTTGAGTTTCACTTTTAGTGAGGCTACTTGCACTGCGCACGGCATCGTCACAGTTCTGGATAGATAGGAGGGATCTTTTTCTGCTTAATCTTTACTAAAAATTTCTGTTGAGAAGCTGTTTGAAGGCTGACGGGCCAGTAGTGTGCTGGAATTTCTCTGGAGCAAAGGTGGGAGGGTTTCCTTTTTGCTGACAAACCAAGGCAGATGGTACGCTGAAGCCTTCCAGTTGCTCCTCGAAAGCACTTAAAAGTAAATCTACCGTTTGCAATCTATTGTCTATTTAAATCTATTTAATTTGCAATTAACAAGACACCTCTTACTCTCTCAACTTAATTAAAGAGCTACTGACTCTTAGAAGGATTGAAATGCAATAAAGAAGATAACCTAGTTAGGGTATAATTAAGGGAATTTACGTAAGTAATAAACATGGTATTGCTGCCTTCTGAAAAATATACCCTGAACTTGTGTTAATTTAAAAAAAAACTTATATTAAAATAAGTGTTCAGACATTTAATTAGATAATAAGATAGCTATGGCAAATTGATTGTATGTAATTTCCTTTAAGTAACCATTGAAAGCATGACACACCAAATGGCCTTTGTGTGATCTGTCAGCAAGGCAGGTTTTAACCTCTGCATCTTGGATTAACCCCTTCTGGGCTGCTGCTGATTTCAACTAAATCCTGCAAGTGCCTACATTATGTCCTCCAGAGAGGCAAGATGAAAGGTGATTAGAAGTATGAAATAAAAATTATCTCCTCGTTTAAATGCTTACTTGACCTTGAGTTGAAAACAAAGCATTAATTTTCCAGGATTCTGTCTGGAGCAAGAAATAAGTTAAAAAAGCATTGTGGCTGTGCTCTGGTGGCAGGTACTTATTTTGTCCTGAATGTTATAAGACAAGTAAGCATAGCTGCATGGGCTTATAATAAAATAGAAAATAATCTTATTAAGTAATAGGATTTTGATGCCAGTTCTAGCAGGTGTACCTGCAGTGTGTTTTGAGATACAATCTACAGTTCACTTTGAAATTTCTTTGGTTTTTTGAGGAGGGCAAAAAGAGCCCAAGTATTTACAAGGGAATACTTGGTGCAGAGGTGAGCCTGCAAGGTGCTCGCTTGTGCCGCAGGAGAGTGTGTTGGCTCCTTACGGGCTTTTGGTCATGGCTTGTGCTGCACGAATCCCTGAAGCACCACAGCTGGGTTTCTTGTAGCTCAGCTTCTCTTCGTGCCAGTGGGTTTCCAGCTGGCTGCTTGATCAGAGGTGTATGACAGTATGCTCCTGAAGCTGCTTCACCACCACAAATGGTAATGTGCTCTTCAATCGCACGTCTGCTTTGCTGGATGCAGACTATGCACCATTTATTGTGCATAGGGACAACCAACAGAAAGATATTTCAGAGTGAAGTAACAAGTGTTGCCGAAGGGCAAGCTTTCAGGCTACATCGCTGATGTGAAGGACAGGATCATGTGGTCTGAGCGTAAAACGTGTCCTTCTTGTGTGTATACAAAAGAGATAGCTTGGAGATGTTTTCCTGTCTGGAAGAAGAAATGAGATCACTGTTAACAGAAGTATTCAAAAGCTGTTTATATACAACATGAATATCTAACTGTATTTCAGGTCTGCCTAGTGCCCCATTAGCAAACCAAGGTTTTTTGGGGCATCTGGGACTTGATATTGCCCAAC
Organism: Opisthocomus hoazin; assembly: GCF_030867145.1. Classification (NCBI taxonomy): domain Eukaryota; kingdom Metazoa; phylum Chordata; class Aves; order Opisthocomiformes; family Opisthocomidae; genus Opisthocomus; species Opisthocomus hoazin. Next base: position 53,983,031 of record NC_134418.1, on the reverse strand, counting down.
TTGTGAGACTCTGACTGAATCTGTCAGGGCTTTCTCTTCAGCTTTACACATCCAACAAGAAACCTGTCCTTTTACATATTCTGTTTCAAAGGGACAAATTTCTACCTGTCTAGCTTGAGATGAAGTGTTTGAAACACTAGCAAGTACATCCAAAAACCACTGTTTTAGTTGCCACGCCATTAGATTGGGCACAGCTATACCTTTAAATGATGCGACCACAGCAGCTAGGGCCATTAACACTGGTGACAGAATGGCAGACGTGTTCTGATTAAAACAAAAAAAAACAACTCTCCCACAAATTGCATTAAGCCCTTCTTTGCATTTTGAAAGGCAATATGTGCTTTTTTGCCTGCCACGACTGTCAGCTGGTGTGTGCTGTCTCTAACCAAGCTGACACCTACAAATTCACGATCTGTGCTGCCACTTCCACACTGAGCATTGCAGCCCGCAAGCCCTTTTCCCTCCTCCAGAAATCTCTTGCCTTGCTTGCTGGCCACGCTGCAGGCAGTTTCAGCCAGCAGGGGAAATTAAGACTTTCCCAGAAAGGTTCATACTCTGCATTTGCTATTAGGGACTTCAGAGATGCCTGGTTTTAATTTTGGAGTTGTTTAATTTTTTTAAGGGAGCTGTTATAGCTACTTACTTTTGAACTAAGTGCGTAATGTTTCTATTTCTACTCTAAACTACAGTCAGATGGTAATTCATCTGTTTCTGTGCATCGTCATCTAAAAAACCTGAAGAACAAATGCTTCATTGCTGTATTTAATAATCTTGGCTGGCCATCCCATTTTAATCGGAGGCTGGAGTGTCTTTGAGTCGAAATGTGTATTTAGAGACCATCAGAACCAAACCACCAAGGCTTTTGTCAGCGTGGTGACATTGTTTGGTTAGATGAGGAACTTGGAATATATTTACATGCCTTGTAGCGATATAACGAAAGATGACAGATTAATTAACTGTTGGAGCTGGGCCAAGTAGAGGACACTGTGGCCTAGCAGGTGCCCCGTTCCCCATGCGAAAGATCGTGTTTGTTCATGCACTCACAAACTCATTAGGCTCAACCTGAGTTATTTGGTACGAAGTGTTATTTGGGTAATTGCTGTTGCATTGTTTGAGTGAGCTTGTGTGCAGAAGACATTTGCGGGGGTGGCATTGGGGTCTGGCAGGCCAGGGGGCTGCAAAAGTTTTTTGACTGAAGGGAGTCAATCCAACTGGGAGCGTAATAGTGACAAAACCCAAGAAGAAGTGTCCGTGGCTTGCGCTTCTCTGCCCAGACGTGCCTGTTTGGAGCAGAGCTACCTCCAGCAAGAAGACATGGGGACTTTTCCTCTGTTCCACAGCACGGATGACAAACTTTTTTTCAGTGGGATAAAACAGTAGGAGTTGCTGCTCGTACCCTCTTTCTCCTCTCTGCCGTGCTGGTGGAGGATTTCAGTATTTCTTAGTCAGGCTCAGATGCTTGATCTGCTTTTCTACCTGCTTCAACTTTGTTATGGAGACTGCATACTGCAATAGAGAGAGTCACTGTTAGGAAATGTTTACAGAGAGGAGGAGAAATATTTTTTTTTTTTTTTGAAAAAGAGAGAACATTGTTCCTCCAGTCAGATGTTGATTTAGTGGCTGCGTATCAATTATCTGTTTGAACAGGTTTCATTACAGAAAGTGCAAAACCCCTGAGTATGTTTTAAAATATGCTAATCCTTACTTAGGCAGGAAATGGAAAAGGCTCATTTACAGTTTAATTTGTAATCCATGTGAGTTGCTATGTTGTATGCTGGGACATAAATAGAAAAGCTGAAGTGGAAAGGACAGCTTGCTCACAATAAACAGGTGCTGCTGCTTTGCTTTTTCTGCTTACCCACTCTCATCAAATGTCAACGCACGAGCCACAAAATGTTGAGCACAAACTCCGCCAAAACCGTTTATTCTGTGCTTTTCCTTTTGAGGGATAACATACGGGCAAGAACTTATAAATCAACACTGATGAGGAGGGAACAAACAGGTTGTTTTCTGAAGTGGTGAGCACCCACACAAAGCGCTGTTACAGCCCTTTTCTTTGGCTGGCAATGTTAATCCAACAGGATCAGCAGGCAGCCCCAGAAAACACCTGAAAAAAAGCAAAGACACCTTCCCCACTCAGGTCCTTTCCACTGCTGCAAATGTACTGGGACAAAGAAAGTTCTTCCTTTCTCTTTTTTCTTGATTTTCTTTCTGTAAAAATCTGAGTTGCACAAATGAGCTCCCCCCCCAACTTTTCCCCTTTAGTAGTTTGTAACATTAATGGAATCAACTAATCCCTCTGATTAAACATTTATTTGGGCAAGGCTACCAATTCTGCTGTCAGGCCTCCCACCAATTCTGCTGTCAGGGCTCCCATACCAGTGTTTAATCAGTTGTTTGATGCTGTTGTTTTCTGGATGAAACAAATACTACTCTCTACAATTTCAGACCTGGGCTGCAGGCTTCTCCTGTTTGAGATTGCTGGAAAGAAGGTGGAGTCGACAAACTTGCAAGTGTGAATCCTTCTTGAAATACTTGGCTCTGCACATGTTTGAAAATCAAGAGGAGAAGATGTGGTGGAAGCCTGGGAGGGAAAATCTAGCTGCGGCAGGAGCTGCAGTGGCAGCCCTGGGCCCAAGGGGTGCCCAGAAAGGTGTGTCCCTTTTGCAGGACTGTTGTAAACACAGCCCTAGTGGGGTGGTGACAGATATTCGAAGCAATGGGACAGGGCATATTTGATATAGAGCGGCAGAGTTTAATTATGGACAAGAATCAAATTGATATTCATAGGGTGATAAATAAATAATGTGTATGCACTCACAGGGAAGGACAAGAACATTTTTCTGAAGCCAAAGAAATAAAATCAGCAAAACAGAAATTAAAAACGGATCCATTTAGCAGCTTCTGGTTACATGACGAATGCATCAGTTTGTGGGCTCAATCCTTCTGTTTCTCAAGGAGTCATTTGTGCCTGGGCTAAAAGGGTGTGAAATGGGCTGGGGTCACATTTCTCATCCTCTGATCTCTGCTCTGAGATTTCCAGCTAACATTTTCTCTCCTCAGGGGGTGGATTGAGCCTTGGGAGGCTCAGCAGCAGCCAAAAGCTAAAAGGACAAGAGGGAAAACTGAGGAGCTGATTTGATGGTGATGGAAATAGAAGGGAAAGTGGGGCAGTATTTTCCCTGGTTGGCTGAGGCAAGGGTACAAACCACCACACGCCTATTCAGTAGGAGATTTTAATATGGGTTAGCTTTTAGTTAGACCTTCTCAGAAAAGGCTGGGCAGCTTACATAGGAGGGTCAATGCATCAGTGCAATAGCTGCTTTTTTATTTTCCTAATTTCAGCAAAAGTCCCCTAAAGAGTTGGTGCTTCTGACAAAGCTCCACTCCGAGACGTGCGTGTTTCTTCAAGATAAGTCTCAACTTTCGCATATAACCTGATGTTTCTGGTACATGCAGCTGCTGACATGAGCTTGAAAGTGGGAAGGAAATTATCTGAAATGAGAAAATTAATGAGAAAACTAGAATATTATACTTTCAACAACATGCTTTAAGTTTGACTCTTGGATTTTGGGAGTGGATTTGGGGGCTTGCCTCATAATATTTTTAATATGTGGTGCTATCTATGTTATGGTAAAAACCTGAGATAACTGGCAAAGGCTGACAGAAAACGGCAGCCTGGATGCATCAGGGACTTGGGTGACTTCAGTGACTCAGTGAATCTGTCCACTGAGCACCTTTGCATGTCTCAAAATGGCTTATTCTGAGCTATGCCTGAGACGGTGCTTTGCTGCGGACTGAGCAGCATGTAGTTCTAGAGATAAGACAGGAGGGAGACACCCCCCCAAATGTGTGTGTGTGTATATATATATATATATGTAAAAGTTTTTTAAAAATTTATACAAAGAGGGCCTTAGGTCATGCTTGGCATAGCTGAAGCCCAACGGGGTGAGGCAGCTCTTTGGTTTTCCTCCGCTTCCATTCCCCCCTGCGCTCAGCAGCTGGCTTCCCCAGCGTCTGGGGGAGGCCTGAAAAATGCTGTCTTAGCAGAGAAGAGTTTGACAAGCATGGAAAAATTAGTTTTTAATTAATTTTCTTCTTGTTTAAAGGAAACATGGAGGATGTAGCGTGGAAGAACAAGACCTGGAACAAATTTCTGACTGTAGCAGTAATAATTTTTCTCTTAGTTACATGCTTTTTTTAACCTTGGCTGCTGTACCTACACAAATGTCCTTCAGCAAGAATTAAAAGAACAGGTAAAAGTGTGATAGAGGCATTGTTTTCTTTTCAAAGGTTCTAGGAGGTTTTTCAGAATTTTCCAGGAGGTATCAGCAGTACTTTAAAGCTTTCATTTTCTGTGATGGAGAATTCTGCAGAAGTTATTCATCTAAAATAAATTAAAGGAAGAACCCCATGTGAAGGAAATTGCAAATGTCATCATCCAGTCCCACCCTTGAGGAGCTGGGTCCTCACTGTCACCTCAGGCTGAGTTTGCAAGCTTTGGGCGCTGCATCTTTCGGCAGGGTTTCTTGCCACTGGACTCTTGGCTAGCGGGCTGTGCTGGTACTGTTTCCCTTTCTGTATTGTTGGTAAGTGTCAGCCATGTGGTTGGCTCTGGAGATCTTCTTGTAAGCTGTGGGACTTGGCAACTTCCAAGTCCTGCAGAACCCCAGCTTTCTTGACAATAAAGCAAATTTTTACCCAGGTCCTCCGAGAAAAGCCTAGAAAATGTGACCCAGTGTGAATAAATCAAAAGGCAATTAAAATAATTTTAAATACTTTTTTAAAATTAAAAACGTCACGGAGATGTGTTTTCAGAATTGGAAATACTGCTTTATGGCCGAGGGGAGAAACAGCTCTATTTATACTTCTCTTTCATCATCTGTAGTTGGCTTTCATAGGAGGTGTCGGGATAATCTGGTCCAGGTCCTCGGCTGGTGTAGGCTGGCAGAGCTCTGCAGGCTTGACAGAGGCTCAGCCAAGTTATGCTGTTTTAGAAGCCAGGAAATTAATCATAACAACATAGAGAGCACTTTCCACCTGAGGATCAGCAAGTAGACAGGGAAGCCCAGGGAATAGTCATGGCATGCATCTGCAAGGGAGAACGTTACTGGAGGTGACGGTTAGTTCAGTATCATGTATCATGTAGCTTTTTGCGATAATAAAGACAAAGGTGGGAGGACGTGCAGCCCTAGAATGGCACAACTGGGAACGTAAAATGCTGTCCTTTAAATCCTGCTGTTTGTCAATGCAGCAACGTTAGTGAAAAATGCAGGTGGCAATACAGGTGACGTTGCCAGTCTCAGTGTTTTCAGTCTGTTTTTACATGGCCAGTTAGTAAAGAGAAAGGATAATCAGTGGAATAAAAGCTTGAACACATTTCATTTCAGAGCTCGCTGTCAGGAGGCCTTAAAAGCAAGCATGGGCATTGCAAGGAGATGGGTCTTTTCTCTTTCAAAATCCGGCAGAGTCCAATAAAATAAGGCAGATTGACAGGCACAAAAAATTACGGTCAATTTACTTTTGGAAATGAGGACCATTGGGTTGATAGTGGGCAGATTCACTCGCTGAGGTCTGCTTTGGGGCTATCTGATCCAACTCTTCTGTGTGATCGTAGATATCATCTTAAAGCATCATCATACTGTTGCATGATTTTTCACATTGCGATAATTAAGTGCTGGGATGCTCGATAAGTGCTAGGGAGAGCTTGGGCTGATGCACAGTGAGTACTGAGCTAAGAAAGCCGCACTGCTGGAACGGATGTTTTCTTAACCTCTTGTACTTGGTTCTGGCTGGATATTTTATTAAATGATCTTTTAAAACAGGTCAGCTGGGTAAATATAATCAAGAAGTCTGCTTGTGAGTTAGATCAGCTTTAAAAAAAGCACTGCACTGTTCAAATCATTAATAGCCAGCAGGGTTAGAGATGCAAAAGAAGATAAATCTGTTGCGTAGGATTGTGTGGGATGGAAGGACCTCTGCAGACTCTCTGCCTGAGTTTTACCCCATGCTAGCAGGTTATTCACCTGTGGTTTAGAAGTTCACTCTCAGTCTTTTTTCCCTGTTTTAATTTTAACCCTGTAGCACAGACATCAATGGGATTATATCTACTTAGTTAGGAAGCTCTTCTGGGGAGGGACTTCATCTTCTTGCTTGCCTGCTTAACATCAGGCACCATCATTTGCTACAGCACATTGCACTACTACACTAAGACACCTAGCACTGGAGAGCAAGCTGGGTGCCTAAAAATGGTCGCTCATGTATGCATGGATCTGGAGTGGAACTGGAGAAATAGGCACCAGGTTTGGAAAAACAAGTTGCCTCAGCCCAGAACTAGTGGAGCCCTGTGAAGTCCAGCTCGATCTCACATGGGTTTTGATGTGTCTAATATGGGGGTGAGCACTTTTGACAGCTTTCCCTCAGTAGAGACACTGATAAGGTGTCTCTTTCCTCTCAATGCCAGTTTGCAGGAAACTTGTAGGAAGTGCAGAACAGAAAGGACAAACTGGGTAACATTGGGCAGTGGGCTCAATACATCATCACCGCACGTGCACAGGCTTTGTTTCCCTAAAAACACAAATCCATTACATGTCAGGCTCTCAGCTGAAAAGCTGTCTGAAAGGAGGAAGAGGAGAAGACAGTGAAGAAGGATAAAACCCAGTGTTAAGATGTACAGTAATGGGTTCATAAGGGCAAAGAGAGTAACTACGTGAGAGTAGGGATGCAAGGGGGGTTATGGGGAGGTTGCAGGAGGGAGCTGGTGCAGGATCCTTACTGGGGCTGATGCCCAGCCCTCACCCTGGCCAGGCTTTAATCCTGCTTGGCAACTGCACTCTGCCCCTTGGCTGGGAGGTTAGAGGAGAGGGGACCTTTTTTCTTCTTCTTTTTTCTTTCCCTTCTTTTTTCCCTTGCTGGATATCCTTTCTGGAGCATCTCCGCCCTGTCTGTCTCAGCCGTGCTTGGCTTCAGCGCGCCTGCGTGCTCTGATGCCCTGGGCTGTGCTTAACACGTCCCCAGGAAACCTGCCCCCCCTGCCCCCTGGGACCAAATTTCAAGGCATATCCCTATTAGCTTATTTTGATGTTTTTATCTTTCTGTGATCGAGAACCATTTTCTGCAGCCAAAACAGACACTTTCCCGACGGCGTTGAGTGAATTTTTAGCTCTCCTCTGAGGAGAAGACTTCAATAAAAGATGAGGCCGCTCACCACGCTGGCTGGTTCGAGCGCTGTAACGTCTCCGGCGGCTCCTGCCTCTTGCTGTAAGTTTACACTTGTATGAACATCGGCTCGGCTGCCCAGTGTTGCTGTAAGTGAAGGTTTGCACGCAAACATGGCCTCCACAAAAGCCACCTCAGGCGAAAGCGCTTCCCGCAGCAGCAAAGTGCAGTGTTACGCGGAGTCTCCAGTGGGAAACTCTGCCAGCTGCTTGGCAGCGGCGCGTGCGTTTGTCGCGAGGGAAGGGGGTCCCTTCCCTTCACCTGCCCCCTGGCCGGGGAGCGTGGCAGGTTTACTCAAAGGCACCGGGCGGAGATCGCCCGTGATTTCTGGTGGGGGGCATGTCACCGCAACAAAGTTTTGCTCAGCTGTGGGAGCATTTGTTGAAGGCTTGATACACGCGAGCCTTCCTCTCTGCAGAAACGCCACGGAGGCCCTGTTGCCCTCCTTTAACCTCCTGAGCGCCCACCCTCGCTTGCTCCAGCTATGAAGAAACAAAACGCAAATAAAACTGCCAATTTTCTTCTGCAGCCTGTGAGGTGCAGAAGTTCTGTGGGTCATTCAACCCCCTCTTCTCCTTCTGAAGCTGAAATGACTGAAAATCCACAGGAAATACCGGAACGGTGGGGGGAATAATAAATCAGGTTAGTTTTTTCACCTGCTGAAACCTCCTGGGTTTCTTTTATTCATGAGGCTAATGCTTCTGTCTCGCTGCCCTTAATTACGGGTTGGGAAACTCCTCGTTGCTTCAGGGCCACCCCTGCTCGCGGTAGTGCACAGATTAAGTGCTGGAAGCGTCCTCGGGGTGCTGCAGCTCCTGCTGGCAGGTGGATATTTGCCCAGAGTGTGCAATACCCAGGTGAAATTATGAGGATCCTGCATGCCATGAAAACACAGCTTCTGGCTTCACCGAAGTCGGGTGTTTTGTGGGAAGTGTTTGGGGAGGTGAGGAGGACAGGCAGGAAGGCTCCACAGCAGGCTCGGGGCAGAGATGCGCGTGAAAAGGGCGTAGCGGAGAGCAAAACCACTGTCATGGCAAAGCCCCGTGAAGTTGGTGGAACTGCACTCTGAACTACTTCAGAACTGATGCACACAAAACAGGGAGTAATTATATCTGTGCGCCTCTTGGAAGTTCTCACACTTTCTGTGCCTGCTTTCTGGGAATTTCAAAAACAGGCTGAGATTGTCCCACAAGCCCAGCTGGGGGGAGCTTGCCTGGATAATAATTTTCAAGGGCTGTCCCACTTATTTCCCTGTGCCGTGCAGCCATCTGCAAGTGAAGGTCTGGGGGAGGAAAATCTGGGAGACACGTTTGAAGCTGATGCTGAAGCAGGTCACCAAAGGAGAAATGCTGGAAATTTTCAGGAGCTGAGACCTGGGGAGTTTTAGGAGGCTGCAGGGCAAGGGAGCCACAGGAAGGGAGAGGGACACTCGCAGCAAAGCGGCTGCAGCTACTTAGCTGAAGGGGAGGTGGTTAGTTTTGCAATATATTTGCAGGAGTACTGACTTCTACAGCATCTTCTCAGCCAAATATTTAATTTTTCTTTAGCTGCTTATCCTTCTGTGGCTGTCTGCACTGCAGCGAAGCACGTGGGAAAATTCTGCTGCTGAAAATGGGAGTTGATAGAGGGGAAACTTTTCAAAAGCAGGTGGCTCCTTGGGGTCCCAGAACCCACTGAGTTTCAGGCAAGTTAATTCAGCCACTCAGGAGCTTTTGAAAAATTACTGAAAGTCTCTCCCCTCTCATTATCGTGGACCGCCCAGAAGGTAGCTCAGACTTCTGTAATCCTTAAATCAAATATGACAGCTCCTCTCCTGTATTGGTTTTCATTTTCACACTGACTTCAGGGTGGATATTTCTCTTCCTCCTTGTTACCAGGGGACGGACGATAACCATTTTTAAAAGAAACAGCAAATATTATCTGTTTTTGTATTTAGGCGTGACAGCTAATGCTGATTGCTGCGGCTTTGGTTATTTCTGTAGATTAAAAAGGTAGTGCTTTGAAGGGGAAACCCAGAGCTGTGCTAAATGCAGTAGTATTATTTATGACTGTTTGCTTTTTTTTTTTTCCCCCAAAATCTCCTCCATAAAGTCAACACTTGGCATGAAAATCCACCTTAAGATATCAGACTGAAGTGTGTAAGAAAAAAACCAATAACTTCCAGCAGCACATTTTTATTAACCTGGAAATAAAAAAGTCCACTGTAAAATAGTGGAATATTTCTTTGAAACCTTTTTTTCACCTTTCTATACACATTTTCTCAAGTAGTTTAATCAGGCAAAAGCTTCCTTTATCAGTTGACTTTTTTTTGATACCTACTGTCATTCCTGACGTTTTGGGAAATCGCTCATGTAAAGTGTTGCAAAGAAAGTGCTGTCAGTTATTCATCAGGTTTTATGTCATGATTTGGGAAAACTGACCTTGATTTACTTGTCCCATTAGAGACTTAATCAACGAAATGAACGTGCATTTTTCTGTAGCACTAAGAAAGAACAGCAAAGCCTCTCAGTCACTTTTTCCAGTTAGCGCACTCAAAAAAGCCGGCAAAAATATGAATTGGGTGGTTGATTATATTGATAGATCCACAGCTATTTTAAATGCCTTGCCCTGCTTCGCTACTGTTTGCTCATTAACACCAGTATTTAAAAAGCGCTCCGTTGAACTGCTTCTTTCCCGTCCAGCACTGTCCAAACCTCATAACCAGCAGCAGGAGCAGAGAGAGCCTGCTCGGAGCCTGCTGCCGTGACAAGAGGCGTGGTGGGCGAACGAAATGAAAGAGGCAATTATTTCGTTTTCAAACTTTTGTTTAAATAAACTATCCCAACGGGAGGCTCGGCGGGATGCAGTGAGAATCACCGTTTGGGGTCTGGGAGGGCGAGCGCTGCTGCCAAATATTTCTTTGCCCTGCTAATCCCTTTGGGAATTCTCATCCGCTTAAAATGAGGTGCCTGCTCAAGTACCTTCCCCAGTCAGAGCCATGGCCGAAGAGTAATAATGATGTTAGCAAATGCAGCAGGAAACAAGCCGAAGATCAAGAGTGTTTGGCACCCCGTGGCTACCGCGTTACCACGCATTTGCACATAATTTTTAGGCTTTCCTTCTGCTCCCTGCATCCCTCCTCCACGTGAAAGCTTTGGGCAGAATCTTCCTTTCCTTTCCCCTTATCAACCATTCCAGCATATGGGGTGATTTTTAAAGGCAGGGGAAAAAAATATAAATACATGTAGCATCCACTTCTCCATTGCGCTCCCTGATTAGGAACTGGAGAGGCTCAAGAGGTGCTCACAAAGGGCTGATTACAAAGTCAGGGAAAATCAAAAATTCTCCAAATAGGGCTTCTCGTCTGCTGCTGTTTGTGCTGCCGTGCTTTTCGTGCAACGCTGGACCGTGCCCGTAATAGCTTTGCACATTTCTTTTCTGAAGTCGTCACTGGAGTGGCTACTTGTTCTGGGAAGCTCTTTTGAGAGGTTAAAGGTATTTTTTAAGAGTCGTTCACTACATGCTTAACATGAGCAAATATTTTAGAGGTCCACTTTGACAGTTGTAAGTAAATACAAGTCTGGTGTCACTGCACAGAAAGAATCTGAATGTTTCACCAGTAGAATAAAAGGAGTGGGTTTCTTCTAGACATTTATAACCACCATCCTCTGTGAGCAAAACCTCTTTTCATTCTGTGTTTTAAAAAGGCATTTAAAAAAGCTTTTACATCTTATATTGTGCGCAGACTGAGGTAGAAAGTGTGCCAGCTGTATTTTGCGGGTGTGTTAAATACAGTTTGTGATGAGAGTCTTGGCTGTGGGTGTTAAGCGAAGCAGAACAATACCAGCAAAATCTTCAAACTCGCATGCTTTCAACTTTCCTCGAAGTTCTCACTTGAGAATGGAAATCCAGCAGTAAGGGCAGATGACTGAAATGTGTTTTGCCATATCTGAAGATGATGAGGAATGTTCTCCTTTGGGCAAAAAGGGGTTAAAAAGTACCAGATTGTGGCATAATTACCAAATTACGACATCTAATTTGTAGGTTTAACTTGCTAATTATGTGCGACACATGGGTGGCGAAGGGTGAATACCAAGCACTAGCAGCCTTCCTTTTGTCTTTGGAAATTTGTTTTGATTGGGGGAGGAAGAGGAAAAAATCTGACTTTGCCACATGAGACTGTGCCTTAGTCTCTTGTGCCAGGCAGAATAAAAAACAGCTATACAGAGTAGTGGGCGATGTGTTCGTTTGAATAGAAATAGAGGGTGAGATACAGGCATTTTGCTGGTTTTAGCTGCCTGTAAGGTATTTGCATACACTTTCAGAAAAAATTATTCTCAGGGTGAAGACTAGCACCCTGAAGTTTTTATTGCCAGAGTGTGTTTCCAGGGCGTGTCAGGAGTGCTGGTGCCAATATTTGAGATGAGTTTGTGTGTGCGTGCTAGCCCTGTCTGCACAGACAGTCACACTGCATTTTTTTCTCCCCTTTGTCAGTAACTGTCAGTATTTGCTAGTCAATACTAAGCAGGATTATTTACCTTGTCAAAAATAGATGCTTTTAAATAAATTCTGAAGTAGGGACTATACCGTTCTCCCTTGCGTTTGATAGGCAGGGTTAATGTTCTCACAGCTGAAGATCTGGGGACTCAAGAAAAATGCAAATGGCCACAGAGAAGACAGCTTGAGAAAACGGCTGCGTGGGAACTTGACAGTAAGAGAAACGAGAAGGAACGAAATGACCTACATTTTGCTAGAGCGAACCTGATCGTTAATGAAAGAGAAGCGCATACAGTAATTTGTACCTTTATGTGTGTACATTTGTGATGTCCGTGCTCGCAGAAAAACCACAGTCTGTCTTGAAAGCATTCTGAGGTGTTAAATAGCTTTCTAGAAAAGCTGCTTCACCCATACAGCAGATGCATTTGAGCTGAATCTTCTCGGATTGCAGCAGTGGACTCGAAAAATTCAGCCAATATTGGGACAAAATGAAGCACTGTTTTTTCTGCTCATGCACAGGTAAACATTTTAGTTTTTAAAGGAGATGTTTCTCTGCAGTTCCTAGCTGTGTTTTAGTTAAAAACACAATAATCCAAAACAAAAAAACCAACCCAACCCATCCTGGCAACTATTTTAATTTTAATTTCAGTCTGAAGAACTTGCAGCCATTTGGGGGAGGGTGTGTGTGTGTGTGTTGCAGCACATGCTGATTAATCATTAGCAATAACACAATGCACTCAAATGAAACCCTCTTCAAATCAATAGCAATCCTGATGCATGGCAGATTTAAAGAGCTGCACATTTCACCTGAGAACAGTATTTTACCTTGGAGATAAGGGAAACTGTTACACTAAGCTTAGTTGCATTAATAATAACAATAATTACATATTGAATTAAATACATTCTACCTCACATAAGGCACATTGCAGCAGAGAAACCTTCATTAATAAGAGATGCAGAAATGTGTGGCGTGGAAGAATGAAGACTGAATGGGGATTGCAAAGTCACTATTTCATTTGTAGGTTGGCCTGATTCTGCTGTTATTTTTCCTCCCATAAATTCAAACTCTTAAAGGAAACTGAGAAGATGGTATTTATTGTTCCTACAAACAAGGGTTACACACCAGATTGTTGTACCTTGGAAATTAAACCAGCTCATAGTTTAGAGCACACATGGGAGGACTGATACAGTAATTTAGAGACATTTCAGTCGTTCACAGCAATCTTTGTTTCAGGGAACAGTATCCATCCTCAAAAGCCTAAGAAATAAATACGTATAGTCTAAGAGAATAGGTGGCCAATGTGAATTCTGAAACAGAGGAAAGGCTCAAATTAAGATGTCATAACCAGACAGGCAAATGCAGGGTTTCCAGCACGCTGTTGTAGTTGCAGAAGCGCTCTTCTGATAGCAGATCTGCTTTCTCAGTTTTGCTTATTTTCTCGTTGGTCTGGTGTCTGGAGTTGGAAATACCTCAGGCCAGTTACACCCCTACTGTCAGAAGACCCCTGAGGCTGACTGCACCTTGAAGGGGGTGTCCTTTCACAGCAGGGGGGTATTGTACCAATATTTAAGGAAAAGGGGGAACAGAGCGACCGAGGAAGCTATGCTGCAGGCAAACAATCTGCTGTGATCCAAGGGAGCGAGTGAGGCGTCCTGCACGATTCCCGCCTTTCCCGTTTTAGTTGCAGGCTCTAGATTTCAGTGGTGTGAATTGCCCTGGCTAAACTATTCCGTTCATTCGCGTACATGCAATATACTCACAGTAGGGACAGCGAGTAGTAAAAGTTAATGTTAGTAATAATGATAATACAGCTGCGGAGAGACAGGTCCCAGCCCTCCAGCCAGCTGGCTGTAAGGGTGAGAGCCGATTGTGGAGCTGCCGCCCTCGGACACTTCAGCGTTCCAGCCATTTGTTCACCAGACACTGAGAAGCAGGGGTTTGCCAGGATTATTTTTCTTCCCCCCTCCACACGCACGCTCCTGAAGCCTCTCAGACCTCTCTGTCAAGTGCATACCCATGCATGTAGCATTTCAGTATGAATTTCATACAGAGCTTCAGCCTGTTGGAAATGCTGCTGAGGGCTGCTCTTTTCCCTAGGATTTCTCTGAAACCTGTCACACGGGCACAGGAGCAAAATCAGAGGCATTTTCCAGTGCTTGAGTTGCCTGTGTTGATAACCCTCAGTGCTCCGTTTTCCCTGGCTAATATTGATTTCCCTGTGCAAGACATGTTTGCACAAGGAGGGCACGCGTTTCAGGACACCCCTCGTGTCCTACATAGAGAAAGAAGAACCATCTCCCAGACATTGTTGCTCAAGCGAGGGGAAAAGCTGCACTTCCATCATAAGTCGTATTTTATCTTTTTTTTTCCCCAATTTTACCTTGCATGGCTCAGCATGAGTGGAACATGTTTGGTTTGATCCTAATTATTTTTTTTAATATTTTAAATCTCAGACGTTGAGACAATTTACATTAATTAAACTTCAGTTGGCTTTAAAATTGTCACGTATCAATTTCAGCAGCGTTTACAGAGAGCAAGATAGATGATTTAAATTACACGCCATATGGGGCAATGCTAGGGACATTTGCTATTGTGTTAATTGCTTAAAGCTACATTTTCTATCCCCCTTCTGAGTGAAAGCCGTTCGCTCTCATGTTTACTGAGTTAGGTGCAGGGTTCCCTGCTCAAAAGGAGTTTGTACAGATTTCTCCCCCTCCTGCCAGCTTTTGCCCTGCTGCAAGGATCAGCTTTTCAGGGGGGTTCTGCTGCTGTTGACTCCAGCGTCACCACTGCATTTGGTGGGAGGCAGAGGCAAAGCTGTCTGAGGGGTCCCCTACTAACACATCAGGATCCCACCAAATCCTCTTGGGGATTAAACCTGGGGAAGGCAAGAGCCTGCTGGCTATGAAAAAAAGCAGCCTTCTTCATCGCCAGGGTGGAGAGAGGCGTGTTTTGTCGGGTCCCAAAAAGAGTCTGAATTTTCCAGCCCCAGCCCTGAGAGCTGTCACTGTCATCATGGTTGTGTGTCGAGTTTGTTGGCAGAACAAGGACCAGGCACGCAAGTGATCCCCAACCTGTTTCTGCTGCAGGTGAATAAACATTTGCAAGCTGCAGATACTAATTTGCAGGTCTGCATCAAGTGTTGGTGAAGTGGTGCCTCTGGGGAAGGGGCTTGAGTGGAAACCAGTGGGCCCCTACGGATGAATTTGTACAAATGGGGGATACGGGTGCTACAGCTGGCCTGGAAGGAAAGGGCTTTCCAGGGTCAGCTGCAAGGCAGAGTAACGTCACTTTTCCTAAAGTTTGCGAGCGATGTGTTTGAGCGAGTCTGCTGAATCAGAGTGTTGTAATTTGTGGAGAAATGAGATTTAAATGCCTTGATAGCCCAAAGAACGTAGACTACCGAGTAGCATCCTCTTGAGGAATTTGGGGTTAGGGATTCTCTCCCTGGTGAAACATCTCACTTTTCCCTGTCTCTGTAAGAAGTTCCACATCCTTCTCGAAATCAGAGACAGAGAGGTCAGACAGTTAGAGGGCAAATATTCAGCATGCTCAGCAAAGCTGTCCTCCTTGGAGACCTCTCCAGGTGATCACTCAACCTGAAGAGGCTGAAACCAGAGGTCTTAGTCCCATTTTGAGTCCCTGTCAGACAGAAACCTTTGCAGAAAACCCTTCAGATATCAGGGTGACTCATTTTGCCTTGCAAGACTAGAAAGCACTTGAAGGTTTTGTCACAGCTGGCTTCAAAGAAGTGGGGAAACAAAACCCAGAAAGGTGTTAGGGAGGTGTTATATATCGCCGCATCTACCAGTTTGCAGTACATTTCTGCTCCTGACTGGTGCTTCCTGCTTCGCAATATTGTAATGGGATTCTCCCATAATAATATTTTAAAAGAATAAATAAATATCTGATGAGATACTGTGGATCTCTGCAATCTTTTCATAAATTCTGGAGAAGGTTAAAAGAGAATTAAAGATGAGATTAAAACAGCCTGGGTGATGCACTTCTCTGGCGTGTGGTAAAGCCTCTAGGTATTTATGCTGTGCTGTCTATGTTGCATGTTACATCTATATTAAAAAGCATGTGTGTGTCTATATATATACATATCTCCATAAAGGCCATGCAAGCTGTCTGTCGTCAATCAGGGTCCTGATTTCTGCTTGAGCTGTTGTAATAATAACAACAATAGGCTATGGCAGTATACTGTTTTTGAAGTGTCTGTGTTTCATATGAGTATGTTTTCGCTTCATTTTGGTCTGAATCTGTGTTAGGAAATAAGCCAGCTGCATGGAGATTGGAAGTCTTTTTTTCCTTAAATTTGGGGGAAATGTAATGCATTTTTTCTCTCTGACTCTGCATTGCAGAGTCCGGTTCTGGCACAAAAAGACGCTGAGCCCTTACAGTTAGCGAGAAGCGCCGGGCGAGAACAGGTGATGGAAAGAAACCGCCCCGTCTCCATTAATAGAAGAGGAATCCTCAAGAGCCTGTCAGAAATGCTGCCATACTCCAGGACAAATATTAATATTATTCCCAGCATTATAACTACATCATTCTGCTGTTAACATAGATCACACCTGCTACACTCAGTAGCTGAGTTCCAGAGCACTGGAACAGGCTGCCCAGGGACGTTGTGGAGTCTCCTTCTCTGGAGATATTCAACTCCCGGCTGGACAAGGTCCTGTGCAGCCTGCTGTAGGTGACCCTGCTTTGGCAGGAGGGTTGGACTAGATGACCCACAGAGGTCCCTGCCAACCCCCACCATTCTGTGATTCTGTAACAATGTCCCTGGTTTCTGCAGGACCCCGCAGGAGCCTCAGGAGCACCCAGTAGTGGCACGACTCCTCCTAAATCAGGAATAATTCTTGCATGGACCTTGCTAGGGCCACGCACTTGGATGGCCCCTTCCCCTCCCATCCGGGCATGCTAGAGATGGAGGTGTCCCAGCTCTCTTCCAGCTGTGAACACCTCTGGAGGTCCACAGTCCCATTCCCAGTTCAGCTCAGTGTTAGCGTGAAGAGGATTAGGCCTTTTGGGGACAACCTCTATGTCTTGAGAGTTTCCCCAAATGAAGTCAGGTGTGAACGAAAAATACCTTCTTTCATTTGGGAACGAAACACATGTTTTTTCTGGTTTCTCTGCAGGAGAAAATATATCCAACTTTCCCAGCTGTAGCGCACCCAATGGGTTTGTAGAGGACTGGGGGAGAAGGATGGGTGACCCCCCTAAACTGGTATATTTATTTATAGGTATTTCTGTCGCATCAGATGCGAACACAACATGACTGAGATTTCTTTGATTAAATTCTGTATTTATGTGCATTATTTTTTACCTGTATCTAGCACAGAGCTTTCTTCGATATCTCTAAAAGGCAAACATTTTTCTTGATGGAAATGTACAATTGACAAATTGCTGTTGGGAAAAGCAGCGTTATTTTCACCAGGAAAACTCTTCATAGGAATAAAATATGACATTTACTCATTTTTCAAAGTGTTTCTCTCCGAAACTTCAATAACTTCCTGCTACATATCCTAAGTCATTCCTCAGGGTGAACTGTGAAGCTTCCTACCAAGCAGCTGTGTGTTGCAGGTGGGTGGAAAAGTCTCGCCATGTTTTGGCCAAGTTCTGCCTTTGACCTTCAGCTGCGTGCAGACAGAAAGCTCCCAGCTAAGCGCTGGAGCCCCGTGGCCCCCGGGGTGGGCAGCTCCCCTGCAGCTGGAGCAAGGAGCCACGGGAGGAGATAATTGTTCTGTCTTTTCCAAAACATTTTTCTGTGTTTGTGAGCCGTGTTTCTGGCTACCTGTATTCATCAACTTCACGTTTGGAATAGGCTATTGGCTGCACGCTAATAACCCCCTGTTCTTTAATGTTCTCTTTCTAGTTAATTAATCTATTTATGATAATAGTATGTCTCATTTTGTGCTTTCACTCTAGAGGGTGTGTTTGTATTATCCTGCTGTACAGCGTTGACTGTCCCTATTATCATTTATCATTAAAGACAGCAGCAACACTCCGGCCTGGCCTGCCAATAATTTTTCAATTAATTGCTTAGTAGTTGCTTTTTCTTTGCTTTTGGTCTTTGCCAGTGAATATGAGGTCTTTAAGCTTTCCATCTTACTTCTTCTTTTTTTATACTTGGCAACTGTCCCTTTTTTACGCTGCGGGATCTGAAGCCTGTGGTGTTGGGCTATGGGGAAAGCACCCAGGAGGGCTGGCAGGCAGGGCTGGCCACGCGCAGACTGCGAGCCAGCGGCGCTTTGGGGTCCGCACCCAGGTTTACCCCTCATGGGAACCAGAGCCCGCGAGGGGCAATGAGGTGTGGCTGGGACGTCCTGCCAGCACGGGGTCTGTGTCTGGCAGGTGGCACGCTCAGGCCAGGGGGCTGGGATAAATCATAAGGGTTCAGGGGATGTCCTCAGCCTTGGACTTTGCCAGGGAGCGTCTGAGAACAGGGCTGCTGAATGCAACTCCCTGGACTTAGTTTACAGGCGATGCCCCTGTGAAGCAGGATGGCAGCAACAGGCTGCATCAGTAGGTTTGTGTGTCCGAAGCTTTGCTTTATCTCAGCCGTGGGTCCCCCTTTCCTTGGGGCAGCTGTTTGCACGGTGGGTTCCTGTTAACGTCGGAGTCACAGCGGTTGTTTCGAGCGTCTGCACCCGTCTTGGATTATTGCGGCACGTTAAACGAGGGCCCGCGCTCGGTAACGGCAGCGTATTGCTCCCAGCTTCCGCTCTGTCACGGCGGCACGCACACTGCAAGGGACAGCAGCTATCACCCAACGCATCTGTGCCTGGCTGGTCAGGCTGCCACGTTAATGCTGGCGTCTGCCTACGTTTCAGCTCTCTGGGGCTGTGTGCTTTCTTAAAAGAGATGACAGCACATGAATTTAGAAAGCAGAATAGCTGCAAACCACTAAGTATGTGTATTGAGGGGGCAGCTGTGAAAAAGCCAGAGCTGATGATTAGTAGAAATGTTTGGATTTTCTTTGTTTACAAGCACTTCATTATAAGCTTGACCTGCTTACCTTAAATTTATTTTTGTTTCCAGCCACATGGCTAGTTGTTTCCTTCCACATTCTCCCAAGTGTTTTATTTTTAAGCAGATGCTCCTCTGGCCTGCGTTCATGCCAAGTTTTGTCTTATGTTCTTTGTCAGTACAACAATATGAAATATTTAATAAGAAGTTATCACTGTGGCCAATATAAAAGATTAAATAGGTCTGTCGGCCTCAGTTCCTGAGGAGGAAGCCTGGTATGCAGAGAGAGTCAGAAGAAACAGCATCAAATATACGGAAATGGAGTCGGATCAAAACACGGGAAGCTCTGCTTCGTGCTCAGCAGCTTCTCCCTTCGTCACGCCAAAGGCAGGGGAGGACGAACAAAGCTGTATTTGAATCTACGTTTGCTGTGTTTGAAACTAAAAGCAGTCTTCCCCTGCAGAAGAAGGGGCAGGATAGAAAGCCCTCATGCACAGGAGCCCTGCAAACGGATTGTCGCCCAGTAGGCACTTCTGTGCTTTTATCCTGGCTCCTGCGTACCCTCGGCTTTTATTTCTGCCTGGGAAATCAGCTGGCTTTCACCCCATACTGCCCTGGGACCCTGCACACGTGATTTAAGTATTTTTTTTTTTTTTTTTGCTGTTGTGCAAGAAGTCACTCGAACTCCCTCCTCAGAAGGGTGCTGTCGGGAGCAGCGCGTGCGCATGCAGCAGCTTCCCGGAATGTCTGGCGGAGGCCTCTCGGGGGATTGATGGGCAGGAGATGGCTCGGGCAGCTTTGTGCAGGCAAAATGATGGTATGTCTAGACAGGAGAAGTGCTGAAGCAACTTTCCTGGCAACGGTGGTGATGCCAGACAGCAGAGCGTGCCCAATCCCGCCAGGTATAAAAGCCCCTCTCGGCAAGTCGCTCCCTCTGGTGCAGACTCTGCCTTTCCCAGCAGTTCGTTTCGGCCAGGAAGCAGCTTCTGCGCTGGCTGCCCCGCTGGGGAAAGCTGGCTGTTCCCAACATGGCTAACGCTTGGTGTGTGCCAGCAACACTGCTCAGTTCCAGCATGTGAAATAGGCAGGCTAGGAAGGGGATGGCTGTTCAGACACTACAAAAAAGTATCAGTACCATGTGGCTAGCATAACGTTTGAATTCTTGTAAAATAGCATACGTCATGGGCAGAGGTGGCCTCAGACAGAACTGATAATCCCTGCAGTGTGATAAGGCACATGTATTTTTTGTTCTCATTTTGCTATCCAAATGATTCATAGAAAGACCATAAAAATATATTTCATTTCTCACATACTTCAGCGTATGGCTTTTACTGTCAGAACCCTTTGATCATCCACTTAACTCTTACCTACTTATTAGCATCTTTGACATTTTCCTTTATGTACTAACAAACAAAAGCTGAAGTTTAGTGATTGCATCATTATGTTTTAAAAAGCATTAAACAAATAAACGCTATAAAGCTATGATGATTTATAATTGTTGTTGTGCACGTTGGGCTAGTATGTGCATTAAACTAGCATAACATTCATTTGTTTTATTTGGGTCAGCTGTGTCACTGTTGAAGTGTGACCACGTCAGATTGCTGAGGGATCTGTCAGTGGATAGAGTGACCTGTGTACAAAGTGTGTACAGAGCATATACAGAGTGTATACAGAGCATGTAGAGAGCCTCACTATTCCATGTTAGCATGCAGATTTAACTCTCATCTGCTGTAAGCCAGGCTGGTCAGTATTTTTATAAAAGCAGCCATGCCTTTGGGCACGAAAAGCTGCCTTTTTGCGGTGTGCAGCAGGAGCAGCAGATTCCAAAGCTGAATGTGAGGTGAGTGGGAGCACCCCATTAGTGATCTCTGCAAGCAATTAAACATCTCTACAGTAGAAGGTAGCTGGTACCAATAGCACGGAGGGGACGTTAGCCAGGGAAAGCTGTGACAAAGCAGTTGTCTCCCAAGGAGACAGGCCGTTTATGGTCTGGAAACACGGTAAACAAGCAGCCTTCTGCATTTGACAGTGGCTAAAAGCAGACTGCTAAAGACAGAGGCGGCATAGAGACACCACACTGCTACTTCCCTGCCCTGCACAGTTAGGCGGGGCGGCACACAGCTGTCACCTGTTACTGAGAGGGAGGATATCCCTTCCCAGCAATTCAAGGCTTGACCTGTCGGCACTGTAGTTGCTAGTCAGAGATACGAGCAGGGGAGCAGCCGTGCCGTGTTCATCCCAGCTACCAAGGATTGATGAGAAGCAAGGTTGTCTGTGAATGGGCAGAATGAATGTTGCTGTGTATTCTTTCAGGTTTTACCTCCTCCTATTGGTGTGCATAGTGATGTCTGTCTTTCTGTCGCCCCATCTGCCTGTAGAAAGGGAGCAGGAGAAAATGAAAGTTGTGCACTAGCTGGACAGAGGCTTAAAAAGCAAAAGACGGGGAGGAAGCATTGCTGCTGACCTGGCTTTCTGTAACGAGCAACTGAGGCTACAGCAGGAGAACTGAGCGTCCAAACGTTTGCGTGGGGTGGTGCTGGTGAAGCGGTCCGTGCAGGGAACAGCGAGTGGCACAGGAGGGTCATGCCGCCGCGCGACCCCAGGCGACGACAGCTCGTCAGTGCCCGGCCAGGCTGCCCCACTGTCACGGGGAAGCGGGGTGTGTCACAGGTCTGCAGGGATGTTGTTTGCTGTGGGCCTGCTCTGGGCAGACGCACGCCGTGGTCGCACGCTGCTGGTTTTGGAGGCCGTCCTGCCCCCTCGACTGCCCAGCCCTTCGGGCAATCGCTGCGTCAGTCATTTTTTCCCCCCTAGGAGTCCGTGGCAAAAGAAGTGAGGAGTAGTGACTGGATTATATTTTTCAAAGAGATTCATTTATATTTTGCATGAAAGTTTTCATATCTTTGTAAAAAACAAACCTCCTTCCTCCTCCTCTTTTGAAATCACAACAATATTCTGCTGCTTCTAGAGGAAGTTTGCATTTTAAAAATGCAAAAAATCAGTGCTTTGAAATTCACTTTATATTCAAGTAACCCCTTCCTCACTCAGGATCTGTTGAATTTTTTAAAACTAAAAAGAGAGCTCAAGGGTGTTGGCAAGTGCATTTCTCCAAAACAGTCCCATGGTACAGATTTGGAAGCATTTATGAGCTGTTTTGATAATCCCTCTACTGAGCTACTCTGCGTTCCAAAATACTTCCCTGACTCTGGCCCAAGTTCAATTCAAAAGCAGAATTTAGGCACGTAAATCATAAATCATCAGGAGAAAAAATTCCTACCGGTAATGAGGAAGACTTTTTGAGAATATGACTCCATGTCTTTGGCAGCAAGTCCACAGAACCCACATGTCAGACAACAAAGCAGGTTTTGCTAACAAGAAAATCCCCTCAACTTCGAGAACTAAACTGCCACGACACCCTGCAAGTCACAGACTTTTTGCAGCAGCCTGTCATCAAAGCTCAACATCTTGTTCAGGTCTCGCACACCGGCAAACAGCTGCCTGCGTAAACCAGAAGTCGCACAGGCATCCCTCTAGAGTGTGACAAACACAAAGTGTGACAAATTTCTTCTGTGTCACACCTCATACAGCAAAATCAAGAAAGAGATTTAAAGTGGTGCACAAAACCAGAAGCAAAAATAATTGTCATAGACAACTTAGATGACCTACGTACTTGCACAGTAAACAGAATCACAGAATGTTCGGGGTTAGAAGGGACCTCTGGGGATCACCTAGTCCAACCCTCCTGACAAAGCAGGGTCACCTACAGCAGGCTGCACAGGACCTTGTCCAGGCAGGTCTTCAATATCTCCAGAGAAGGGGAGTCCACAGCCTCCCTGGGCAGCCTGTTCCAGTGCTCCGTCACCCTCAGAGGGAAGAAGTTCTTCCTCGTGTTCAGACGGAACTTCCTATGCTTCAGTTTGTGCCCGTTGCCCCTTGTCCTGTCGCTGGGCACCACTGAAAAGAGCTTGGCCCCATCCTCCTGACACCCACCCTGCAGATATTTGTAAGTATATATTAGGTCCCCTTTCAGCCTTCTCTTCTTCAGGCTGAACAAGCCCAGCTCCCTCAGCCTTTCCTCATACGAGAGATGCTGCAGTCCCCTCACCATCCTCGTAGCCCTCCGTTGAACTCTTTCCAGTGGTTCCTCATCTTATGAGAACATCTTTCACCTGTGCATCTCCATCTTTACTTTTCCTTATGTGGCACATGAGGGATGCATCCCGTTGGGATTCCTTTTCCAGTGGCTCAGGATTTTCTTTTACTTTCACATGTTTACCTTAGAGGGAAGGGGAGGGGCAGGGGGGGAAGCAAGCATCAATGATTTGGTATTTCTGCTGTATTTGTAGTGTGTGCTTGGCCTGGGATTTTTTTTTCAGCCCTTCTATTTTCAGACTCAGTGGTGAACGGACGACATATGTAAATACAATATATAAGATACAGTTACTGATGGACGTATGGTTTGGTTATTGAGCATTGATATTTACAGCCGATTCTCTTCCCCCCAGCCAAGACTGCTCCCATCACCGAGTCCCTGAGACAGCTCGCGCCACAGAGCAGGCGTGGAGCGGCCTCCTGCTGAGTCCTTAAAATACCGAGTTCGTCAGCCAAGAATCAGGGGGTGTGAGTGTAAAACTGGACTTACCCAAACTTTATGAAACTCGGGAGGGGAAGCTGAACCCCACTGACCCTATTCCCAAAGCCACCTGTGAGGCAGTCCCGAGTTCCCCGAAACGCAGTGCCCACAAATTACCCACAGGAGCCACTCATCTGCTCCTGGTTCCAGTGATCTCACAGCTGTGACTCACCTGTGAGAACTGAAATCCCTGCAGAACTCGATGTATTTGCTTACCCCATTTGACCAGTACTTGTGACCGATACACATTTAAACCGAGTGCTTCAAAGTTTTATCTGTTCATCAGTCATATTATTCACTCCTTTTAATGCTTTTTCTGTGTCGTGGATTTTACTGATCAAAACACTGGTAATACTTTATTTCAGGCAGATTTGCAGCAGTCACATCACCTCCCCTCCTGTGATTTTCTTGTTCCTGGTGCACAGTATCAGATTTTTAGTA
Source organism: Opisthocomus hoazin (assembly GCF_030867145.1). Lineage (NCBI taxonomy): Eukaryota > Metazoa > Chordata > Aves > Opisthocomiformes > Opisthocomidae > Opisthocomus > Opisthocomus hoazin. The sequence continues at coordinate 53,959,290 of NC_134418.1, read as the reverse complement.
ATGCTAAATGCAATACAAGTTAAAGCCTGCAAGTTCATTTGCTGTGGTGCCAATTGATGTTTTATGAATCAAAACTAAAGAAGTGTTACCAACATGTGTTCATACAGTTTCTTTAATAAAGTAATGCAGGGACGTGACACTGCCACATCGTATTGGCACAGGATGACGTACGGCAGCATTAATCTAACTCAGTGCACAGGGATGTTTTGATCAGTTTTCATTCACTTGGCATTGCCCTCCCTACCAAGGTTCTCAGGTTTGATCAGGGAGCCCCTTCTGCTGCTTATCACGCTGCAGCCTGGAATCTTTCTACCAAGGTATCTTGAATGTAAGTTTGTTACATGGATAAATGAATTACATTATCGATCCTAAAACTCCCCCCTTCTCACTTACGGCTGCAGTAGCAGTGTTAGTTTCTATAGGGGTTACGAGGTGGCAGCAGTTTCCTCCTCTCCCCCCGGTCTGGTGGCTGCCTGACACCGCAGTGCTGGCAAGGACAGGAGGCTGTGCCTGGGGTGCCAAGGCCTGAGGGACCTTCTCCCAGCAGCGCCAGAAATCGTACGAAGATGCTATTTGTGTCCTCCTCCCTACCGTCACCCCCATTTTTGTTTTAATTTTGTCCTTTATCACTTTAGCATCCCCTTACCACCCGTGTCTAGACCCTCTGACCAGACTTTTCTCTGAAGGGCTGTGTTGTTACAAACAGCAGGACCGGTAGCCCTCGGTAGCCCAGGGCTGACTCCAGGTCTACAGGCCAGTATTTAACTGAGGGGAAGGCACTGGAAGCTGGCTGGTCCACCTCACACTTAAGGATAAGATGCATTCTTGGCTTGGCAGCCGGGCTGACTACACAGTTCCTTGGTGGAAATTGCACCTGTAATTACATGGTCCGTGTTTACCTCGGAGACAGTGTTGTAGCGATGCGAGGTGTGCACCGAAACTGACTCTGCTGTGAGCCAGGTCTTGGCCTGGCTGTCAATCAGTTGCTGCTGCCACTTGATTATAAGTATCATAGTTAATATTGAGTATATGTTGAATAATCAATTTACAAGTGTTTAAATAATAGTGAATTATTCGTTTACAAACTTTCTGATTATTAAACACTTAACAATTAGTTAATAAATACAGAAAGTATTGTATAAGCATAACATGTGAAATCAAAGACGGGGTTTGGTGGTTTTCTCACTGAAAAGTTCCTCTCTCCCCAGTGATGGGGGGTCCGGTTCAGTCCCGGGTTCGTCTGCGGCAAGTGAGGGCGACCGGGCCGGTGGCACTGCCCCCCCAGTTCGCCGAGCAGGGACCACGCGTGTGCTGGGACACATCGCCTCTGCCCTTGAGGGGAGACGGGGAGAGACCTGCCCAGGGCTTGCTGATGCCTGAGGAGGAAGCTGCCTCGGGCTGCCTGCACCGACCACGGTGCTGCTGCCTGCCCTGCTCCTGGCTGGGGACAGCCCTGCCCATCCTTCAGCCAATTACAGCTCCTGCTCGTTAAAGCAGTGTGGGCTTTGACAAGGTTGTCAGTCAATCACTGTCATTAGAATACAAACTGTCATAATTGCACAGAGTCTAAATATGGACTAATGAGTTAATGACTACAGCTGTTGTACGCACCTCGAATAAAGAGTTGGACACACGAAGATCTACTGGTTGTTAATGTGCAGCAGCTGAAGAACCGTGAATAACCTCAGTAACTTGACAGTGAGTTGCAGATAAAGAAACATTTTTCATGATTTGCAGCACTTTGTTTCCTAGGACTGCTACTTCTAGCCTGTGGCAATAAGGGCCGGGTTGGGGTTTGGTGTCCGGTGTTCTCGAGTCAGGGACCACCAGCAGAAGAAGCAACGTGAGCTGTTGTTTGCAAGGGACACACGGAGACACACAGGTTCAGAAACTGCTCTCAAGCCTCTGCGCGCAGAGCAGGACGCTGTGCTGCCAGGACCTGGTGGGCAAGGGGCTTGTTGGCCACACGACCCCACTTCTAGGTAGGTGTTCGCTCTTAGTACAGAGCTGTTCTTCTGACAGGCCTGCTTTTCTTAGACATTTTTCCTGAAATAGTTGGTGGGGTTTTTTCGGCTGCCTTTCTTTACCACACACAGCTGCAGCATTGGGTATTTGTATGTGTTATGTAGGCTGCAGTCACACCATGAAGTCCCGCTCTAGACCCAGACTGAGCATCTGCTAATCCTCTTACCAAAGTTAATATCCCCTGTGCTTCCACGATAAGCAAGAGTGAACAGAAATTCTCAGTCTGCTCTATATCTTAAAGTTCAGGAAAGAAATTAACATACGTGTATAATGAGCTACATTTAAATAATAACAATATTGTTTTTAACTAGAAAAATGTTCATGCTATTATTTTCCTTTCTAATGGTATCTCCATTTACCTCTGCCTTTCAAACCTTCTGTGGAGTCAGACATCCTTTGATGTTAATTCACAAACGCCCAGTGAATTCCTATCACTCCTAATCCTTCGGCCTCTCATGCTTTATAAAATGTCTAAATACCTTCAGCTGGGCCCATTAGCACTGGAAACACGGGGCTCCTTGGCCTCTGGCTGTATTAACAGGAAGCAAAAGTGAAGGCCTGTTCATAGGATAATCTTGCCTGCCATCTAATGCTTTTTCATTCGGGTTTATTTCCTGTTGGTTTTGTTTTGCCTCTTAAATCAGCGCATTCTGGCACCCACCATTCGATACACTTTTCTCTGACTTGGCCTAACACCAGTCCCACCGCTGTGCTCAGGCTGTTGAGGCTGTCTGTCCGGTCCAGCGCCCGTTGTCACTTCTGCTGTCCCGTCCAGCGCCCATCGCTTCTGCTGTCCCTGGCACAGGGAGGTAGGCGCAGGGCCTCGCCGCTACGGGAGGGAGAGCCGCTCGTCTGCCCAGCTGAGTTCACCTTAGACACAAATCCAGCCTTTTTTTCCATTTTTTCCTGTACTTTCTGGCTGCTTTAGACTTGTACAAGGGATTTTTAATTGGTTTATGGTATGTACAGTTTATAAATGGCTCTTGTGTTACATGGAGGAATAAAATGATGCAGTGTTGACATTTTTCATTTGAACAACTAAAAAATCAGCTTTGATGCCAATTTAGATGCCACTGGTTGAAAATGAGTGGTTTCAAATTAACTTTAAGAGTCAGAGCTGGTGTGTAAAAATCAGCCTTCTCTTCTGGATGCAAAGCAAACAAAATGCAGCCAGACTATCACACTAGGTACTAAGCACATAGTTTTCATTTTGTGAAACATCATTATGCTCCTTCAAGACAGCAATTCCTAAGTGCTTACAGGTTGCAGTTGTGAACCCTCTTAAATGTCTAGTCTGGTGCTGATTAGTCAACACTAATTGCTTTTACTTTTAAGAAAAAAAATAAAAGCCCTCTCTCCTACCTGCTGTGGGTTTGGATAAGTCATTGATTTCAGGGGCAGAAGGTACAATTGACTTCCTTTTCCTATTCCATTAATCATGCACCCTTGCATTGTTCTAATTTGCTACTTCTCGTCATGGTTTTGCCAAGTGCTTAATTAGCTTTACTTTAGCAACTCCCTTTTTTATAAATAGGTATTCTCTGACTTTAGCATTCAGATGTTGCTTCATATTATGTCTTTCTTTACCTGGTACCCGGTCTTCTTGGTGGAGATTCTTACAAAATAGTGACACAAGCCCATTCTTATTCTGTGTCACAAGACTTCCACTGTGTAGCAGCCATTGTACCAGAACATGACAGTCATTATGCATCTGGGATAACGTCATTTTTGACTGGGTTTCTCCTTAGTTAGAAAACCTTTTCTTTAGCACAGAATGCTCAGACGTAGATTCTCCGCGTGCAAGACAGAATTAGGTGCCTCCAAAGTGGATTTCCCAGCACCAGGAGTCACCCTGCGGAGGTAGCGCGCTCCCTCCACACCCTGCATCAAAAACTTTGGCCTCTAAAGCTGCTGGAAGAAATCCTGGTCCTGAGGCTGTGTCTTTTGGCAGGGGGATCCATCTGGATCTTTAATCCATGGACCAGTTATGGGGTTTTTAGTTGAACACAGAGTCAGAAGGTTGCCAGGCTTGCTGAAGCAGCAGTAATACTCCGTTTTGATGTCTTTGGATGGAATGTGGAGAGGTTAAGGCTTGAAATTCTTCCTAAATTTCAGTGGGTTTGTGTACTGAATTCTCTGTGGGTCATTTGTTCCGTAGGAACATCTTTCAAATGAACAGATATGCATCATATACGCATTTCAGTTAGGGAATTAGCAATTGCTGTGATGGGAGTGTTTAAACATTTGATAAATCGGGCGAGTTTCAAACTTCAAAACAGCACTTTTCTAGGTTGATATTCATTAGCAAATGCACATTACCAATGGTTAGCTCTTAATCACTATCAATCATTAACACTACTTATTTAAACAATTAGTCTTTAACAATTTTATTCTAAATTAGCCGCAAGTGCAAATGAGGCTGATGCTGTGTAGGTAACGCTGACGGTTACAGCTCTTGGTGGTTTCGGTGGCTGAGGTCGTCATGATCAGGGCCAAGCGCTCTTCCAGGAGGAAAGCTGGAATAGAAGCATATGACGTTTTACTTCCCCTTTTTGCCTCGTTCCCCATTCATATTTTTTATGCTCCTCAGGTCTCCCCAAAAAGAGAAGGGATGGGAATCTCATCTCCCAGCATTGTTTGTCTTGGTTCTAGACTCCAAGTCTCCTGATTCCTCCTTCACAGTTGCATGCAATTTAGGCACTTCTGCTCTGCTGTGTTACAAAGCCTTACTGCGTTGCTGGTTGTTCTTGGCAGTGTCACTGTGGTATGAAATGCTTGTACGCCACGCAGGTCAGACTGGTTTAGTGTCTTCATGTTTGGGCTGAAGGCAAACAGATACTGATTACGCTTTGCTTTGTATACTTGCACTTTACACGTCAAACACGCCCTGTCTTTGCTACAAACTCTTTTTGTGGCATTTGGATGACCAAGTTTTAGTTATTTAAAATGTCAGCGTGCATGCTGGAATAGGTGTCTCCTCCCTCAGTAACCAAGAGCAGGGTGGTCGACACCTGCAGAAGGGCAATTTAGCCCGTACATGTAAGATGGATGGATGAGGGCTTAATGTCTTGCACTGAATTCCTTTGAAAATCTAGAGATCCTGTTGATAGTGGCAGGTTTCATATGTGAATACGGCTCAGCAAGACGGGATTCTGCACTGCCGATTCCAGAGCTCATGCTGCCTGAAGGCTGAAATGAAGCTGTCACTAAAAGAGCCCACCAGGTTAGGTGACTGCATATCCTCTCTGCTGAAGTATGACACAATTTAAAATCAAAGCTGATACTTTTGAAGGGCCCAGGATTTTGCCAACTCTGTGTCAGGCTGCAAACAGCTAACATTTTCACCTTTGTCAAACTAGATTTAATGTATCTGGGAAAACAGGCAATCTGATAATGTATTGCTACTATTGACTTAAAAGAAGGAGCAGGAGGCGTGTTTTCCTCACATAGATCTCCTGGGGAACTCAATATTTGACTACAAAAGCCGTGAGTTCTTTTATCCAGGCACATTTGATTTTAGAGGCGATATGCAGAGCACCAGCCTTGCTGTACAGCTCAGCTTCAGTGAGTTTTATGTGGCTGCTGTTCTGTGCTTCCCTTGGCCAAGTGAGACTGGTCGCTGCCTGAGGTCAGGCATCAGCAGCTATGAACTAAATGGCCCGAATGCCAAATTTCTGTCCTCTCCAGGGAAGTGTTCCCTCTGCAGCATCACAAAGGTGCACATGTTCCTGCGAGGGCCTCGGACAGCAGCTCTTGGGCTCCTGGGGCTTCCTTGGTGTTACAGCCACTTAGACACCAAGTGAATGGCAACAACTCTAGCCTCCTTTGTAGCCCAAATTTCACCCAAAAGATTCAGAAAATAAATAATGGCTCGACGTGAAATTTAATGACAAAAAGTATGAATGTAAAACTGAAGTGATCTGAGCCTGCAAGCATTCTCTGGGTATTTTTTTTTAATGGAATACAATGCTGTTGCTCCTAGACACGAAGCAGTAACATGTGTCAAGGGCTCTGTCAGCATGGAAGGCCTTTGTGTTTCCCTGAGAGCTGTTATCTGAGGAAAACTCTGAGCCAGCATGAATAAATAATGCGCTGATAAGTTTGTCCAGCAATACCTACTCTGCAGTAAAGCAACCTTAGGTGATCAGCTGGCAACCAGTGGCCCCTCAAGAGTGTCTTGATGCCCAGAGCAGAGTCATAATTGTTTCTTCCACTCTGCTACTGTAAGTACACAATGTTAAAAGCAACAATAATAAAAGAGAATGAAATGTGGCAAAGGCAGCACAAAAATGTCAGACAGATGCACACACCCCTCTTTCTGATGCTAAAACCATCTGTACTGTGGTGCTGCTCCAGCAAAAAGCAACAGTGAAAGGCTGAGGCCAGCTATAAGGCAGAGAGCGGTACTGGTGCTAACAGCAGCCAGCGCAGAGCGGTGAACTGTAACGTATCCTCTGGGTACCAAAGGCAAAGTTTTTTCCTAGAAACTGCTGATAAGCTTTTCAAACAGCCTTCTGCCTTTTGGGGAATGTGGGCATTTTTAGGCAAAAAGTCTTGTGCTAGGCTCTCTACCAGCGAAGGGGAAATACAGGGAGAAAGAGGTTTTATGGAGTTTTTAGGAATTTTTATTAGTGCGTGCATTAGCTAGTGACAGCCTGGTTCTCTGGATGTGGACGCTCTGGCAGCCGAGGGCTATTGCTAGCTTTGCTGCTGACTGAGCTGGTGACGGTGGATGAACAAGTCGGATCCCCTCTCTGTGTTCTTGCTTCTTGAGCTTTTTATCAATCATGTCATTTCAGAACTATTCAGCGCCAGTCCCCACGAGCCAGCCGTCGCTTGCTGTGTGTTTTGTCTAGCATAATGAGAGGCTGTAGTTGCTTGGACCTTAAGGCTCACAGCAAAGCTATTAATAAAACCCAAGTTCGTCAGACTGCTATGGACATTAGCTTTGTCACTATCATTTCTGAACTAGCAGTCAGGGGATCCAATTGGCCGATTCTTCCAAATTACTTGCTAATGCAATGCAGTAGTTGAGCACATTTCCAATTAAATGCAGCTACTTTATAAAACAATGTTTAAGTTGCTGGCCTAAATTGCTCCTTAATTAGGTCATTTTTTCCTAATTGATTAAAAATAGGATTTCAAATTAAAACAGAGATTAAGTAACATCACACAAATGATATTGTTCAAGTCTGAAAGGAAAAAAAACGTCAAAAAGGAAAGAACCATTATATTGAATTGCAGATCAGCTGTAGACACGACATTTGGGACTGTTCTCTAGAAAAATCTATTATTTTCCATCTTTGAAATTAGGGCAAGGATGCAATCAAATAAAAAAGTTTAAAGCCCAGAAGAAAAAAATCCATTACAAGGCAGCTGATCAAATACAAAATTATTTCTACTTATCGTTTGTAGCATGGCAGTACCTAGAGACCCAGACTAAGACTGCCGGCACTAACCCGAGACAGATGAGCCCTGACCTGGAGAACTTGCAAATGAAGTCAACAAGCCAGATGATGGGACAAAAATTAGAGAGGAAGAGTTTAGCTTCCAAAACCTGCGAGGAAAATTGAAGGTAGCTCAAGAAATAGGGACAAGAGGTCCATTGGCCACTTCTGTCTCTGAAAGGCCACAGCTTCGTGCTGTTGTGGCTACCAAAGAGAGCTCTGGCATAGAAATTTGGTGATGGAAACACTCTAAAATACACTCTAAATTATACTCTGTACTCTAAACTAAAACACTATAGCCTGATCCTCAGTAACTTTGGTTCCTGTAAATGTCATAAACACCTGGAGCAAGAAATAAAGCTCATATTTCTGATAAGGCTATTTAGAGACAATTTGCAGGGTGGTGGTTTGGGGTTTTTTGGTGAAAACAAACCTAGGCAGACTGACTGGGATAGGTAAAACGTAACACAGGTACACTGGTTTCTGTAACACTAGACAATTTAGGTATATCAGTGTTAAAAGGTATTGACTCTGGTGAGGATCTGTCAGATAGCTGGTTCTCTGGCTTCGCTACTGCCACCCTGATATGTCTGAGATGACAAACTTGTCCCTGATTTAAGTTCAGTTCTATCAGTTCAGACAGTGTTTCACAGCATCATTTCCTTAGCAGAGCAGAAATGCAAACTGCGTGCTCGTCCTGTTTCTCTTCTCTTCCAAACAGCTCTCTGCTGGCTCTGGCTTCAGTTAGTATCCAGCACAACACCTATGTAAGGTGATTGTTTTCATGTCAGGATTAACACTCCATGTCTGCTGTACTCGTGATTTGGCTGCGATCTCAAACTGTGTGTCAAAAATGGGTGTCCAGCTGTTCCTGTCCCCTTATACTGTCTTCTGTCAGCTCTGGCATCGCAATCTCCTTTTTCAACCTAAATGGTGCATGGCACCACTCTGGACACCTTTCTGCCATCGTTTTTAACTGGTCATACTTTGACCATGAATGCAGAGCATAAGGCTCCAAGAGCTGTAGTATTACACATGTACTGCAGAGGGACTTCTGCTCATCTTGGGTAACCATACCTGAGTATCTCACCTGCCAAGACCACAGCTGTATTGGGTCAGACCAGAGCTCCTCCCACACAAGTAGTCAACACCCAGGCAAAGAGGAGAGTGAAGATAGGGCAAGTGCACAGCAATATCCTTGCAGCTTCTAGTGATCCACATCTTGGAGGTTTCCTGAGCTAGCTGTGGCATCTTTCTTTCATAGCCCTTGACCTATTGTCCTGTACGAGTTTGTACAATTATGCTTTGCACCCCTGTGAATTGCTGGTGTACTGTGAAACATGCTGGGTTTTTTTGAACATTCTGCGGCAGAGTAAGTAGCATGTGTAGAAGTACTGGTCTGTTTGTTTCAAATCTACATGCTAAATATTTAATATGATAGCCTCTGGTTCTTGTATTCTGAGAGACACCAAAGTGTAACCATTTTATTCCCCTACTCTGCCAGCTGAGCCCTTTTTCCTCAAAACCCCCTCAGTCATCTCTACTACAGTAGTGAAGTTGAGTCTATCATTTCTCCTGGACAGGAATCTGCCCAGTTCCTTTGATTGTTCTCGTAATCCATCTCCAAACCCTTTCCAGTTATTGCTGGATCCTTGCTGAGACCAGGACCAGAACTGCAGCTGGTATTTAGGGTGCAGACACATATTAGATTTATGTAATGGCACAGTGCTGTCTGTTCTGTGCTGTTCTATTCTTTTCTCCTTTCCTCTAATTTATTGACTTCTTAGACCAACACTGATGTGTCTCTCTCTTAAGGAAGTTTGACTGATTTGGAGCATACCACTGAGCATGTATGGTCATTATTATTTTTTTCTATATGCTTTACTTTGCATTTATTGACCCTGACCTTCATCTGTGATTTTATCTTGCGGTTTCTGACAGATCTTTCTGCAACTATTTACAGTTAATTCTTTGTTTAAAAACCTTGAATAATTTAGGAACATCAGCAGACTCTGTTACCTTGTTGTGCACAAGCTCTTACCAATAAGCTGAACTGGTTCACCCCAAATCAGCTCTGGAGGAACTCTAGCACTAACCTGCCTCTATTCAATCCTGCTTTCTTATTACTTTAATCTGTGACCTATGAGAGGACCTTTTGTTTATTAGAACCAAACATGGATCAGAAAGAGGGAGCATAATGTCCTTGAGGCTCTCTAGGTTGTTCCATAGTCCTTAAACAACAACTTTAACATGTTAATGAGATCTTTGATTATTGTAGGTATCTCTCAATTTAGATATTCTTGTGAATTTAACTCTGGGCGCACAGTCAGTGCAGCTTGAATGTATGTGCAGAAAGCTGGCAATTTCCCACGCAGAAATTTGCTAAGAATGTAAGTCAGTCAATGTGGGCATCTGGGAAGGAGAAAAGCACACCTTTCAGGCTGTAGTTTTGAAGAAGAACTCCCACGTGCTGAGCATTTTCTGCAGACTTTGTTACGTATTTACAGTGCTACGTTCCATGTGCTTGCTGTAGAGCTGTTATGAAAGCTGTTTTACAGCAGAATGATACCTTCTTCATAGTCATTAATGAACAGTATGGATCATGCTCTTGTACCAGCAACAGCTTCTCATTTTTTTGTGTTGCTGCCCAGACTGTTTTTTCATTGACACCTTTTATTTGCAACCCTCCACCCTATTGTGAATATGGATCATTGCTTTCCTTAGCACATATGGGCCTCCTGCTTTGGTAGGTGTATAACATGTGCAACAACATCAACTATTTCCCCAGCAAGATCATTTCTGCTATCTTGCCCCACCTGGCTAATCCCACAATAGACTGAAAAAATCTGAGCACATTTGTTGGAATGGATCATGTCTGCCTTTTCCAGAGATGAAATTAATTCCACAGAACATTTTGAATGGCCAAAAATCACGCAGTTTAGAAAAGTGTTTGAATAAGACTGTCTGTCATAATTTTTCAAGCCACTCCAAAAATAATTGATTTATATTTATATCATTCCTTTCATCACAAAGGATTTCATGTGCTTTCCAGAAAGAGATTTCCATTCAAGCCACTGCTGAAATGCAACCTCTGCTTAACAGCAATACTAGTTTACAGTATGAGGCAGGGGAAAAAAGACAAGCATACTGAAAATACAGCCATTTTAATTCAAAATTATCCCTTTTCGAAATAAAAGACCCATAAAAATCCGCAAGATTTTGGTGCATGAAATTGGGCCAATTATATGACATTTAGGGGGAATATTAACATTTCTCATCCTGAGAGCTATAAGTACTTTTCAAATGTTTCCTGTGGCACCTTTAATTCATCCTCAGGTCCTGAGATTTCTGCCTTCTGAAATGTACTGTATTTGATGTAGCTATTCAGGAAGTTTTACAGTGACTTATAGGGAAGCTTGCTATTTTATAGCATCAGAAGCCTGGACTGTGAGTAGACGTGAATTTGGTAGTACAGATTAGGCTTAGTTAAATTCTATAGTGGTGAATATGATACCTGTGTGATCCACCTATCTGTGTGTCTTGTTTCTTAGATGTGGGTTGAGAATACAATTATTGGTAATTGTTAGAATTTCTCATTGTATTTGTAGCTGCTTAGGTATACTCATGCTCAAAGTAAGCTCAACGCATGCACAATGGTTGCTGGCAGTGGGAAATATTGTCTTGAGATCATTTATGACAGTCACTCTCAGGGTGCTGACTTACATGATGTCCTCATTTCTACTTTAACAACCTGATGGGATGGCAAAGGAGGGCAGAATGCAGCTTACTGCATCACACGCATTTGTTTTGATTTAGCTCTGGCTATCCCTCCAAATCTTTTCCTACCTGCTTGATAATTGGATTTAAGTGATCTTTAATTACATTTTCTGGGGCTTTGTTAATATCAGCCCCTAAGTATTTGTACTAAATTTTTGGGTGCCCACTTAACATTCCGTGAGGTGAGCAGGGCTGAAGGGCAGACTCCAGAAAGCTGCATCACTGCAGTCTCAGAGTCATTAATTTTGTGCAATGATAACTTTGTACTCAGAGAGCAATATTCATTATAAGCAGGAGGGGAAGCATGCGAGTCCTTAATTAACAGTAGGATATCATCAGCATAAAGTAATAGTTTAATGTTCTACAGAATCAGTGTTATAGCCTTTCAGACTGTTGGTTTTTCCATTTTAGACAAAGCCAGCATAAGACTGTAATTGTCTGGATGTCATTACCTGGCTCTCACTACTTTCCAGGTACGACCCACAGCACCCCATTTCGTATGAGTGACCCACAGCTTCCATTTAATGACCCAGATAAATGCCCTCATTTCCAAGAGACCTCTGTTTCCATTGTGCACATTAACAGCAACCGATGTTTTCCCAAAATCCAGCCCAACCTGCTGCCTGGCCTCCATATTGTCATATGGTGGGGGCAGATTTCCACACCAACGGACAGGTTTGCAGAATGAACGTGTGTGTTTTATTTTATTTTTAGGGCAAGCTGCACTGCAGATGCATTAGCAGAAAGTCATTGAGAGGGCCTGGGACCGCACTCAGCCCCAACCTTACCTCCAACGGCACGAGCACACAGCGGCTGGAAAAGAGCCACCTTCTCTGCACTGCCTGGGCGAGAAGCTGAATTTCTGTTGCCTTGCCAGCACCACCCTGAAAACAGCTAAAAGAGTCACGGCTCATAAACTCAGCTCCAGCACCAAGGTCCTTGTCAGAACAGCACACCTTAGAGCCCCAGTGAGCCTTAAAGTCTCTCAGACATTGCCTTTAAGAGCAGCAGTGGGCGTCGGGGGCGGGCCCTGCCCTGACTGGCTCCCTCAGGAGGCATTGGGCCGGCCCAGCCAATCAGAGCAGCCCAGACCTGCTCGCTCTGTGGGCAGCGAATTCTGTGGGGACAGAAAAGGCCTGTGGATTTTTTGCCCCCACCCAACTCCCTGGGTCTGCAGAGCGAGCAGGTCTGGGCTGCTCTACTGGGGGAGGCGGGGCCGCCCAATGCCTCCTGAGGGAGCAACTCAGGGCAGGGCCCGCCCCTGCCGCCCACTGCTGCTCTTAAAGGCAATGTCTTAGAGACTTCAACGGCCTTTAAGAAGCTGCTCCTCCCCTGAGAGTGCTCTGCCATAGTTTATCCGTGCTGTTCCATCGCGTACCTTTATTCACACTCTCTTGCATCCTTTTGCTTTTGTGTTTATTTTCCACAGACCAGAACTAAAGCATCCAGAAATCTTCATGTGGCTGACACAGCGTGAAGGGAGGATGTTCCAGTGGCACGTCTGTGAAGAGAGACAAGAGTTAATAAACTTTTCCTACTGAAAAAAAAAATGTAGTCAATGACTTACACAAGAGGGACAGTTTGAACCTGTATCACTTCTCAGGGGAGACTGACCACTCTGTCCCTGCACATCCAGGGCTGTGCGTCAGTCAGGCGTGGCGGAATTACTCTGTGGAAGCCGACTATATAACCACGACCTCCTCAGCCTCACAGAGGAGGGCTAGGGCACCTACGCTTATTTTCAGAGAGGCTTAGGAAAGACAGAAAGGTGTTTCAAGGTTAAAATATTTGTTGTGCATGCTGAGGAGCAAGGGAAGAAATTAATTCCCAAACACTAATTCTGTGTGAAGGGAAGCGCTAATTTTAGAAATGCCATACCTCTGCTCTGTGGGTGTAACCAGTACTCATGGGTTCTTCAGGTAAGCTCCCCACTGCGCTTCGGCAGAGCACTGACATTGAATCCATATTTTCCCCTTCACTCTTGTGAAGGTAGTGCCTTCAAATGCAGCTCTTCATCTCTGTTAATGCAAAAGTTCCTGTGAACAGAAGTTGTCAGTATTAAACTGTACATGTTTTCTGTTGTGTTTTGGGAAGTTTAAGAGTAGCTGTAGTTTAGAATGTCTCTCAGACAAGGGTATGCGTGCCTTTTCTGCTTCTGTGCATGCCTCTTCATTGTAAACTGAGTCTTTTATTTTCCAGACTGAGAGGTCTCTTAAGGAATCTGCTCCTATGTGTTTGGCCAACATGTAGCATTTAGTTGTTCTCTGAAGCACACTTAAGGCATGACTTGCTCTGTAAATGTATTCTCTTTGATACCAAAGGCCAGACCCTACAAAAAGTAGAGTAGGTAGGTTCTCCATGTCATTTAGTAGACTAGACCATAGGTAGCTGCTTAAAATAGAACTTTTGTTCCTCTTTTAAATCAAGTTAGTCTATTATCAAGCCATTATATTTCATACACACATTTGTGAATGCTTTGCTTCAGCTATTTTTTTTTTTCTAAGACTACCCTGTCTTAAGTAAATCCTGGTTTATTTTTTTTTTCCTGAAAGAAACCACTAAAGCATATTGGAATAATGCAGTATTGCTTTCAGTCCTTCAGGAGAAGATATAGAAGATAAATAGAATAATAGATATAGAGAAGATATATCATTATTATTAGAACACATATTTGTACTTAACTCTGCCCAAACAGTTTCCTCACACACTTACTGTGTAATGAGAAGAAGACAGAAAAACTAAATATCTGAGCTAGAATTAAAATTCTGTGGAGTGTTTATCTCAGCTCTTGCAGAGGACTGAACTGCTTCAAATATACTGACAGTTAAGCAAACAAATGCTGGGGTCATGTATAGTGACTTACACTTAACATCCCTGACTGAGAACAGCTTTACCTTTGTGGGGATGGCTTTTTTAAAAATTTACCTACCTGACTACAGAAACAAATATGAGCAAAAAGCAGATCTGCATCATTTACCTGTGTCAGCTGTCCTGGAGATCTATGACGATCACTGGATATAGTCCTAGCGACAATCATTCTACATCGAGCAGACAACAGTAATTCATTTTCTGTTTAGTGATGTGCTCCAGGTCAATGCCTTTGTCCCACAAGAAAAAGGTAAGAGCTAATTTATGCAGAAAAGGCATAATGCAAAAACTGACTGAAATGGGTAAATAACTTTTAATTTTCTCCGCTGAAGTCTGGCTAGGTCTGGGATGAACTCACATCTCACACAGAGCTCACACTGCAGGGCAGTTAGCTTTGTCCAAAACTTCACTGGAGATCTCCTGCCAGCTTGACTTTTTTTTAAGGAAAAAAAAAGACTAGAATTTTTATGACACATTGTCCGCAGTACTACTTCTTCATTTCTTCCACCAACTTGTTCTAAGTCCCATTCTGATTTTTTTTTAAATGTTTCATCTGCCTAAACTATGTAGCTGGTCAGCACTTTGCTCGAATTAACTTAGTTAAACCCGAGGTGTTCAACTGACTTGGCATTTAAACTGTGCCTGCTGAAGTTGTGTGCTGGCACTGAAAACAGTGACAATATCCCTCAAATGTGGCTTCATTTTTTTTTTTTAAATTCTATTTAAACCTACCTTACATCAGTCCAAGATGCAGACCAGCTTCATCACCAAAAAGGCTGTGGTTTTTTCATACACTGTACACTTAATGAATACACCCGTTTTTTTTAGAATTTTAGAATTCAGGTGTTGGCAGAGATGGGAGCTGGATTTACATTTGGAAAAGAGAAAAAGTTTTAGAAAACACTGAAATTGCCTTGTGTAATTCTTGCAGTTTGTATGCACCCAAACACACACCACTTAGTGGAACAATGGCAATATCCAAATGCAAATTGAATGATTTGTGCTACCACTCTTTACAAAAAGAATATCTCCTTATTCTCTATATGAAATGGAATTTTCTGTCTGTCTATTCATGAAACATCAATTTATACTACTAGAATACATTCTGACAGTCAAATATTTACATACACAGCTTTATAGGTCTTTCAGATACCTGTATCATTTAAATAAACGTGTCCCCTTGCTAACATGAGTATTTGTGGGCTCCAGTGAGGGCCAGAATACCCAGGTTAAAAACGCTGCTGAAGAAAAGCAGTAGATGCAGCAGAAGCTGCAGTGCTGGGCAACCATAGTCCCGAGCTGGGAATATGACAACTCTTACAAACAAAGCTGGGGCTGGCTCACCTGAGGGATGACAGACCACTTATGCCATCCCAGTTACTTTGTCAGCCTAGAGGAATCATAGAATCATGAAGGTTCAAAAAGACCTCTAAGATCATCAAGTCCAACTGTCAACTCACCACCACCGTGAAACAACGCACAGAGGGGGAAACGGTCATTCTTCCCAAAATTCATTGGGAAACAGAGTCCCAGGTTTGCGACCCCCTCCTACAAACAGATCTCGATGGCAGCAGCATCCCTACAGTCACCGAAACAGGGGCTTTACAACATGCCTCCTCACAAGTGTGCCAGGCCAGTGCTCAGCCCTTGCTGCTCAAACATGATGAACACATGCAGTGGGTAGTAACTGAAGAAGCTGTTCTGTGAAGGACTGCATCCATGGCTCACAGCTACCTAACTCCTGTAAATCACTAGCACAACATTTTCATGTTTAAAAGACACTAGCAAATTAATTAATCAAAATATATTCTCAGGAAAAGCAGTAAGTACGCAGTGGAAAACTGATCTTGCCCAATACAGCAGTGCATCTGAATCAAGGGGGAGATATTTTCTTCTTGAGAGGTCTCAATGTTTTAATGAAGCAACAATAGCTCAGGCATTTTGTGAATATTCTTACCACAACCATGGTTAATATGTACTGCTGGATGCTGGTGAGTCACTAGACTAGAAATCAGAAGTGGGCTCTTACCTGGCTTCCTCTGACAAGGCCCAGAGACACATCCAGGATT
The DNA here is from genome assembly GCF_030867145.1 of Opisthocomus hoazin. Classification (NCBI taxonomy): domain Eukaryota; kingdom Metazoa; phylum Chordata; class Aves; order Opisthocomiformes; family Opisthocomidae; genus Opisthocomus; species Opisthocomus hoazin. Next base: position 53,943,104 of record NC_134418.1, on the reverse strand, counting down.
TTCCAGGGCAACTAATTCTTGCAAAATAGTCCATGATCCTGAGTTCTGGAAGGAATAGAGAATAGCTCTTTGTAAGATGAGACATTCAACCCCAAGCACCCCAAAACACCAGGCAGATTTAGCATACTTTGGCTTTACCAGCTCACATCCTTATTTCTGGAGTTGCAACAATGATTCCATGTACAGCACTCCGAGACTGAAACAAGGAAATAGCTATTAAAGAGACCATTATTACTATTTTTGTTTTGACTGTCATTTTCTATTTTTGCTGCTCTGGTATTTGATTACATTTGAGACATGGGAATATAGGAAAGCACACCCTTGTAGCAGTTCATTGTTTACAAGGTTATTCTCATGCGTGCTCGCTGGCTCCCACATACAGCCACACTCCCGTTACTGCTAACATTTCTAAGGCAAGGAGATGCGCTGGTTTATGGACCATCTGTCAGGCAGAGCTGGGGCGCTGTATATTGATGCCATGTTTGTAGCTATCTTTTATTTGAAACAAAGTTCAGTTCAAAGCACTTGCAAGTACAGAAAGGGGAGAAAAAAGATGTTAATGTGTTTAGATTGCATTAAAGTTTTAAGATTAAGTAAAAGAAAGGGAGAAAAAAGTCTGCTAATGGGTAGAGCTCAGTGGAGGGGCATTATTATATTACGTCTAATGCACATAAAACATCCCCTGTTAAAAAGGGATGGCAGTTTTACATCCTATTAAATATATCAAAGCTGTACTTCAATTACAAATCCTTTCATATGCATGTTTTAACAAATATGTCTTTGATAATAGAGTGCAGCAGTAGCTTTTTAAATGCTAAACAAGATCCCTACAATACAGCACAAAGATAGAAAAGGAAAAGTACCAGAAGAAGGTAGGTCTATTTGGCAGCAGAGGGAGGGATTTATTTCAATATTTTCATTCCCTTTGTAGGTCGTAAGACAGAGTTTACAAACCATTTCTGTGTGCATAGTAGGACACTTATAAAATAGCACAACCTGCAAACAGTATACTGAAGGAGTCTGGCAAGATGCTGTTGCTTTTCCACATCACTATCTTTGAAAACAAGCTGTGTGCTAATAATGCTAGGAACAACAAAAATAAAAGCAAGCCGTGCTTGGCTGAGACCTGCTTAGGTAAACATAAGATCTCAGCCAGGCCTGAAAAAAACATCTTCCCCCCCAAAAAAGGTGAATCCTCCTGCCCGGAGGAGGTGATGAGGTGATGACGGACGTGGTCCTGGCCCCGTGGACTTACCCGACAAACAGAACTTCCACCAGCCACCAAAGTCCTGGTGCTGCCCTAGAAAGCCCAGCATGTGAAATAGTGCTCTGCGGTGGGCAGTCTGGCACCGTATGACCCAAGGGGAGCAACAGCGTTAGGAGGGTCAAAGAAAAAGAGGGACCCTGTGTGATCCTGAGTTCAAGTTATTAAGCCCCTTCTGCCTCTGCAAACAGTTGCTAGGGCTGGGCAGTGCACTGCAGATTCTCCTGGGTCCTCTGTGCAAAGAGCCAGCCTCTGGCATTGCTTTCCTGCAGCTGGGCCCCTGGGGATGGAGGGCTGACATTTCAGATTTCAACCTTTGAGACACTGGATTTCAGATCCCTGTTTCTAATCGTGCCCACCCCTAGCCTTACAATTACGCAAAACCCAAACTCCATTCCTACTCAGGGTGGACTGGAGTCACAACGTTAATTAGATCGGGCAGCAGGCTGCCACGACCCCAGCTCCATTTGCACGGGTCAGGTATTATTGACATCTGGTACAGGAATGAGCCGACGTCTACGGAAACATATGAACCTACAATTAGCTTTTTCAGGCTTCTGATGAATTAATTAAATAGAGGTTCATAAATCTTAAAAAGGAGGCAAAAGATGTGATAATAATAAAGAGCAATAATAAATTTTGCTCAGCCTTTTGTCCCTCTGGTTTCTTGGTTATGGAGATATGGAAAGCTGTAGAGATTTAGTGAAATGAAGTCACTTAGCTAGAAAATAATGACGAACAACAGCACTGTGGTATCATAACTCTAATTGTCCACAGTACCGAGCACCAGGGCTGTCACAATACTCACAGAGCCAGGTCTTGCCTTGCCTGTCCTCTGCTGCTGTTCATGCTTACCCCTCTGGTGGGCCTCTCTGCAGAGCAAGGGAGGCGTTATGCCAGGTCTGTCTCCTCCTGAGCAAGGTAGAAGGGAAAACCAGAGCCAGATTAAACCTCCTCCCTTCCCCCAGAATAATGCTACACAGCAGCAAAAACACCTGCAGAAATCTGCACGGTGGCAGTCAGTACACTCAGAGAATCAGTCCCAGAACTGCTGTGAGATGATACCAGATGCGAAGTAGAGGGATAGAGCCAGAAGAAAGGGGCTGTTGGCCCTGATTGCCACCCCTTGTCCAAAAGTTGCTCAGTATGACAAAACCTCGTGGCACTGCATGAGAAATACACACCACTTCTAGGACATCCAGGCAGCGCAAGACAGATTCTGCCCGCCTTGGCTTGCAGAAAAGATGTCACCCGAAGGAAACACTACCTCCTTGTGTCTCTGGGCCAAATCCTCCGGATGATATAGATCAGTATCACACCACTGAAGTCAATATTACAGATTCCAGCTGGTTAAATTGGCTTCAGTCCACTCAGTCAATGAATCAGATGCTCAGCAGGTGATATACAGTGTTTGACTTGCCTAAGCAATCATTACGTCCAGAGACTCAGAGATCTATCGTAGAGTCTGAGCAAACAAGACAAAATGTGTTCCTTTTCTGGCCTCTTATATATCATTTCACATTAAAAAGATTTCTGGGTTTGGAGGCATCAGCATTACTTCCAGCAGCTCCTGGTGCTGAAAACTGACAGTACGTATGGCTGTGTTTATTTGTGCTGATCTTTTTTTCTTTTTCCAGCTGCCTCTATTAGCACAATGGCTAAATGCAAATTCAAATCACTGTGGTGATTAGCTGCAAATATTGCTTTTTGCAATGGGTTTGGTGTCCCAAGCAAACAAAGGACCGTTCTTCAGTGTGCTGCAGACGGCACAATTGCGTACTTCACAGATGTCTTCGTGCAATCAGCTTTTCATTACTGGCCTAGACATAACTTTTGACAGAGCTGAGAGAAAAGAGTGGCCTGCGGTGGGAAGCAAAAGTTCTCTTACCCGGCACACAGTATTTCCTTCCCTACAGACATATTGATTACTGAGGGGCTGCTGACTGAATGAGGTGCTACTCAGCACGAGCGTGGCTGAAACAAGTCCTCTATAATTAAAGAAAGGAACAAATGACCTGTCCAAAAACTTATGGTGACTAGCTCATACCATTGTAATTCATAGGCAGGTGCTCTCGCTTCAGTTTTTCTCTGCTATAGGAAAAAACCCACAACTGAAGGCTAAAAAATTATACATGAAAGGAAGGAGTGGTTTGTAGAGCTAAGGAGATACTGGGAAAAAGCTGCTGTCTCCTGAAGCAGCAGCTAAGGCATCTTTCTTCCAAGATGTGCAACCTGCCTCTAAAAGTATTACAGCTGGGTTAGGCACAAGCTCCTCAAGAACTCAAACAAGTCTGCAGAAGAGAAGACGGAGAGCTGACCAACTAACAAATTGTAAGTTTTCAGAGGTCTGCAAAAAGCTGAGTCTATTCCCCATTGCATAGCAAACAGATCAGGCAGTCATGGCTGAGGGATATTTAGGTTAGACATGTTTTGAACATCAGAGAATAATTGCTGCACTTCTACTATGGCTCGTTTTTCAAGGCTAATTTTTCTTGGACAAGAAAAAGTTAGAGCTGATCCTGACTTGAGGAACAAGAAGACACTAGATAATCTCTTAAAGTACCTTCCCATCCTTTTTTTCTAGTATTGCATTGGTAAAGCCTTGGCCCGAGGAAGTCACAAATCTCGCATCCAGAGAGAATGGTGGTCACTATGCTGGGAAAGAAGCTCCACTGCTCTGTTGGCTTTCTCATGAAGAAAGGCGTTTGCTCAAAATAGGAAAAAACAGACAAAGAGCAAGCACTTGAGAGCACGCTTAATTGCATCAGCTGAAATCTCTGGTGCTTAAGCACATCCTTATGTGCTTCGCTGGACTGGAGATGCAATTTTTAAGGCATGAAGTTGGAATACTGGAAGAAGAAAGGCAGCCCTCAACAGGAACACTGCAGGGTGTCAAGACAACCTGATGTGAATGACTGAGTAAATTAAAAGCGAGGAAGTATTTTTAAAAGCCAATGCAAGAGTAAGGAGATTTTTAAATGCATAGCCCTGCATTGCAACACTGTAGGAGAGGAAATAAAGCTGAAGATAAATTTCTGCTCTAACATGCCATTGTTCTGCTAGGTCAGCTTTTTTTTCAGTAAGGGGTGATGGGTAGACAGAGAAGTGGTAGAGAGGGAAGCAGGTATGGCAAGACAAACACACCCAGCCACATAACAGCATCTGCTAGTAATACGCTGTGCCACTAAAAGTGTAACCAAAACACAAGTGAGCAGGAAAGACGAAAAACATTTCAAAGGGATTCCCAGCTGCTCCCAAGGAAAGGACTGGGTGAAGCACATCATGAGCAAATCAATAAATTGTCTGAACTACCGGAGAGGGCACAGTACAGGGGAGCAGGCCAGTCTCTGCCTAAGACTTGCTCCAGAGGCGCGCTATGAGGGTCCCACCCTTAATAAAATGTCTTAACATTGATAAAATCATGGCAACAAAATTGACGCTACATTATCAGAGAGAAAACTGTGGCTACAGTAAAGACATTCTCAATGCTTCAAGGTCTAAGCAGTCTCCTGAACACCTATTTTTAATTCCCTCCCTTGCCTTATAGCCCAAAACAGAAAGAAAGAGAAAAGGAAAAGAAGTGATCAATAATTAAAGGGCTGGAAATGAGCAAATGGAATTAATTGTTCCAAGAAGGGCGAGGAAAGGAACCTGAGAAATACCATCTATCTTTGTCTCTCAATCTGGCAGAAGATTGCTTCTTTCAGAAGCATCTTTAAAAAGAGAGATACTGAGGTTGTATATTCATTGGTTCAGGTTTCTGAGTGATGCAAATTTAGGGGTTTTTTTTCAGCTTTTTTCTTTTTACATTATGCTTTCTCATTTTATGACACTTCTCAGACTTGAATCATTCACAGCAGATGGCTCCATGAATACTGGATATTTCCATAAATAATGACAGATTTCCCTCCAGTCTCCCCACCCTCCTCCACTCCACATGCCCAAGTCTTTTGTGTGCTATCTGCAGATACACATTCAAATTCCGGTCAGCAAACAAGCCTATCTAGTACCATTGTCATTCCTGCAAGCCCAGTAGAATCAGAAAAACAATGAACTCATCATCCCATCTGATTCGAGAGCATTTTTTCCAAGCAATTCTGAGACAGAAGGGAAAATCTACAAGGCATTTAATGGAATTGAATACCTCCATGGGTAACAGCAGAGAACCAATGCAGGAGGCATCCTAATGCTCTGCAGCACTGGTGAGACAGATTTGCTCTGCATTGATGTTTAGTTCAGAGGTGGCAAGGCAATGTGCTCAGGTCTTCCGAACACCTTGGCCACCAAGGAAGTTCCAAGCCTTATATCAGGTGGGGAATTGGCCTGGAATTTAACTATGGAAACTCTGTTCGCACAGGAGGAATTTCTAATGGAACAAGAAACCTCAAGAGCCAAAAGGAGTGCAAAAATCCTTGATGTGGGGGCATAGTATTTCTGTTTGATCTACCTACGATAAAGGACGTGTGATACTACTGTCTTACAGAGATAAAATCAAGGTGGCTTTTAATTCAGGACATTAAGAGGAAAATATTAAAAGATTCTTATCAGAGCAATAATTTATGGTTAACTTATTGCTTCAAGTGCTCATAATCTGCCATCTATATACATTTCTATGAAATGACCCTGTAAATAATTAATAGATCTAATTCTGTCAGTGTTGCCAGGGTAGGTTTCCCTGTAGAAGGTTAATGCTATGATTTAATTCTTTATTTATGTGATTAGCAGCCCCAATCAGGCTGTTTTAATGAGGTCACAGGCAGCGGATTATCACAACTGACTTGCCTGGCAGGAACCGTTCAGCGCTCCGTGCCTGACTGATGCTCAGTTCTGCCGCACTGTACAGGTAGGTGCCCATGGGAAAGTGCCAGCGGGTACTGGGGAGCAGAGCCGGGTCCCTAGCTGGGCACCAAACACTGCTTAAACCTTTCCAGGTAGTCTGATCCATACTAGATAGACACAGTTGTCCAGGTAAAACATGGAAACATGGGAATTGCTGAACTACACCAGCCCCAAGGTTCATCTATGCCCCTTCCTAGCTTCAGAGTGTCCAGAAAAGCAAAGACAAGAATATCACTATAAGGAGATGCAGGAAAATTTGTCACTACAGCAATGCCTTAGGCTCATCTGTAAAAGTTAGTGTTTGGATTAAATCCAAATGACGATCCTCCCCACGTCAACAAGAGTACCTGGCAGTTATTAGATTCTTCACACTCAACACTACGGAAGGAATTGATAGAAGTGCAGCATTTCTAAGATCTCATAAATCTGCATTTCTATGTACACAAAAGCCTTAAGCACACAAGAAAGCAGAACCAGTGTGCTTTTCTTTCATTTCTCTGCTCTTTTGTTTTTTTCATTTTTTCCCCAACACACTCCAGCTCTCTAGATCTCTCTCCAGGCTGCTTAAGGTATTAAGGGCCAAATGCCAATATTCATTTTCATAAGGACACCCGAGACCAGAGCATTCACCTCGCACTCTAACCTCCCACCTAGCTGGTGTCCTCATTCCTCGGGAGCAGGGATATCAGGGGACCCTCTGCTGTCAGCTATTCTGATTTTAACAGGGTTGATAGCAATAAGGGAGCACTGAAAAAGCACGGCCTGCCTAAGTAGGAAATAGTGAGATCTCTGTATTTTATTATTCATAACCTCCATTCAGACTGGTTGAGAAGGGCAGGAGAAACAGCTCAGATGATTGTTTTCCTTCTTCTACTTTTCTTCTTCCTCTGTCAACAAAGATGTCTTTCTACCTCTTTACTGATCAGCTTTTTTTTTTTTTCCTGTGGGTGTTGCTTTTTTTTTTTTTCAATTATTGGATCTTGTGTTTGCCCAGCCAAACTGCCTTCAGCTCCAGTTCTGTTTATTATACTCGGCACAGAAAGGGATGAAAAGGAACGAATCTTGGAAAAGAAACAAAAGCCTGCAATAAGCTATATTCTCAGTAACCCTGTAGCACACTGACTGGGAACAAGAAGCTTGCCATGCTGACATATACAGCTGAAAATTGGGTTTGCCATGTACAGTGGTGTTAAAGAAAGCTTCTCACTGCATCCCTTGCAGACTGCCACTGTGCTATGCCCTTCATGAGCACTCCACCACTTACTGGCACAGGTATAAAAATGTCCTTTGGACAACAGACAGATCAGGTAAACTCTGGAGAAATCAAAGCAGGAAAGTAGATAAAAGGCTAGCAATATTTCTGTCACTAACTCATGGACAGGTTTTTTCTCTCCAACAATTTCCACCTTGGCAAGCTCCGGGTCACTAAAACAACAACCAGAACAATGAATTAAAGATATTGAAAAAGATCACACAAAATCCAGTGTTGTCACAGAAATGCAGAAAGTCCTTTCACTTCCATGTGTCTGTTTAACCTCAGCCTCCATCAGTCCAAGCACTTTTCTGCTTCACTCACACACTTGCTCAGTTTTCTGTGCTAAATCCCACTGAAAATAATGGAAAATTAGTGTATAAGATAAAGTGCATGAATTTTATCACCAGATGGGACAATCCCAATCCTCTGATCAGATTTCCAGGAGGCTACAGACCAAAGAGTCTCATTTAGGAATTTCTGTTATGCATGGGGAAAAAGACCCAGTCTCCTGCATGCAGAGACTTGATGTCGCAGTCCCTGCTGCTTTAAGCTACCATTAAAGCTGCAAGTCCAATGGATGAGACACCACCATCCAAATCCCTCTATACAAACGCCAGCAGAGGGGCAGGGATGCCAGCTGTGGTCATGGAGTATTTTAAACCGTCCCACCAGTAACTGAGAGCGCATATGGATCACTGCCCAGTGTTCTGGCTGTTGGGCTGGCAGTGTTCCCGCCAGGAATCCTCTGCGGGGCACAGTCCCGTGACGTGCTTTGGGGTTGATATAACTAAGCAGGATAGGGTGATGTAAAACTACTCTCCTTCTGCATAACTGCCCCCCCCTCTTCTGACAGGGAATGTTAGCTGCTTGTTTCAATACTTTATTGCTTTCCATCATTTTAAAAGGAACCATGGAGATAAGGGTAATATTTTCCTCAACAGGCAAATAAAAGAGAGGAAAGTGCTGAGCTCACCAGCACTGCCTGATCAGGCTGCAGATCATTGCAGGACTCCGGAGAATGGCTGCAGAGAGCTTTCCTAAAGACCCCACTGAGGCGGCGTCACATACAGAGCAATGTCCTCATTATTCGCATGCAGCAGCAAGCAGCTGGAGGACCCAGGGGACCAGGGAGCGGGGAGCAGAGCATCCCAGCAGCCCCTCATACATCTTCACCTGCAGCAGCTCCAGCAGTGGGCAGCAAGCCAGCCTGCGCTTGCAGACGGGACGTAATGCAACCCATTCAGCTTGTGCGGATTGGTTTCCTGGGGGTTGGTTCACATTTCTTTTTTAAGGAAGTGTTTATCTTCTGACAGTTTACTATTTGTTTTATTTACAAACAAAGCCTCTGCTGAAGATCTCTTACTCCCACAGATCTCATTGTATTTTTTTGCTAGGGGAACAACTAATCCAGATAGTGGAGACTGATGAGACTTCCTTTTCCCATACCTGCCACTAATTCAGAGGGCACATTCCACTTGTTCCCTCACATCTTTACAAATGTTATTTGCAAAGTGCTGTTCTCTCTGATAATATGTCTTTAAATATCTGGCTTTATCCCCTGAAGTTTCTCTCTTCTATTTCACCTCCTGAATCTCTTAAAAACACATCCTAATCTCCAGGTAGCTCAAACTGCCAATTATTTACATTTTTGGGTCCTTTTTTCAGTAAGGTGCTCACTTCTGTGCCTGTCTTCAGGCTGGGAGACATATCTATGCAGTGCAGGCCAGTTTGGAGATCAAAGTAAGCACAACTCCTGGACCTGAGCCCAGGCTAACCTGAGGAAAGGGGCAGCAGAGCTGACCCATCCACACACTGACTCCTCCAGTGCCACCTCATATATTAGTAAATCACACTTTTTATCACAAAACCCTGGCTGTATCTTTGTCACTAGGATGCTTAGTGATGCTCCCACTCATTCTGTTATTATTCTGTTACTAATATAGCTTCTATCAATATACTTATTGTAGATAATCAGGTTTACTACTGCTCCGAGATTCTCGCACGAAAGAGTTAGAAAAAATGAGGTTCCACTGGTCCATGTCCTCTGGTGCCCGAACACAACCAACGGGATGCTACTGTTACCACTTGGCCTGTATCATCCCTGCTCTGCCAGGAGAGGCATTCCACTGTGGGAACCTCCCCATGTTCCTCCACAGCAAAGCTGCAAGACATTTCATCACTCCTTCTGCTTATTTATTGATTACTGGTCCAGCAGACTCCAGCAAGCTTCCTGCTTCATATGCTCGACACAGAACTTCTCAGGGATTTTTTTGTGCTTTCTCTGAATTTCTCCAACACTTCTGGCCTTCCTTATTGCATTTTTTCCTATAAAGTGCCTAGAGCCTTTCTACTTTTCTCATTTGTCAGGCCCAAGCTATTTGAACGATGTTTTCTTGCTTTTAGTAATATGCTTTACCTGCTGTTTAGCTGTCTCAGCTTCCTTCTTTTCTTTTCTCAAGGTGATTTTTCTTGATAAATGGGATACATTTGCTCTGGGATTCCATAACTGTGTCTTTAAATAGTCTTTATGTTACTTGTTATGATTTAACTCTTTTACCTTCTTTCAGCTTCTCTTTTTTGAAATTAAGTATGACAGCAGTGGATGTTTTAGCTTTTGTTTCTTCTGCAAGAATGCTCAGTCTAAACTCATTCTGCCTCCTGCCGCAGGTGGGCCTTTGACAATAATGTTATGAACCATGCACAGTTCTCTGGCCTGGCTTTCAGGAGTTGTTTCTTCTCTTGTGACTTCCTTGACTGGCCGCTCCATGAAACAGTCATCGATAGTGTCTTGAAGAGCAGACTCGACACTATACCCTGACATGACTTTTAGCCAAGCCACAACAGGGTCACAGAAGTTGTTTGTCTTTATTGTGTTTGCTGCCCTCAAAAGCAGTCTATTCTCTTGCAGAATGTCACAGTCACTGTCCTGGTCAGTCAATGGATAATTGAGTCCTAATGTAGTGCTTTTCCTGTGGAGACCTAAAACTTACGTCTGAGTTGCCAACATGACTATTTTACTGATCTGATTTGATTCCAAGCCTTTACTAACATGAAGCATCACTCCTCCACCAGTAAGTGACTCTGCCTTTGCTGTACACTATGCTCCTTTGTCCTACAGTGCTCCTTGACCCTCCCTCTTCCCTCTGAAGCTTGCAGTAGTCCTGGTACATCAATACCATGGCTTATAGATATTTCTTAGGCATTTATACAGAAATGGATGACCTATTGCTCTCGTTTCCTACTTCCCTGGAGCCTGCTTATATGACACTCTCTTAGCACTGTTGATTATCTTTCTTGATTGATTGTTGCTGATTTCTGCCATGACCTTTAATTTAAGGACACAGAATTGTTACGATTTCGCCTCTCAGAGCATGTATCATCTCAGAGCACACTTGATTTCTAGAAAGAACTAGTTTTGACTTAGATCTTTAGGCTACCAAGACGTTTTTCTGTGTCCTGTAGGCTCAGTCCAGTTTTGACAATGTTTGCATCATAACTCCTGGGGACATTAGGGATAGCCGCATCTTGTCCTGCATGCATAGCTTGTACAGGTCACATCTTAAAATCTTCCCTCACCTCCTCTTTAGATGGGAAAGGGGCAAAGAGCAGAGCTCTTACCAGTCTGCTTTGTTCTTATCAAAGACCACTGCATACGTTTATGTTCTCCTGCACCCACTGATAATAAACTTGTATCACACAGCCAGATCTAAAAGAGCACTGCGAAGTGACATTTAGGCTGTGAAGCCTTAATTTAGGCACCACAATGATTAGAGTGTTTTAATATTGTAATAACTGATAAATAGACTATGTGTCAGACATTTCATTCCCTTTTAATCAAAACTCCTAGTCTGCTAAATTAATCACCCCCTTGGGGTACAGTAGCAGATTTCCAATTTAGTCATAGAGCATCATTAATAATGAAAAGTTCTGGAGGCAGATTCTTCTGTTCATGTTTCTTTGTATGATCCAGCAGGTTTAAAGAGACAAGACAGAGAAGGTAGAAGACATCAACGTCTTCCAGAAATTCAAATAAACAAACACCATCTTTGATGTCAGTCTTCTAATGACTCTCCTCCTTGAATATTAAGAATATCACGGAACACAGAAAGCCAGCCAGAAGACTTTTGATTTTACCCAAATGGTGTGAACAAAATCAAAGCTAAAATGGATGAGAAATGGAGAGCAATGCTGCATTTTGAACAGCTTCTCTACTGTGGTACTGTAAATCTGGCCTCTTTATACTGGCTAATTTCAGAATAAAACTGTTTCTGAGCAAGCATTCTTTATCTGGTATGTCTTGATTTTTAATACACAAAAAAATCACTAAAACCATTTTTTCTGCTCTTCTGCTGAATCTTAAACAAATTTCCACACAGATAAGAAATTTACACCCCACCCACTAAAAGAAGTGGCTCATTTGCTGTTCAAGTTTTGTCTAACTGCATATATAAATTTTGTACCTATTTGATGATGAAGGTATCTGGGGAGAAGAAGTGGCTTTGACTACATGTAAAGCTAATGGCAACACTAATTCTGCTGGGTTTTGAGGGAGCATTTTCCCTTGCTGTCCACACTTGCATCCTCTAATCCATGCAGAATGGCAGGCTGACTGAGCCAGTGACCTTCTCAGGGCACAGGTGAAGCTACATTTTTAAGTGTCCATTCATTTCTTCCTATCTGCTTTGTTGTGTGCAGCAGTGGCACCAGTACTTGGGAGTAAGTCCATGTAGCCAGCCTTTGCCATTCCCAAGGTGCCATACTTTTATCTTCTGGCACTTCTGCCAGAATCAATGCAGGGAGAGCAGAGCTTTAGGTAGCCACCAGCTACCCTGGACTTACAGGTGACAGTCTCCAAACACTGTTGTTTGCAGCATACACTAGGCTATCACGTTTAGTACAAAAAAGTAATGCACATTCACCCTGCTTGTGCTTGGATGTCAGCCAAAGTAAATACATTGCTGATTCAAACAGACACAGCTACAACTGTTAGCACAGCAAGTATCTCCATATATCTGTCTGTATTTCAGTTGTCTGTGTTGAGAGATCATCTGATCCTGAGGCACTGCTTAACTTTACGCCCCACGAGTAACAGCAGGCCTATACTATGCAAGTGTGAGAGCTCTAGCTATAGGGGCAAAGAGCTGATTAGAAGATTTCTTTCCATTCCTGGGGGTTGGAAGCGTTTAGGTGCACGAAGCTTTCAAATAAAACCCTTCTGCAAATCACTCTGGTGTGCTGACAGCCCATACCACTGTTGTCCCCTCCTCCCCTGGGAGAGACATAAAAGTCCAAGGCCAGAAACTGCTGCTGAACCAACAAGCAGGAAGGATTTATGGCTGACAGTAACATCTGACCTCATCAAACTCCACTCTGGACCATTTATCACTCCTCTGTAGGAAAGCAAAAGCATTAGGATTGGGGAGGGATCAGGGGACCAGGAAGGAAGGGAGAGGGAATCACAGTCACTTTAGCTCCACTAAAAGGTACAGAAAAAACCACCAGCAATACAGACAAGTGCCTAAATGCCCTTGAAAGCCAGTGTCTCAGGGAAAAAACCCTAGGCATTAAGTGAAATGGATTTAAAACCACTGCTGAAATTTATCAAATAACTGTGTAACCCCTTGCCTCTAAAGCTATACAGCAAAGAAGAAGGAACTGCCTAGGATAAAAAGTGGGAACATCTGCTGTAGCAGGCAAGAGCATGCAAAAGAGATGGTCAAAAAGCCTTTCTGTTGAGTGGCAGTCACAGGGAAGTTGACTAACTTGCCTTTGTCCTGGGAGACAGAGCAGGCAGAGCCTTGCAGCTGGACTCAGTACAGGACAGCCTGTGTGCACCCAGGCTTAGCGTCATTGCCATGGTGGTGGCAACAACCCAGAAGACATGTAGATGAGGAGATGTCTTGAACTACGGTGTTTTCAGCATCTGATCTGCTAGCAAATAACACATTCAGACAACATATGTGCAGCCAGGGTGGCTGGCATAGGGTGGGCAGGAAATAAACTTGAGTGCCTGCACTGGACTGACCACAGACTCTCTTACTGGTGTAAGAAATAAATCACAAAGGACAATGAATGGAAGAGTTGGACTGTGTCCTGCAAGAGGCATAGAACAGAAAGATCTTGAAGGAACAGCTTGAAGGAAGTCGAGCGGTCTGATCACCTGAGCCTTTTACTCAAATAAATGTTGTCCTAGAGGAATATTTCTCAATATTTGCCCCACCAGTGATGCATACATCCTGGCTTCTCTTCCTTTGCTCTATATTTTTGAAAAGCATACACAAAGAGAGCTAATGAAAGGTTCTTTAAGGGGAGAAGAAGAAAATCTGTGTATAGAGAGAGTAATGAAGGAGAACGAAGACGTCATAAAAAAACCTTTCACAATTTCTTTTTTTCCAGTCTCTCCTTCCAAATTTCAAGTCCTCCTAATGATGCATTTAGACAGGTACCTAAGAATAGAGGCACACCAAACCACTACTGGCTTCTAAAAATCCAAGGTTTATGTTTTATCAGAACAATCTGAAGCTGAGATGCACCTTCATTTTGCCTGAAGGTAACTGCTGAGAAGAGGATTGAGGGAGTACTTACCAGCCCTCCAAACCACACATATCAGCTTAATTGAGACAGCTGGGACTCCAGTGGCCACTTGTACTATCAGGAGATAGAGCTGTCCTACATTGTAGCCACCCTGTTCTCTTCATATCAGCAAATTCTGGTGAATCAATGTATAATGTTAAGGTGCGAACCCCCTGACATTAATAATGAAATCACAAGTTCTCAAACAATCCCAAAGGGCCAAGGATGGACAACACCATTTCTATTTCACAGCTGATTCACTCGGTGCCATAAGTCAATAAAGACCAACGTAATACTGACAAAACACAGCAAATTTATGTGTGGTAGTAATAGGCAGAAAATATGTGAAGATTATGATTTAAGATATACAGCATGGAAATCAAAAAAATGTGTAAGAAAAGCAAATATAAGCAATCAAGACCAAAGAGTATTCCCCAAAAACCACTCACAGAAAGTTACTGATTAGGGGAGAAGCATACATTATGTAAGCACAATAATTAAATGTCAAAGAGAATTTCAACATCTGCAAATGAAAATCTCTCCTAAACATAAGCTCAGGGATGAAGGATTGCGCTCAAACTACCAGATACCTCTTTTATTGTCTTAAGTTTTACATTGTTAGCAGATGTTTTTATAAATAAACAATCTTATTTTATCTTAATGATGTATAATATATGTGGTGCAAAGGCACTAAAGTTATTTCTAATGACTTTCTGCCCACAGAAAATGTAACACGTTTCTTGCACACCCAATATTTTCTGTATCTTTTACTTCTGTGTAATCTAAGAAACGCAGTTGACTTAAGCTTTGGCTACTCATACTCATAGAATTACTACTTACGATTTTTACCTATTCTGTCACTGGCCTATGACATCCAAAGATTTTTATCAGGTTCTTTAAACTCAAAGAACATCTATGAGTGAAAAAGGGTTTTATTTTTCTGTGAGAAAAGTTTATTTAGAGTGTGAAAAGCAAATCTAAAAAAAATTGTCCCTTAAACTGAAAGCTGTCCAGTTGGAAACAGCACATTGAGAGATGCAATTTGTATTTCTCATAGCTGATTCTCCCCCCTGGAACTGGTGAGACCATGTCCACAGTGACCCAGCGCAGACCTGTTCCTGAGGGAGAAAAACCCAAGGCAACACAGGATATGAGGAGGGTGCAGCCCAGCAAACACAGCCTGGCTTCTTGAGACCAATTTCAATTATAATAAAGAATGAGACTGAGACTTCAGATCTGCAGCTTCCAGAAAGCACCATCATTAAAAAAGGAAAAAAAAAAAGATGACCAAAATTTCTGGAAAAAGCGCTCTTTCCCTGAAATATGTTATTTATCTTTTTTTAAAAAAAGAAGATATTTTCCATCAAAAGTCAGCATTGGATGACTTTTCAGTAATCCTAGCACCAGACAAATTACAACATTCCTCACTACAGCTTTCCAACCCAGTAATCCTACAAAGAACTGTGCAATCAGAATTTTAAATACCCTGGGAACTGAGTTAATACCAGATGGTATCCAGCTATATTCATCATTACAATTTCCTAATATTATATTAACATTTACTAGTTTAGCACTTGAATCTTCTAGCATGACACTGCTAAAATGTGTGTCCTGAGCTCAGCACCGTGCAGAACAGTTTTGCCTCTCTCTCCTTGCTGTCATTTCTTCAAGTTTTTAATAATCTTGATCTTTTAACATTTTATGGCCTTATGAAAAGTGTAGGCTTCCATATATAATATGATTTTGTCTTTTCAGTTACAATCACAGAATTAGATCAATCTATAGGTACTTCTCCCTTTTCGATAGTTCCCAGGTTTTTAATAGTATGAAGATGAAAGTGTTATTTTCTTTCACATTAAGTAAAATATGCTGCATAAATGGAGTCTGTATTTTCTGCATAGGGGAATGATCAGAGCTGCCAGTTTGCTTATGTTGTTCTCCTTCCCAATACTGTGTCAGAAAACATGCTGGAAATCTCCGATTGTACCACTTATTCTCTCCTCCACATGCAAGTTTATGGCACTTAAAGTAAATACTTTTTATCCAAATTCACATCAAGGGTAATGCATGAAGTCATACTTGGTTGCAAGGAGTTACAATGATAAATGCTTTTTACAGTAGTTTTTTTAAAATCATAGCACAGATATTTTAATATTACTTTGGTGCACATTTTCCTTGGAAGAGTTCTACATTTTGTTTAGTGTTCAGCTCTGGCAATAAAAAGCAGTTTCATCTCCTACCCTTCCCACCTTGTGCCTCCAGTGTGTGGATATAATCGATTCAAAGCTTGAAGAGCTGACATAATCCCTGCTTTCCCAAGAAATTAGCCCCTTTCCAAAGCAGAAAAAGAATCAACTCACCAAGCAGCATCTTCTTGGCTTTCAAACGACTAGCACAGTATTCTGAGCAGTTAAACTGTTTCGTTCTCACTGTAGTAAGAAATAAATAGCTTGAGAATAAACACTACCTAAGGCACCTGTTTGTTTAAACCCTAAGACAGTACCCAACATCTGTAGTGCAAGGCATACCCATTTCCCTGTACATACTGTAAATTTTCCATATATTCTTTTCCAACAATATGCATTCATTGCAATTAGCAAAGCAGCAATACTTAGCACTCCCTTCTTGAAATTATGCTCTTTAGGAGGGGGTCCTCTGAACACACCATACTTGGTGGCCTATCTTTGCCCTCCCACTTTATTTATCCCAGGCACTCTTATACAGCAGCCTCCCCGGTCAGTGGAATTACATTGAATGCATGTCCTGTTTAGGCTCTTCTTCACGTGATTCCTCACAAGATTAGGTATTTATCTGCATACCAAGTCTATCCAAATCTCACATCAACAACAGAAAACATTTTGAAACAACTACCAAACCTTGTGCTCCAGGACATAGGTTATTCCAATCACAGCTCAGCAGAAGATGTATGTGGGAGTAGATGATCATCATTAACATCTGTTTACAGCACAGGTCTTAACCCTTCACTGGTATTTCTGGTTCTGCTCACTGCTGGAAATCAGCTGGGCTTTGGGTTTGATCTAGTCTGGCAGTTCCTGGGAGCCTGTGTATTTGGATAAACTGTGAATCAGCCCAGTTAGCCCAGCTAGAGCGTAACAGGATCTGCATTCTCATTAGAAATGCTGTTGTTCCTCCTTCAATTATGCCTCTGCACTTCTCTGCCTAGCTTCATTCCTAGCATGAAACTAAGAGGTGCATAAGTGGTACCACTGTGCAGAAGACTGGCACATGAAGAAACTGTGGTCTCTGCTAGCTAGATAACCCACAGGTCAGATCCTTTGTTTGGCTACATTGCTGTACTCCTTGGAATGTAAATTTACTTAGTGAATAACGTGCCTCCATAATGCTATCTCTAAAAGAAGGTGCATAATTTAGCCCCACAAAGAGGACATCAAGGCTGGAAGATACTTCTGTGATCACCCATTCTCACGTCTTACAGATAATTTCACTTGGTGACTCTTAGACCGTAGTGAAGCAATGTACAGAAGATGACTTTGAATGCACACAGCAGTTTCTAAAATATATTCTTAAAAACACCATTAATTAAAAAGAAAATTGACAAAAGAGCATGACATCAATTTTTTCTCTGAAATGGGGTTATCAATAATGCATGATTTGTTTTAAGGGGACGGACGCAAAAGTACACAGGTAAATGGCTACAGCAATTTACTGTGGTTCCTTATTGCAAGGCTGGCTAAATATACTTTTTGAGATCTTTTTTTTCCCCTGCAAATAAGCACCTTTGCTATTATGCCTACTATGCATTAACTTGGGGAGTTTGGCTCTATCTCCCATGACACAAGGAAGCGACTAGCCTGAAGTACGTACCCCTACATATTAAGGAGAGTATTTGCCAGTTACATGTTGACATCAAGAGATGTGAACGGCAGCATTTTCAGCATGTCCATGCAACTTAGGAGCCTAACCACCATTTTCAAGAGTGAAGTAGGTAGATAGGTGCTTCGAAATCAAAATAATTAAATTGCAAGAGTGCCATCTAGCTCAGCTGTCACTGAAAAGAGCAACAACACCTGGATGTTCAATAAATTCCACAGGAGCCTACAGCCTCCATGGGCCCTGAGATCTATGCAAATATGATATCTATGAGGCCCTAAATCCATGATAGCCCTAAAACCGGCACACTTAGGGTCCAAAATTCCTTAGTAATTGCAGAAAATGTGTTCCAGAAACCACTGAAATACAGGGCTTCAGACATTTCAGCCTGTAGCCTCCTTGCCATGGATAGCAGCGGCAACAGCTGGGGTCTGATGCCATACAAGTGTTTTACTCTTTTGCATGCAAGATGTTTTTGATCTGGTAAAATGAAGAAAGATTTTACCAAAGCAAAAGGCAGCATTGTGAAGACAGACCGTTTATATTGTGTTCAAAGTTTGCATAGTCAATGTCTTTTGCATCTTCAGTTTCACCTCCAAAAGACTCCTGAGATTCTTTTAGTCTGTGTTGCGCATCCTGTGTATTGCGGTGAAAGATGACCACCTCTCCTCATTTGAACCCACTCAGGCTCCCTCTTGGACAACACTTAGCCCTGCTCACTGTTATGTTAGGTCTGCAAATTCTAACTGGCCAAACATGAAATGTTACAGTTTGCTAAAAGTCAGAAGAAGAAAAGAAAGCTTGGTGGAAGCTGGTGACTGACTTGCCCTGACAAGGGTAAAAAATTCTGAATCAAGTTCCTGCACAATGTGTGTGGGCACACACACACATTGTGGGCTTCCCTTGTGTGGCAGGTACCTGCTTCTACAGAGCAAGTTTCTTTCTGTTTCTCTTGCAGTCTTGCACTAGCACAAAATAAAAACCCCAAGCACTAATTTGGCTGAAGGGCAACAGAAGAACCAGATGGATAACCCACTCTTGATGACATTCATTGATACAGCAGACCAAGGTTTCAGTCCTATTCTCCTGCACACCTGGTTAGTAACTTGAAGAGATCAGATAAGAGTAGAGGGGTTAATTAAGAAGCAGCAATTTGTATTATATGCCAGCATGAGCCACAGTCCACTGAAATCAATGGAAAGGATCCCTGTAGTTAATTCAAATTAATGAACCCAACTATGATTGACTCTTGAGTGCAGTATGCGGCAAGCTGGAAATCAGAAACAGTTATATTTTATATAAATTTATGTAAGAAATTTAAAGCCATTATGGTCAGGATATATGAAATAGTGTTTTCTACATGTTCTTAAAGTCATGTGTCCCTTTGCATGTTAAATTTCAGCTGAAATACCACAAGCAATTAACATAAACCACTGTGTATTGCAAATCAATGAAAAAATAAATGTGCCTTCTTTCTTTTAGAAATGAAGAAAAGCACAGATCACTGAAAAAAAAATTCTCATCAAAGAAAATCTGTTACAACAGGAATGGGGAAGAAGAACTTAAACTTGTCATTTTGAAAAAAATGTTTTTTTCAATGCACAATTTAAAAATAGCGTGGCAGTCTCTAAACATGAAGCAGCCACATGCATGAAGAGCATGGCTTAAAATGCGCCTCTCCTGTTAACGCAAGAACCCCGATCTGCATGCTGAAGGTTTGGAAGGATGCTTGTAATTCAGAATCAAGTGATGAGAACTAATAGCATCACGCTGAGCCTTGTTCTCAGCAAGAGCTCTCAGGCTGCTCCCATCCCACAGCACAGTTGCTTCTGATCACAGTTACTGTCACCGCCTGTCCTTTCCCCTTAAAACCTCTAGGTCCTTCCACCCTAGGCAATCAAAACTTCATTCTCCACCAAAAAATCGCTACTGAAGAGAACACAAACTATACTATTGCATCATATGAAATGGTGTATGAAATCAAAATTTCTAGTTCAGAACAGCTGAGAAGACTTACTTACGTGTGGGCACTGTTCAGGATTATACACCAGATTTCCCAGCCAGTCAGAGGCATAATGTGTACTAGGCTGGGAACAAGCCATGTGAGCCCTGGCTGTCAAATCCAGCAGTCCTGCATCCCCCTTTTAACTCTGTGTTAATTTTTGTAAAGTGATCAATAGATTTTCCTAAGTGTCAAGCAACTAGAAGAGGCTTATCTTTAAGCATCCAGAACTTGCAGCTGAAATTACTTCTGAAGAGGAGGACAGATGCAATCACAAGGGTCTGAATATTTGCTAAGCCCAAAATGTTTTGTTGAAAGACAGTTTTCATGAACTCACCTTAGTAAAGAAAACTCCATTGAAAGTGGCTCAGCACCCTGCACTTTGTCAGGCTAGTTACTACATAAACCAGGATCTTCTGTGTACGTAGCTCTTGAGTTCTCCTCTCCCTTGGAGTTCCCAGGACCAGGACATTCAAAGTGTCTGGAACTTCCCAGAGGGCTGTGCAGCTAATAAACATTCTGCATCTCTATAAACACCCTATGTCCTTTAAAGAAGATTGTGGGAACAAGCTTCATTTTTGTATTATTGCCTTTAAAAATTATCACACAATGGGAAAAACACTATGGAAGCTTTAAATCCAAATCGATGAGCAGTTATTACCTCCCCAAGGTCATTCTGACAGTTTTATTATCAGTGACACAGGAGCAAATGTTGCAAAAGCAATGTGGCAAAAGCACGTATGTATTATGCTTCTGTGCATGGTCTGAAGCTAAATTACTTTGGATATTGTGCCAGTGATAGTTCTGATAATACGTTTTAAGAGCAGACGCAGGTCATGTCACATCCGTGGATTATGTATGGAACTGTCAACATTTCCAGAAAACCTTCTGCTGCTTCTTGTGCGCATCTGTGTGCTGGTATCCAAGTCTACGATATTATTTATAATTATGAAGTGCCAACAAGTATAAACACGCGAAAGCACTTAGGATTTAGTGTTGCACATATTGAATAGCAACATACATTGACTTCTAGCTGATTGTGACAGACCTTAAAAATATATACATTTCACATCTTGAAACACATAAAGAAAGGAAGGCAAAAATCGAAGAAAGTGAGTATAATCCAATACACAGAGAAATGATGCAAGGTTCCTCCTATCTACCACTCTACTTCCAGCGAAAATCATCATGAGGGTTTGAGAAAATTTTCTCACTGCAGCTCACAAAATGCCGCACTAGTCAGAGGGAGACAGCCAGCCTTTTCATCCACAGGCTGGTATTCCTTCTGCGGATGACCTGTGTTTTGCTATCTCACTTGTACCTGATATACTCACGCAAATAAATATGCACACACACAGTGCCTGGGCTTGCAAACACTCCAGCCCCCAGCAAAAAAAGCTTTACACAGGTTTCTTTTGAGAGAGAAGTCTGCCAAACCAGATGGGAATATATTGAAGAGCACTAGAAGCAGCTCTGTGGAAACATGCTGCTGGAGTTGAGCTGGGTTTGTCTATACGCTGTAAAGGCAGTAGGGGCTGTTTTTCCCCTGTCAGGAAGTCCCAAGGGAGGCCTGAGTCACTGGGGCGGGGGGGGGGGGTGGGTGGGGGGGGGTGGGGTGGAAATCCTGCTGTGGGAACAGCTGAAAAACATTGAGACTTTCGCCCACTTCTTGCCTGTGTAAAACTTTCTCTGTTCACCGCTTTCTCCAAAGAACTTCCAACATCTTTCTCTGTCTATTTTCTAATGCCAATAAGGGCAGTAAGCAACTAGGAAGGTGTTTTTAGCACACAGAAAGACATAAGCTTTGACAGCTCTTTTCCTGAAAAACAATAGCGCCCTTCCTTTGCAAATTAATTTTAATAACTGTGGCTAGTTTGCTGTGAGGGGAGTAGGTTTGCATGAACATACACTATTAAATTAATATGCAAATATTCCCATTCCTCTGAGAATACTAAGACACAATCTTTACAGCATGTGAGACAAGGAGAAAGAAAAGAAAAAAACCAGCAGCCCCCAAGAGAGTCTTGTTTAGGAGGGTGGGATGTCTTTTCTTCGGCTAAGCCACTGAAAGGGCATTCAGGCCTGACTGAAACAACGCTTGTTGACGAAGCAGAAATAAAGGAGGAAGAGGAACCCTCAGAGATAAAGGAAAGAGGAAAAGACTGGAGCATCCCAAGTTGTTAAAAACTGACCTCAGCAAGTCTAAATCTTCACAAAGGTGCCTTTTACTGTGTCAGGCCTCACAAAGGTTCCCATTCTTCCCTTGCCTGCGGGGACCCCCTCTTTCCCCAGCCATGTTTGAGCAAGGGCCTCAGACAATTAGCACAGACTCTGCCCTTCACCCTTTGTTTGTCAATCACCTTCCCAAGCAGATGGGCAGCAGAACAAGAAAAGATGGTTTCCAAGCGTCTTTGCCTTTCGGCTCATATCTATGCACCACGGGCCCCTGGGAATGGCGGCCTGGCTGGGAGGGTGTCGGACTCCCTGACAGCAGACACCTCTGCTACCCGGGGCATCGCTGCGTGCAGGCAGGGCTTTGTACAGCTGGAGCATGAGAGCGGGAGCATGGATGGGCTTCCCAGGAGCCTCCGTCCCCAGCCACAAAAGGCCCTCTGGAAGCCGAGAGGCCAGAATGACTCAACAGTCACTAAAAGTTATTATGGAGAAAACAGCCCTTTCACTTGGGCCCTTGCTTGCTGGCTTTGTAGACTTGGACAAAAAACGCTGCTGCCCAGACAGCAGATATATCACAGGAGAGAGTGCATGTGTGACAGAAAGACAGATTAGAAAAGACTGGGAACATGGACGCAAATAGATATAGATGTGGATGTCCAGGGAGGGGAGGGAAAGAGATAGGACACAAAGGCGCTCCTGTACTGCTGCTGTTCTCACAACTGTGCCTTTCTCTGACCTTCTGTACCAGATTTAAGTGAACCAAGACCACTGGTAATACTGCAGTGGGATCGGGTTTGAAGCAAGGCCAGGGGACTAGGAGGGAGGACACAATTCCTGATTCCTCTCCTGCCAGCCTGCCCCAGCCTGGGAGCAAAAGAGAGGGGAGGATCGAGGGATGAGCAAAAAAGCATGGGCAGCAGTGCAATGAGAGCCTGGTAGCCAGGAAAACATCCAGCCCTTGTCTGGACAGCAATGGAAAAGCAAGTGGAGGAGGAAGAAAAGCCTGTTTTGAGCTAGGATGAGCCAGTACAAGAGTGAGATCAACTGGGAAAGGCATGGCTCTGATCTGAAACAATAAACCCTCTACGGATGACCGGTCAGTGGGTCCCAGTGGGTAATTAGGATAGTTCTGCTCACCCACCTTGGCCAGGGAGGGAAACAAAGGGGCTGGAAAGGGCCCGTCTTTAATTGCCTAGCATAATCTCCTTATGTCCTTGATTTGCACATGTTTTGGAAGATGAGTGGTCTGCAATAAGCACATGCATGTGATGAGAGGCAGAAAGTGGGGCTACGTGCCTTTCACTCACCCAGCACTGCTCGGCCAGCGGGACACAATGAGGATGCCGTGCAGGGGTAACTGGGACTCCCGAGAAGCCATGACATCCAGCACGTTGTCACTTTCCCTATTTACCTTTTACACTGTCCTTCTTTCACGCATGAGAGTGCTGTGAAGGAAAGGAACTAAAATTCATCCAGAAGAATCAGTCTAGATTATTAGTTACGCAAAGAAGTGCTTTTTCTAGAAACTGTACCCATTTCTTAAAATCTTATAAACATAACTGCAGGGAGACGATGCAATTTATTAATTTCCTCTCTTTTGTTGATGTGAGCCTGCCATCCCTCATTCTGAGGAGTCCAGGGCATCTGAGAATGAAAATAAACAGCTTCCCTCTCCCCCTAAAATCCTACGACTGGTTAAAACCTAGACAAGATTTTAATAAAAAGGATCCAATTTGTTTTTTATTTACCTTCTGGTTTTGAGTCTTTAAGAAAGAAATTGCTATGCAGCTTTGCCGGCTAAAATAAATAAATCATTACATAAATCAATCAACAAATAAAGTGAACAAAAATAAACAAATAAATCATTAAAAAAAAAAAGCCCGACACTTCCACAGTCCCTAGCTCCCAGGAGCTGGCATATTAAGGAGCGCACCAGATTGTGCCATGCTCTGAGAAACAATCGCAAAATTTATTAAGACTTTATGCATTATTGTTGCCTTTCTTCTGTTATTACTGAGCCTATTCTGCCTTTCTGCTTCCTTGCCCTGCACACACCATCTGCTAGTAACTACCAGGAAAACAGGAAAAGGTATTATTATTTGTAGCCACAGACTGAGGCTGCAGCATGTGAGCCACTGTACAAATTGAAAAGGTAAAGACAATCTATGCACGAGAAGGATCAGACATCAAAGAAGAGGTGGGTGAGAGAGCACGCAGAAGCAGCGAAACCATCACTTGGCCTCGGGGGTCTAGGCCTCGATGGCAGAGGTGATGCCCTTAATTTTAATCTCCTTGAGGAGCACAAAGGGAAGAAGGATTTATGACACAAATAAAGAAATTACTATGAATAAAATGTCTGTCTGAGCTACAGTGAAAAATGCCTGGCCCAGACTTTTATTGTGTTTTTGTTTAACCTCCTCACACAAGGCAACGGGAAGGAACAGAGGACGCCTCAGCCAACACCTCAGTATAGACAGCATCAGGCAAACACAGGCCGCAAACATGAGCTCAGTTCTCATTTTGAGGGGGGTTCTGGAGTCCCAAAGGGATCTGCAGACACAGACACAAGTTTTTTAATATAAGTGTGCAGGTACTAACAATATTACTTCATGGGCACCGAGGTCCCTTCTGCCCAAGACCAAATATTTCACCAAACCTCTAAGATAGAAGTAAATTGCTAAGAAATATGCTATTTTCTTGCTCGTCTCAAAGTCTAGTTTCTGGGGAGCTTTTGGCCAAGAGCTTAAAACCAAGAATCTAATTTAAGTATAACTCCCCTTTCCTGAGGAGGAACTGCCTGGAGATGCAACAGAGGTGCAACTCTCAGAGGTGCTCTGTCTTCTCACACAAATAGGTAAAACAAAAGCCGTGGTCTAGGCTCTGCTCCCCATTTGTATACCAGAGATAGTGTTTCTCTACTCCGTGTGTTTACAGTTCACCACAAACTTAAGTTCTCAATGAACTAAGGCAGGAGATCCTGCTATTATTTAAATATGTTTTAAATACTTTTCAGCCTGTTTGCTTCCTTTCATGATCATTGCCTGTTTTTCACTGGACACCCTCTAATTTTAGATGTCTGTGTCTATATATTAATCACCTGCTGAGGAGAAGTTCATGAATTCTGAGAAACTTTCGACCTTTGTAGTTCAGCCTTGTACTGAGCAACATTTGTTTTTCTGCTCTGAAAATGTGACTATCTTAGAAATTAAAAGCTGTGACCTAAGCCAGGTGAACTGACAGAGAAATAAAGCCTGTAATAACAGACAAACTGAAATATTCCTAGAATGACTTTCTGAAAGCAAATGCTTCCTGTGAGGGCACTGGTAACAGTTTGTAGTGGATAAAAGCACATTACTATTACACAAAGCTGTGGCTACTTATGAGAAATCACAAAGAGCAGGTGAGGATGAAGTCAATTGATTCAGAACAGTTTACATCTATACAACCTCCAGATTCTGAAATCTTGACTTCACACTGGCATGGGGAGGCTGCTTATTCACCTTTATAAATGAAATGAACAGTTAGACAGTGATATAATGAGAGAGGACAGAAGGGTAAAGCATTCTTGTGACTGTGTGGCATAGCAAAGAATGTAATAAAAATACTACACAGGGAAAAATCAAGGTAAGTTTATTCAGCAACATGGGCAATTTAGACTTGTATTTTTAGCTTGGGGGGTTTAAACACAAAGCTTCCACTCTGCCTGAAGAGGAAGTGGGATCTGCTTGATATTTCAGTCGTCTGGGTTTCTTACAAAATCATGTTCTTTTGCAGCTAGTAGAGGTACCAAAAAGACATCTACATTCCAGATCTTTCAGGAGTTCTATATTCTTGTTGCCTGACACTCCGAAAATGGAAAACGCCAAAAACCTTATAATAGTTGAGCTGGCGACCTCTGTAAGAAGAGATGGAGTCACTGTGCTTGGGATCTGGCATGGCAAAGGGTCCAAATACAAGAGGGTACAGAAACATGGTAAGCCTTGTACGGTCTTGGCCAATGCACACAGAACAAGTGACTGGAGAGGGGAAGAAATATTTGCTCTTCCTTTTCGTTGCCCATGCTGGCCACAGCTGCACCAAAGCAGGTTATCAACCAGCTTCCAGGCCTCTCGATCCCACTCCAATGGCTTGGCCAGCCCTCTACCTGCATGGTTTCTTCCCCAAGCAGCAAGGATGTCTGGGCAGAGATAGCACAGACTGGGGCAAGGCAAGAAAGCAGTAGGGCTGCAACCACCAGTAGCAAATCTGACTCTGTGTCAGTTCCTCAAGCTGCAGCATCAAGGACAGTGATGCTGGAGACCTGCTCTGCCACAACTTCACCTCTCTCACCTGGATGGAGGTGCAGATCCTCATACAAGCCTCAAGATACACGTTACTGTCTGTAATCACTGATGAAGTTTCAAGACTGAGGCTGTATTGCCTGCATTAGCTCTCCTGCCATGTGCATCTTGTTTCATTTGTCTTTTCCCCAGCTCTCTGTCACCATCTCCAACAACCATTCCTAAAACAAACGTCACTTAGAGCCTTCCTCGAGATGAGAATATGCTGTGTAGGTCCTGAACAAACAGTCCTGAGCAACCTGATTTCACATCAGGAGGAAAGACAACAGTGTGGTCTGCACCCACAGTGACTGACTAGGAACAATGGATCTGTGGTGAAGGATTTCAACCCTGTTGGAAGGGCAATGCTGGTTTAGTGCATGAAAGAAAAGTTGGATTGGCCCCAAGGTCAGCACAAGGAAGATGAGAGCAGTTACATTACTGAGGCTCAGCTAGGAAAGGCATATTTGTATTTTTGTAATATGGGAATCTTGTTCTTGTTTTAACCAGTGATCAAGGACAACCAACACAAACAGTAGAATTTCAGGTTGTTTTCTTGTCCACAATATACAAAGTTAAAAACAATTGCTGGAATTAAAAAAAATCTGTGATGACTGTGTAGAAAACACACAAATCTTTAGTGAGCAGCAGGGAGCAGAAACACGATAAATCATGGAAAATCCTCTTTGAATAGGTGTCTTCGCAATACTTTGTGAAACAAAGACAGCTCTGTTGTTCTACAGAACAGACTATGGCTTGTTACAGAAAAACTGCATTTTTTCAAGACAGTTTTGAACTTCCTCTCTCAGACATGAAGAGCAAGCCAACTTGAGATGTACCTTAAAACATATATCTGACTGCAACTCCAACCAGTGCCATCTATAGCAATAAATTCATAGTCCTCAGAAAGCACTTTTCTAATGTGCTCAAAAATATCCAGACCAGGCTCTGTTTTCCAATGTCTTCCTGAGGGATCCACTGATGTCCAGAGGTGTTACCACATACCTCCAGGGCTGCTCTCCTAATGAGAAACTGAGGTCTTGTCATTACTGCCCTTCCCTCAACCAGTCACTCCAGCAGCATCCTTAAGGAGGAGACAGTGGGGACCACCCTACTGCCTAAGCACTCCTCCAAGCAAAAGCAAACTCTGCCTGGTCCAGCTGAGACCATGACCAGGAAGCAAAAGACAGAAATCCTCTTTGTCCAGGACAGAGCAAGTCCCAGATTAGAGTCTCATGAGACACGTTCTTCGCAAAAAACCTTTGATCACGTCTGCCCAGCCTCAATGATCCTGATTGCTGTCTTAAGTTTCAAGAGTGACTTATAGCTGGAGAAACTCTCAGCTGCTCCCTACAGCCTCAGACCAGCAGAACCCCGCCATGCACCCCCAATACATCCAGCCAACGCTACATCATATGACTGCTGCCAGAGAAGCACAAGTGAAATTTTTATGGGAGGTTAAGTTCTTAACGCATTATTACGGGTATCACACATATCAGAGTAAAATAGAACACAAGCCAAAAGGAGGAAGACTCTGATGTATAATCTAAGCAAAAAACCCTGGCTGTTTTCACCTAGTCAATACTCCCACCAATTCTCCTCACGGTGGAGGTTAGAGAATATCCATAACAGGAAGCCTCTGGGGTGTTGCTCTACGAGGTGGAGCTGAGCATTGAATAAACCAGATCTCCTGAAAGCAACATGAGCCCTAGGTGATCACAAGACGCTACAAATACATCTTTGTGATTGTCCGTTCTCACTCACTTGGGAACAAAATGGGATCTTTAATCCTACAGTAAGACCTGCAGAGCAGAGACTTCAAAGCAGAAAATGCGTCAGCCCCTTCTCCCTGAGTAGAGATTCATAGCAATGTTTGAAGGGAACACAACCTTGCTTTTGCTAGGCAAATGCTGTCCCAATGCAATCTTAAGCTCACTCTGTATTAGACAGTCCAGCTGCTACATGAGCCAGGCTCCATTTCCGCACAAGAATAGCTCTTCTGGAAATGACAGATTGCTTGGATTTAAACACTGCTGTTTCCAGATGCAATAAGCTTTATGTTGAAAGTATTTAATGCTAAAATTACAGTGAATGTTCATGGCAATACTGTGAATCGTGGCAAAATAATATTGGTAGATCACAAAAATAAATCCATGCATGCATGCTTTCCTTCTAAATTTTTAAATAAGTTTAAGATTTTTACATGCTTAAAATATCACATATATAATCTATCTTTGTATGTCTAAACCATACCTTTCTGTATATGGTCATATACATATGTATGTATATAAACTGCACATGTATAAAGACATATGGGGGTACATATTTACGTATGTTAATGCATCAGATATGGCATTTATATCTGAATGAAATTTCTACCTATAATTCAGCTACATTCACACACCTAATCTTGTTGCCCTATATTTGTACAGAAACAAATGGAAATAAGAGGCAGAAACAGTGACTGTAAATAAAATCTTTTTGTCCATGTGTTAAAGGGCTAACACTGCTGAAGCAGGAATGGGTACCTTTCAAGCAATATAAACAGGGTAGTTCTGAAAAAAGATGTTTATATAACAGAAAAATAACGTTATTCCAAAGCGAGTTTCAATTCTAAGTGCCCCTTATTAGGTTTGATTGGCTGCTACATAAGAAATCACCATGATCAACCTTTTAGTTAATCTCCATCGTCCTTCAAGCATCACAGTGACATGGCTGGGGCATGCCAGCAGTCACAGATGCTTCATTAAGTAGTTAATCGGCAATAGCTGTAGGGGTAATTCAACATTTTCCAAAGAGTTCAAATAGAACTTTAGGGTAAAATGTGTCCCTCCACTGATCTCTTTCTGGGTTGTCATGATTGTGCATAATTAGGGTTCACCCATCTCTCTTTCAAATAATAAAACTAACACATTGGAGGTTTGTGAATGCCAGAGGGTATCTGGAACATCAAGTTCATATTTTTATCAGTAGATGTATTGGTTTTATAGCCTGGACCAGTGGAATTTAGCAAGAGTGCTCTGGTTGTTTATTAGAGAGGGTTGTCTGTGCTTAAAGTCCCACAGTGAATATGGTCTGTATAAATAGTCCAGTGGTAGGATGTAAAAGCAAACACTGATTTACTGAGCAAACTAAAAGTAGCCATGCTGTAATGTTCTTGGTTCGGATCAAATGCTTGTCTAGGGGAGAATCCCTTGATTATCAGCAGCATAGACTTCTAGCAACTAGCGAACATTTGAATGGTTATGCCTGCAAAAAGCATAGCTAACAGCTACCAGAAACAGTGCAATCTTCCAGCAAGCCCCATATGTACAATGGCCTGAGTAGTACTAACAGCTCCACTAGTTATCCTGTTCTCTCCCCTCACTCTAGCTGTCAGTGAGGCTGGTCAACCATCTATCACACATTCAGCCATGAAACAGCACATAGTTTGCAAAACAACCCTGATCCCTTGGAACATATACATTTGGGTACAAGCCCATGTTTCAGAAATAAGTTTCAGACCAGAACATGCATATTCCCACTATTCGCTGTCCACTGGACACAGATAGTCACTGCAGTACCGAAGGATTGGGGGTTGGACTAGATGACCTCTAGGGGTCCCTTCCAACCCAAAACTTTCTATGATTCTATGATTCTATGATATGATTAATACTAGAGGAATGGTGTCCAACAGCTCTGTTCTTGGACCACCCTGTGGGCAGTGCACAGAAGGATGACCTGCGTCCCCACAAGACCTTAGTCTCACCTCACACACTTGTTCCCAAACCTCATGTAGATTGCTGGAATGACTCAATGAAGGGAACACAGAGTTTCTGTAAGTATCTTTGCATGAAGGATAGAAGCAGTGCTTTGTGCTCTAGATCCAAGCAGCTACTGGCCTTGACAAGTGTTTTCATTCAATTGGTACCCACCTGACCCTCAGAACATTAAAAAATGAGAGCTCTCAGAAGAGATGTCCAAACAAATCCAGTGTTTCTATTTGTCAAAGCTTTCAGTCAAAATTAATTACATGCCAAAGACGTCATGCTGGCCATGTTGAGTGGCACTCAAGGGCTGCCAGAGACACCAGCACTGGTGTATGCATTAGCAGCCATGCAGAAAGAGCACAGGATTCAGCCCTCTTAGAACATGCAGCTAGTGGAAAATACAGTGTTATTCAGACACTCCTGTGCTCTCCTGCTAGTCAACCTGCTGCCACTGCTAGCAGTGGTCTCTTTGCCCCTTTCCTTACACAGAAAGAACAGCCAGATACATGGATTCATTAAATAAATAACAAATGCTGGTTAGGGCACTGAGGTGCATTGCTGAGGAGGAGGAGGAGGAAGAGTTCAGTGTAACAGATTGATCAATGAGGCTGGAGAAACACACGTGCAATAAAATAATTATGACCAAAGCATGAGGAAGAGTAGGATCTTGTGCTGTAAATCTTCCAAGGTAAACTGCAAAGAAGAAAAAACCTACTATAAAGTCAAAACTTCTGGCTTTGACATATATGCTTTTCTCCAAAGTGAAAATACACTTCATGATTCTTATAGTCATGTCCACATTACAAATACACACCTGGATCCTCTTTCAAGTGTGTATTGTACAAGTGCATTGCAAAAAAGTACTGAGCTCTGACAGTATTCAGATCTATTACGGTCTCACACCTGATATAGGACTGAGCCATATATGTAAATGTGTACTGGGACCATTGATTTTATTAATCCATGCAAGGGTAACAATTATTCTACAGCACAGGGGCTACAGAAGGCTGTGTGTTTATGTACAACTATGGTAGTGTCACTTAGAAAAGGTACATTGTGTGTAGAAATCCTCAGGTATACTTACATATTTTTTTTGTATATAGACCATCCAGCTTTCTAGAAGGCTTTTTTCTCATTACTGTCATCAGAGCTTGCACAGCTTACATTTCCAAAGGATGAGGGAACACATATGACTTTTTGTGTTGTAACAACTCCAGTACAAGCACAGATTTGCTGTCAGCAGTGTAACATCCATGATTTTGACCCAACACTTCTGGGCATCAAAGCAGAGATGTAAATAGGAATGCTTGCAAGAAAAAGAAAGATCAGACACTTTTGCTGCAGAATGAGCTGCTCACTTTGTGCAGTGAGAATGTCCTGCAATATTTCCTCCTGTACTTACGAAGCAACAGTGCAGGGATGGGCTTTTGAAAAGTGATAGTATGCAGGGATATGTTCTATGAATCTTTCAGAAAAGTAATCTAGAATGGTTGGCCTGGACTTGTTCTGGGCTCCCAAAGCAGCTTCTGGTCATTTGAAAATATAATTTTAAAAAAATAAATAAAACTTAATAAATGATTTAAAATAAAACCAAAACCAAAACAAAAAACGAGATGAGAACAAAATCAACTCAGAAGATGGCCAAGTTTTATTGAAAAGGCCTTTAGGAGAACTTGCACCACTTTCTCAGGATGCTGTGGAAGAATATGCACCCATTCTCAACCTTTCTGCATTTTCTTAGGTGGCTTTTTCCGCCCAGTTACAAGACTGTGGGACACAATAATATGAGGTTGCTTGCAAAGGAGGTGACTTCTGTTCATCTATACTGCTCTATCGCCTTTGAAAGTACAGGCCATCAATGTCAGTGGGACTCTGTGGCTGTTTAAAGCTAAGCATGCACTTAAGTGTTTGGAGATTCAGGTCCTTAGCATAAAACTGCCTGCTCTCTGCATGTAAAAAGGACAGAAATCTATTACTGGGGTCTGAAAACACCACTCCTGCTCAGCAACTGAATATGATAAACATCTTCAACATAATAAAGTTGCTTCATCTGAGTGATCTCTGAACATATACATCACCTGGCTTGCTGATCTAACCAGATCCTTCCAACTTTGTGTACTGTTTCAGAGTACAGACCCCTCTTTCCTCTGGGATATTTGACAGGCCTTTAACTTGAACACTGAGCACATCCTTTATACTTAATTAAAGCTTGAATTATCCTCTATTATCCAAATACTAGATTATGAAAGAGATTTCATGTTTTCTCTTTGCTTGCACTTTAAGCAGTCTTTAAAGCTTCCCATACTTTTCTCCAAGCACAGACGTTCTCCCTTTTGACACAATTATGGAGAACATATTTTTCCTTATCTTCTTTTACAACTTTTTCTCTTCCTACCGTTTTGAGAATATACTCAAGCTTGCTGACATATAACTTTCATTTCACTTCACATGAACATTATATTCTATGTTACAGAAAATGTAAACAATTTTATCTACTGTGAACTGCTAGTGGAATCAAATGAAATTAAGACTAGATGGAAATCGCAGTGAAATGATGTTGCCCATTCAAAGTATTGTAAAAGTACTACCTCTGGAAAGATCCTGCTGTCTCCACAAGAAGTATCTTATTCCTTAAGCAACTCCACCATTGGCTTCATATTCACCTTTATATTTTGGTCTAACACAAGATGCATTTTATGACACTCAAATGCAGAAAAGGCTTTAAATTTTAAATTGTTTTAACTAATGCCTAAGTGTCCTGCACCACACAGGGTAATTAGTAGAGAAAGACATTACTCAGAAAAAGGAAGGCTTTCACCCTCTAAAATTCAGTAACAGCAGCATTGGAGTCAACGCATTCTTGCTGATGTGGGCCCTTCCTACCGTCCACCACTGTGAGATACCCGAAAAGATGAAATAAATCAAGTATATCCCAACTATACACCCACTAAATACTGCTAGAGACATGCAAATAGCATTAAATGATTAGAAGACAGGTAGGTTTCAATGAGATTTATTACTAAGAGCTGCACTATAATATTCTTCCCCATGACAATTTATTGCTCCTGATGTAATCACTTCCGCAGTGATAGGGCAGATCACCATCTTGCTTGCCTGGAGGGATTCTGGCAGTATCAGAATGACCAAAACAGGTATGTAAAGTGAGGCTTTCCTGTGCTGTCTTTGCAACCAGACATGCCTGTTTAGCTTACTGCAACTGGAAGGTCTTCCCTAAGCAGATCAACTGCAAAACGAATAAAGCAGTACAGAAAATGTTAAAATAACATTGTTTGTGTTGTAAACCTGCTGTAATTACACTGGTACATCCACACACTCTGGTACATTGCAGATGTAATTTTACTGATGTTTTATAATGCCGAAACACGCTCTCAGACCGTCCAATTAACAGGCTAGCACTGATCAAACCATCTTCTGTTTTTGTTTCACTCTTCTCAGCCTCTGATTTTGTCCCTAACACTCTATCTTGCCTGCACAAAGCCCATGGAGAGAAAAGCAATATAGAAGACAGTTCAAAGGGGACTGGTGAACTGAACATGTTGCCTCTAAGGGAAGGCTTTGAAAACAAGTTTAATTCTGAAGCTAGGAGAGAAAAGCATAAAACTTGATGCAATAATCACAGGGTAAAATTCAATAGTCTGTACCACCCGAGAGGTCAGGCCCAATGATCGCAATGCCTTAAAAGTATGAAAATTGAGAGCTGCTTTAAGATCCGTGGACATATCAATAAAATTTACACTGCTTATGAAGTGCTCCTAGTTTAACTCTCTGTAGCTTCTTGCTCGTTTCTGCCCTGTGTTGTTTCTTTTCCAATCCACTATCCTTCTGCTTGGGGGTATGTTGCTATGTCTGTCTATCACACTTCCATCTGTGTTCAAGATGTCCTTCACCCTGCTCTGCTCTCTTACCCATTTGTTTACTCCCCCATCACCCTACATAACAGCAGACATGTATCTTGCTCTGCCGTTCAGCTGTTGCATACATATACACTCTACATTTCATCACTGTCAGTGTCCTCTTTATTTTCTGCCTTGAGGGAGACATATCTGAGCAAAGATCTCTGGAGGACTGGCAGGGAGGGATTGACAGGGACTCTGGCATAGAGCCACTGGATGCCAGTGCATTCAAAATTTGAGTTAAATAGCTTGTAAACCCTTACTGTCATGATTGATCTCTTGGCTCTTTCTACATTGGCAAAGGTAGGCAAAAAAAAAGGTGTACCATTATCAGATCTTGAAGGTCAAATGACTCACTTGATTAGTCTTAATTTGAATTGCAGCTTCTGAAATTAATTTGACAAAAATAATTTGATATATTGGCAATTTTGGAAGGAAACCAGAATTTTGGGGTCACTAAACTGGAGGGACTTCCAAGGTCATCAAACTGTCATCCCACAAGTGGAAGAAACTATGAAAAGATGCTAAATCTAAAACACTCCATGCTACCTTTGCCACCCAGACACACCAGTGGCCACAAACCACTCTGCTAACGTACAGCAAACCAAACACTTACAGCACAGAAGACCAAAATCTGCAGTATCTTAAACAAAATGAATGCGAGCACAGCACTATAGTTGCTTGTTCCAACTGAGGAATACACTGGGTGAAAACTTGTCACACAGACTGTCCTCCGATACATGTTATTTCAACATGGAGAAGAATGGTGTTATTTTCATGAGTCAGAAGGTTCAAGAGATGTGTTTCACAGCCACATGATCATATCCTAGGACCTCTCAGGATTCCTACAATCTCACAAAGCCACAGAGGAGAGGCACTCCAATAGGGAACATGGTGACTGGGGCACACTTCTGAGCCTTCTGGTGGATAAAGCCAGGACTGCTCAAGATCTGGCCATACAGACAAAGACCGCCTTGCCATGCTACTCTGCTGAATGAAGAAGAGCTAGGTAAAGAGGAGCTTAATTTCAAGGGGGATCAAATCAGCCCCCAGGCTCCCATTTGCCATGTGTGTGAACTGGAAACTCTACTGTCCCCTGTGACACTGAAAATTTCCCCAGTGTATTTTAGCTAAGACAGGACCCGAACGGGAGCCGGAGCAAGCCAGCGGACCACTCAGATCAATCGCAAGTGACAGACTTTCGTTGGAAGACATCGCTTATGTATTTATTTTTTAACCACTTGCTTGTGATAAGATTTTTCAAGGTTACAGACAGAAACTGCATCAAATAACTGTATAATTTAGTGTTTCAAATACTTTTTCCACTGCTATATATGTCTGGCCCACTCCTGCAGTAAGTGTTGAAGTGGGAGAATAAGTTCTCTGGCTGACAAACACAAAACTGCAACATTTGTCTTCAACAAAAACCAATTCCCCTTTCCTCTGGTTCCCCTTTGCTCTGGTTCCCCTTCCCTCACTTTGGGAGAAAGTATGATGCACTCTTGATTTGTCAAAATACTTCACTTAGTTGAAAACAGAAAACTTTCCTCTATGGGAGAAGGTCTTTTTTTCTCTTTAAAAGTTAGAACTGAACTTAAGTGATATGTCATTCAGATAACAGAACCCGAAATACTTCAAGGTTTTCCTGAATTCTTGTCAACCATATCCTCCCTCAACTGAAACTATTTGACCTAAATTCATAAACACTTTTGGCTAACATGAACAAGGTATTACTGTCAAGAAAAAAAGAAGACATGAAGAAAATAAATTTTGTTTGAATGTTTTCTTATTTCTAGCCAGAGGCAAAACTGCCATTGTGTTCACTGGGAGGAAAGCTGGGTTCCCATGTCCTCTAACTCTCCTCCAAGGTTAGTAATCCACACTCATTTTTCCTCTTATGCTGGGGAACAAAGTGCTTAATTTCACTGGGATTTCTCGGTGTTGTTCCCCCCCCCCCTCCCCCGAACTGCAGTGGTGGACAATTTAAAAGATACACATTTAAAATCCATGAAAAGCTTTCCTAATAGAACTATATTGGGTAGGGACACTGAGAGTTCACAAACTAGCAAACAGATAAATACATGGACAGCACTGTGCACTTTCACACATTGAGTTAGGAATAGGAGTTACAGAGAGAAAGGAAGGGAATAAACCTGCTCCAGGTAGCACTTGCATAAATAACATTTAGGGAGTAAGCTGCTGTAAGCAACATCAGAGTGCTCAAAGCAACAGAGACATTAAAAGAAGGTGATAAAATTGACAAGAAGCTTCTTCAACGTTTCACTTGGAAAAAGCAAGGAATTATGTTTTTTGGATCTGATGCTTTGTTTCAGTACCGCTGCTTCGTGGCACTTGAGCAAGGAAAGACAGGGACCTAAATCACAGACATACATTTCCAAGGGACAATACACATACTGTAAGGGGGCAATCAAGATCCAACTGATCAGGGCCACTGCTTTACCTTCAAGTTCAGTAGGCAGAAGAGGGCCAGAAGGACAGTATTCCATATCTAGATAAGAAGTCTTGTTAGACTGGTAAGCTTCTGCAAGCTTAGTTCCTTTGGGGGTTGCTGGAAGGAGGGGACAGTTGCTAAAAACAATGTACGTCCAACCATACATGTCCAGGTTCCTCCAAGTGCCATTTGCCTCTCGCAAGAATATAAGGCTTATAGTTACCCCTCCACCAAATCCTGACCGCGTGAAACTCCTACATGTTCTCTGACTACAAATCCGAAAGTGATTAAAATTTCCTGTGGGAAATTACAAATGCCTTTAATTTAAGGAAATTGACAACTTTTGTTTAGAAATTATCATTTTGATTTGTACTTTTAATAGAATGGAATACTGCAAATGGATTTACATATTAGATTATAATTATGAAAGTAAAATTAATTACATTTAATACCATCTGTGTAGACACTTAATGAAGAAACTAGAAATTCAAATTTGTCAATTGAAACTCAGTAATTTTTTTAAAATATGTCCTGTACCTGGAATTATTGAGTTGGGTGCAAATGTATCTTGATCATCTGGCTCATTGACTTCTGTGCCATTGCATTTGATTTCTGAAGGACTGTATTTTGGAATGCTAGGGGGTCCTAACTGCCACACCATCTTCCTTGTCTATATAGCTGCCACATTCTCTCTGTAACAGCCAGATTTTCCTGTACCCAGAAAGCTAAACTTAATAACCTCAGACACATAATACTTTACATATTTCTGACAAAAGGAAAGGATCTTCACAGCACGAAAGACTTTGAAATCTGTCTCCAGCTGAAGAAGGAATGGGAGCTCAATTCCATTAACAATCCAGTCATATAAATCTTGGCTAGCACACATACTGGATTTAGCTTTTGTTTTACTATTGTAACTGAAAAACTGCAATACAATTCCCTGTGGGATGTTAAAAACTGGGTAGTATAGGTCATTCAGAAAATTCAAATGCCTAATTCTCACCCAGGAGCAAACTTATATGACAGTGTTTTAAAGCTTCTGAAAAACAGTTGGTTGCAGTGATTGAAGCTGAAGTGACACTCGCATCCATTTTCTAATGCTTTAAAAATAACAACATGAATAATGGCCCTTACACAATAGAGTTTTAAAAAATTAGAGGTTTCGCCAAAAGAGTTATTTAGATGAGAAAATTATAGCTGCACGTTTGCACATCTGCACCTTGACAATCATATCCATGAGACTGTTGTAATTGCCATGAATTATGCAAAATGCTAATTAAGAACTCTAATTCACTAATCATCTCACAGGGTCATAACTAGAGCTGAATTTTATTAAGGACATACAATTCTACAAAATGAATTTCTGCACTATACATCTCTTTCCAGAGGAAAGAAGGGAGAGCATGCAGTCTTTGTGGTTTAGTTGGAAGGAAGGAATTAAAGAGTAAGATGTCTGGGCAGCCCAGCCACTGGCAACCTTTATGACTTCTGATGAACATCTTTGTTCCTCAGTTTCCCTTTGTATAAAACCAGGAGATTACCTTCCTACTCTCCCCAGGGATGTGTAAGGCTTAGTATGTTCATGTTTATAAAATGTCACCTATGTAATGCTGCATAACTCTTCAAAAAGCTACCTAAACTTTTCCAAGCTTGCTGATGTCCTTGTTATAAAAACAATAAAGAAGAATTTGCTGCTAGTATGCAACTGGTACCTCTTATGAAAGTTTGAGGCAGAGAAAAAAAAAAAAGGCAGTGACTACCTGCAGCCAGGAAAAAAGGAAGAAACACACTGTAGTTCAGGTTACTATTTTGCTGATGAACAGGGATTATCACATGGCAAGACTACTCTAATTTGATACGGTAGATTTGCAAACCGTTACTGACCCAGAGATGACAGAGCTAACCTACAGAGATTCTCCTGAGGCAATGTTTAACAATATGAAACTACAAGACTGCATCAGCTTAAGGAAATTGCACCCATGTGGATGGACACAGTCAGGCAAATCCTCAGAGGAAAATGCAGCAATTCTAAAAGAGATCTCACTTCCTCATCCCCATTAAAGTTGTTAGAGGTGGAAGCTTTCGGATCCATTAGCTGGTGCTAAAGATCTCAGTTACGGAGGTTGGATATCACATCTTGGAAATACTGCAGGCAGGCAGGCAGATGATAGATACAGACACAGACAATAAAATCAACTACCCTCTACAGTCCTTGTGCTATCGAGTTTCTCAGCTGTCCTGCAGTTACACATTGTGCATACATGCTGAGAATTATGGGACTGCTAATACAATTATATCTATGTCTGTCTGCACCAATCTTTCTAGCAGAGACAGATCTTTCTCTGCAGCACTGATCAAGGCTTCCAAACACACGTTGACCTAACAAGAAATTCACACCAAAGTGTTATGGCAGACTACAGAAATACACTTCAGATTAAAAATGGCATACAGTATTAACTGTAAAGCAGGCTGCTTTATGTCATCCATCTAGTGGATAAAGCAGATGTGGAGGTCTACATTTGCCGAGAGAACACATCAGCCCTGCTACACCAACAACAGAAACTGACACCAATTTCACCGCTAGCAGGGGAGATTTCCAAACTGGTGAGTCAAACGTCAATTTCCCCCTTTTTGAGGTCTGTCTGCTTCCATACCTTATGTTCTATATTCTGGTAAATTTACAAGTGGGATGCAAGAGGAGGAAAAAGTCTCAGGACTGATCACAATTTTATCATCCAAGAGCATGTTAGCACCAAGGGAGACCCAGCTGGATGGACCACTTTTTGCACTGAGGCTAGGCACATGAAGGCAAGCACAGCACCTAGGGCTGCTTTTCACCAGCTCAGCATTCTCTTCCCACTTACCAGGGGGAAGCACAAGGAGAAGGAGATCTCAGGAAGGAACATCAGGACACCAAGAGAAAATGTAAATGCATATAGGCCACCCTTTCCATTTTCTATGTGCACCCAGAAGCAGAAGCAGAAAGCTGGAAGACAGGGTGAGGCAACACCAGGGTTTCCTGCCACGCATCCCTCCCGAACTCAACCCTGCCCGCAGAGTGCCTGCAGGTGAACTGTCAGGGCGAGAGTCAGAAATGCTTGCAGGGAAATGTTTCCTCACCAGGACTCAGCTACCAATGCTCTCTAGCTACAGCTTGGCAAACCATTCCTGAGAATCAGAGGCTCACAAAAATATGCTGCTATTTGGTAACACAAAGTGGGTTATGTGGTTATAGGCCAGATCCTGACCTGGTGTAAAGCAAACTCCACTAATAAGAGAGGATCTGGCTTGATATTTTCTGGAATGAATGCGTCTACATTTCATCAGTGGGCAAAGAGGAAGGAAATACATGACTAAGCACAAAAATGAATCCAATTAGAAAAAGATAGCTAATTTTTATTTTCATATTTTCTAATTTATATCTCTTCATTAGAAAAATTAAATTAAATAAAACTAATTTCAAAATATAATCAAATCCAAAGAGCAGTCTTGCAGTATCCACTGGCAAAACAGATAGAGGATGTTCCATGAAGATGGCAGAACGAGTAATTTTTCCTTGAACTGACTGCTCTGGTATTACTGTCTATTAACAGGAAGACAGCTGGGGAACTCAACACTGGCAGCATTGCAAACACAGCCCGTAACATTTTGTAATTCTGCTGGCTTGGTTAAAATTGTTAGTCTTCATTCCAACTCCTGTGCTGACAGGTGTGGCCAGGTGAGCTTGTGGTTCATAATATGAGACTGACGACCAAGAAATGTACATTCATTGTATGGATCTGCCATGGATCTTCTGTGGGAGCCAAGGGTAAGTCATTTAATCAGGCTGTGAATCTAGGATATCATCTGTGGGGTTTTTTCCACCTCTGCTCTCTAGTTTGTTGAGCTGCAAGCAGTGTGACTGACAAGCTCCCACTGTGTGTCTGTATTCCACCTAACACAAAGAGTCTCCAACCTATGAAAAATCCTCTAAGACAGCAGGAGACCCTCAGAAGATAAAAACTCATTATCGTCTTCGTTTTACATCCAAAACATGAGCATGTGGCATTCTTGGAAAGGTGTCGTTACTGTCAGTTGCTGTATACTTCCACTGTGTATTCAGTTTAGCATTATGATTATTGTCAGTCATAGGAGAAGCATGGATATACGGTAACACACAACAGAGATAAACTGCATAGATACAAACTGGAAAATGAGCACCTCACATTAGAGACAGGGTACGACCTAAAATGTTCTTCAAGATATGTTGCCAACATTGGTATGGCAACAGCAGAAAAGGACTCTCCAGCTGCTGGAAAATGTGGCTGGATTACATGTCTTGCCTAAAGCAGATACCCATTTGGACTCTCCTTCCGCTGGCTGGAGTTCCCCGGGCAGCTCTAACCCAGTGTGCTGCACACACCAACAATTAGTGACTAGACAGTTGAACACAAGATCTATTGGGTAAAGCACAGGGATTCTCTGCATTCTAATCAGAGAAACAGGGAACAGCTTAATTTTTTAAAAGTCGTGAACAGCACAAAAACAGGGCTGGGAAAAGGGACTCTCTCTAGGGAGGAGACGTGCCTGCTGACCCTTAGGGTGACCACAAATATCTTCAGGCGCCCATCAGTTCAAGAAATGGTGCCCTCATCTCAAAAGTGTGGGAAGGGCATTGCTGAGCCAGGTCTTCCCCTGGTGGGAAAGTATAATATTAAAAGAGTTCCATTCCTGCACCATTTGCAGTGGAGCTGAATGAAGGAAGCAATCAGTTTGTTCTTTAGGAGGAATAATCACAAAGCAACAAATGGCTGGAAGTCAATATTTATTAAACTGCAAGCCAGTTGCATTTTATGAGCGCCAAAAGTGAGAACATTATTATAAGATCTGATAAATCAAAGCACCGAGAGTAAACACACTGTGTAAGCTACAATTATATGCCTCTGCAAGATCAATAATTCAAGAGGTTTCATCCACATTATGCATGATGGCCTATGGGAAGTTGGCCTCTTGAGAGTGCTTGCTTGGACTGAGAACAGATGCAGGGGCTTTTGAAGAATTCCTGTCTCCAAATTTGAAGCAGTTGACTATCATACTTTCAGAGATGCAGGAGAAATACAATTATCTATAGTGGGTGAGAGGGCAGCTCTTTCTTCTGTTCTAATAGCAGGTGCAGAAGGCTCTATGGGGACTGTTCACACGTGCACAACCACAAGCTTTGCAGGAAGCACTTACCTCCTCAGGGAATGCTGCACAGTTAGGATCTGCTTGGTGCTAATTAAAAGCAAACTTGATGTGTTAAGGACCACCATTCTATACTGAAGTACCCACTCCAGCAAAAGGAGCTTAGGAGAAGTGCTGCCTTCACTCTTCCAGTGGACTGCTCTCAGCATAGCATCTGATCAATGTAAACTTTAAGCAAAGGAACAGGCTGGTTTCTCTGTCACTGAATACATACAGACTGAGTATTTTAGCATGGAGCAGAGGGGGAAGGGAAACAATTGCCCTGCTTTCTCTTCTGGGTAACACCAGCTACAGAGGTAATGGCACTCCAAGTCATCTCTAGCCAGCCAGCCCCACTGAGGACTGCAGTGAGTTGTAGGGGAGAACCAATGTTGTGATTGCCTTCCAGTTCTCCCACTGTTCAATGAAACTGACTCACTTCTCATGTTAGCAGCAAAGCTCCCAGGATTTTGTTTTAGGCAGGTTATTCTAGT